>NC_135548.1:67600381-67912136 GCF_045843805.1 Urocitellus parryii
ACAGGGTAAGACCAGGCCACTTTGACATCTGTGCCAAAGAGTCTACCAGACAGAATCCTCTGACTGATCCCTGACTGAGCCATAGGAACTGGCTAGAAAAGCCTTCACATCCTCAATACATTCTTCACGTCAGAATACTTGACAACCATTGATATCCATCTCTCGTTAACTTGCTCCCCAGCCAACCATTCTTCAACAAATTCAAAGGAGTAACTCATGCAAGCACACAGAAAGGGGTGTTCACTACACACATCCATGTGCGAAAAAGACAACTGGTATTTCTTGTTTGGGCTATTTCAAATGAAATCCCTTCTGCATGACCTCCACAAACCAAAGGAAAATATTTGTGAAATTCCCACGTAGAAGACAAGATACACTTGCCAAGGAGGCAGTGGCAAGAATTTTGACACTCCAAATGTAGAGTGTGTGTTTAGGAAGCAGTCACAGTTTCCATGAGAGAGTCCCATGAAATCAATTAGGAAGATCCATGCTCTAGCCCTACCATGCAAGTGATGTGACTTGAAAGAGTCACTTAGTCTTAGTAACCATCATCACTAACAACTAAGTCAATGAATAAAGGTCCTCAGGTGCCAAGCTACAAAATGTGGGATGAGCATGGATGAGGATGGGTGGGAGAAGTCTCCAACTCTAACACAATTAGGGAAGGATGTGCTGACCTCAAGTGGCTGGGGGGCTGGGATCCTGCCACAGAGGGGGATTCCAAACCTCACATCCCCTGACCCAGGCCAGAAGACCAGGTAGAGTCCAAGGACCCTGGGGTGGCCCAATGGCAATAAAGGTCAAAAGGAACTAGGGATCTGCCTGGTCCCTCAATCCCCTACTCTGAGCAGGGCTGCATGACGAGGCCAGAGGCCATCCACAGCAATCTGCCTTTACAGGAAAACAGGGACTGCAGGCTGCCTCTGGCTCACTGAATCAGGGTGGTGTTTTCATAAAGCAAGACCACTTCCTCACATTTGACCAGCAGCTCATGTGTTGACAGCACAATGACTGACTTGACTCAGGCCCTGATGAATGAAATAGAAAATTCATAGCAAACCCATCTTTAGCTCTTCCACATCATCAGGGGCTCTGATTCAATTCCGTCCAGAAAGGTGTCTGAAATGATTTCTAAACATGCTGGGGACTCACCTCTGTGTGGAACTTTTCAGGAAAAAGGGGATCAAATCTCATGAAGCAACTCTTCTCTCTTCTAGCCCATGGGCAATGCAAGGAACCTGCATGATACCAGAGGCTCACTTCTCTCTTCTCATGTCTTCTGGAAAGGATTCGTTAATGCTTCCTGCAAGGTGAAGCAGAAGCCTGCATCCCCAGCTGCACAGAAGTGTTTTAGGGCAGTGTCTCCCTTAAAACCCAAAAATAAAAAAACAGGTCATTCAACAGGCACATGGATTCGAGTACATGTTCAATGATCCCTCCTCCCTGGAGCCTTCCACATGCCCATCTTCCACATTCACAGAGCAATGCTTGGCCATTCTCAAGACCAGGAGACCATGATGCTCATCACCAGGAAGTCAATAAGGAACCTGAAGAGAGCAGCATGGATTGCAGAAGGTGGCACATCAAGGATCTTCAGCTCTGCTGCTAGAACACAAGAGCTTAACTTCAGTATTGACTTTTTGCCAACTACCAAGTACGATAGCAGTGTCAAGCCCAATATGCAGATATGCAAGTAGTAGGTGACACCCCGCATCCATTCACAAAAGTGGGCAACATCTGCATCAGAACAAGGAAGTATCTTACCCTTACTCATAAAAATCATCAGAAACAAAATAAAATGGATGCAAGACTTCTCATTTCACTATTAGGTAGCTGTTGGAATTCCCTATTAAATAATACCTCCTCCAAAATAAAAAGTATCTCAGACATGTGTCAACTATTCAATGGATGACATTTTAAAAACTATGGACTTTACTTAATATTTATGTATGCTATATCCCTGCCTAAGGCTCTATGAGAAAGGAGCACATAGAATTGGATCTTTGAAAATCTCACATTTGCTGATAAATATTACTGCTGATCTCAGGCATGGCGAAGTGAAAAGTGGGACTTTGGATATTCCAAGAATGCTATGTTGTGGGATTGGTGTCCCTGATTCATACATAGCATATGGTTTCTATGAAATCCAGTGAGGGAGCAGGAGTAACGAAGCTGATTGCACAGATGACCTCAGGGAATACTGACAGATAGGCCAAATGAAAAATATGCTCCAGCTAACCATTGGTATTTGGGCTTCTGATCCCAGTCCTGTTTTTAAAAAAGGTGCAGACAGACAGTGTTCATTAAAAACTGTCTACCATGTAAAAGTGGGTAATTTAAATGGCATCTAGTTACACATCTGATAGAATGGTCTGGCAACATATGAATTTCATTCTAACAACAACAACAACAACAAAACATAGAAAATGAGACATAAAGATAAAACCTTGTCTTCACCAGGATGCCTAAAAATAGGTTTTATTTGGCTCATGCCAATAAATATCTTTCAATAGAATTTCTGATTTCTGAATGAATCCATTCAACTTCATACTGCACAGATCACAAGGTTTTCTTTACAGAATATTCTCTTCTTCTTCTTAAAGCCTCACATAGAAAATGTCTCACAGGACATAGGAGGGCTAAAGTTTGAAGGCATCTAATTGTACTCTAAAACAATTATGAACCTATTCGATCCATTATTAATAAATATCACCACTTTACCACTTGAACCAAATCACAGAAAATTGGAAACAGATGATCATTGGCTTTGATACCTTTACTTCTGTTTCATTACTCAGAGTCGATCAACTCTATACTTCAAGTGACACAGATTTATTACAGAATGCCTAAGATCCTAAGGATCTATTTTAGCTCAGCCCATGGTATTGCTTCATTATTTTATTATTTTGTAAGTAATAAAATATAACTTCATGTTGGATGATATATTCAAGCCATGAATATATCATCCAACATTGTTCTTCCCAAAATATTAGCCCAATTTCTGCGCGCGCTCACTTACTGTTCAGGAATTTTACTAATTGTTTGAAGGTTCTAGAGGACCTGTTAGACTCCTAATGGACAAACCATACAACATACTCCAGAGAACGGACGAGTGCCATAAGAAGAAAATAAGGTCAGCCTACAGCAATGGGCAGCTGCCTGCCCTCGGCTGGGAGGAGCCCTGGCCATGGCACCAGGGCTGCTGGGCAGCAGAAGCCTCCACAGCCCTGCAGGGAGCCTGGAGCACAGCTCTGCCTAACCATGCTCAGCCCTGGACAGATGCACATGAGTTCCCATCACAGGCTCGAGTGTGACAGTCCCAGGTGCATGCCTGTCATGCCAGCCACCAGGGAGGCTGAGGCAAGAGGAACGTTTGAGGTCAGCCTTGGCAACTTAGACCCCGAGGCAAAGGGGAAATACTTTTACAGGGGTCTCTGAGGATGTAGCTCAGGTAGGTCACTTGCCTCACAGGCTCAAGGCCCTGGGTTCAATCCCCAGAACCCACGTACACACAAAAAGTGAACTTGGAATATTGTTTAAAATGATGGATCAGGTACACACAAGGACTTCAATATGACCTCTCAGAGGAGCTCAATTTGAGATCAGACTGAACAAAAGACCACCTGGACCATTGACTCAGTGTCTGAAACCCTCTGTGAGCATGGGAAGCACTGCTGGCAAGACACCAGAGGGCCAAAGCACTTGTGCCCCCTGCAGGGGCGTCTCTTGTCTACCGCCAAAGACTGTTCCCCTCCTGGGGCAGCTGAGAGCAAGCTGGGCCTTGGAGCAAGGACTAGTGCTTTAGATATAGACTATGCAAGCAAGGGGCAATGTCTTTAATAAAACTAAAATTAAAAAGTCACATTGAAAAAATTTTAAAAAGAAGAAAATAAGGTCAAGTAGAGGAAGCCCATTTTCACAGGAAAAAATCCCCCAGTGAAAAGCATCAGAATAGATACCAAGAAAAATACCAACAAAAACAGTGTGCTCCCACTATGTATCTACTCAACCTGCAAAAGTTAGAAAGCTAGATAATACAATCCTGGCCACAGGTAGAGCTATGCAGAAGAGCCACCTGGCAGTGCTTAGTCAAAGAAGTAAACATGCACACTTTGACCTAGAAATTCCACCTGTGTGTAAACCAGGCGGTGCTTAAGCAGTTTCACAAGGGGACATGCACAGGGAAATTTATCCTCAGGTTCTTATAGAGTTGTCTGTGCTTACAGGGAGTTGATGGTTGTCAAGATGCCCACAGCTGCGAAAGTCAAAAGCTAAAATAATAATAGATGCCAACCTGGATATATTAATAATCCCGTATCTATGATCACCTTCATAAGGTAGCTTCCCAACTTCTGTGTGGAAGTGTGTTTCTCCTTGGCCCTTACACTGTTGTGGAGACCACTAGGAGTTCAGCTTTGTGCAGGATCATCTGACCTGGACTTTTGGCAAGACCTGTACAGCCCTCACACATGCTCAGATGCTACAGGACTTTTCAGACCAGTCCAGACAACAGTAGGCATCCATTCATTGTCTGCACTCTACAGATTCCTAGATGCACGACATTCATTACCATCAAATGCAGAATTTTCATCAAAAACTAATATATATATCATTCCAATCTGAATCAAGAAAATCGGAAATATCCCCAAATCCAAAGAGTGGATCCCCATTGTGATGCTACAAGTTGAAAATTCCACAGCTGACCTCATGGGATGGTTCACAGTCAAAAGACAGCTGCATGAAAAATATTACATGACCTTCCTGCTATGGGAAAAGTGGCATGTGAAGTACACATGCATGTCTTCCTCAGACATGGGTTCATTTGCAAGACACCTTGTGCAATTGAAAATACTCCAAAAGGGGAGAAATCAGAACCATGTCTCCAAAGTATTTCAGCACAGACCAACTCCATCTGTCTATCTATCTCTCAGTGAGTGTGTGTGCTCTTGTGTGTGTTTGTGTGTCTTTGTTTGTGTTTGTACCATCACAGCTGATACTTCATTGCCCCCATTGGAAAACTGACTCAGATAATGCCATCTGCCAAACTCCTAAAAACCAAAGTTCTTGCTGATAGAATGAAACATTCCTTCCTGTTGGTTTGGATGTGTCCTTTAGGAATCACTGCTACATTTAGTATACTCAAATCATCACAGTAGATCAGGTAACAAAAACATATATATTTTAAAATAATAATAATATATTAATGGAAACAACAAATACAGGATAGAGTAACAACTGTGTTACTAAACAAGGTCAAGGACAATGGCAAACTATAGATTCAAACTTTGAAGAAAATAGTAATCAATGTAAATATTCCTGGGCTGCCTCAGCCCCGCCCAGGCACACAGCAACAGAATGGTTTTGCAAGCATCCTCAGGAGGGCAGGAGCCTTCTTTGCAGGACGAGAGGGAGGTTGAGGCTCGATCCACCCATCATTCTTTTGGGAGAGGCTCCTTTTCCTCAGCACAAAGTTGGATTTTTTGTGAGGATTCTTGGCATAAAATACGTTGACCTCTGCTGGAATCCTCAGCTCTGGGGAGAGAGGGGTGTACAAAAAGAAGGTGGCACTCAGGAGGTGCTCCCTAGGACACGCCAACATCTGAGAGCCTGTGCCAGAAAAGGCCAGAGCCACACACCTGAGAGCTCTCCAATTCAGCACCAATACCAACAAAGACAGCCTCCACAGTCCTCCCTGAGGAAGAACTAGGCAGAGCACTTCAACAGACCTAATGTCTGTTCCTACCGAAGGCTTTGGACTCCAGAATATCTCAGGTCCTCTTGCATCTGCCAAAGCACACCACTAGGGTTTGCATCTGAAATCTCCCACAAAAGGCTCCTGTGCCGAAGATTCAGTCCCCACATGAGCCATCTTCATAGGTGGGTTTGGAGGGAAGCATTGGATGGTGAGTGCTCTGATGTCAACATGAAATTCTCATTCAAGATGAATACACTACTGGGGGGTGGGAGGGACTGGAAGAAAGGTTGAGCATGGTTGGAGTAAGACCTAAACAGGGTTGTGCCCTGGGCAACAGTACCTTGTTCCTGTTGGCTCCACTGAATCCTCATTCTCCAAGGAGAGGTCCTCCCTCTCCATCTTTCTCTCTCTCCCTCTCTGCCAGCCTCGTTCTCTCTCTCCCAGTCTATGCCTTTGTGCCAAGGGCTGAGGAGCTCTCCACTGCCACACACTAGAGCTTTATGGACAGCCTCAGTGCACAACCAAAGAGAAAGCTATGAAACCCAGAGAAAAAAGGCCTAGGATTCCTCCTCTGAGTTATTTTCCACAAGTATGGCCACAGTGAGGACAGGCTGACCAGCACGGATACCACGTTAGAGCCATACTTCTGCATTGGTGGAGCCCGCCTCCATGTGAACCAGGCTTCTGAGAATGGAGGCCACATTCCAAATACTGCCCTACTGAGAACAATGGTTCCAAAGACCAGCAAAGGGACTGCTTCCCTCCAACATGGTGTATGGCCCAGTGGTGCCATGACCCCGAGTGGGGGAATACAACAGCCGCTTCTCCTTCCTCTGAACATGTGTTTCCTGTCGCCCTCCTCTAACCTAGAGCCTGTTCTCCATCCCTTCTGGGTTGGATGTGGAGATCTCTGCTATGAATTTCTTAGGCTACCAAGGCCCCAGACAGACTTCCTCTTCCATAGACTCTACTAACCTAACAGTAGGTTAAGATAGGAGACAAGTGATCCTAGAACTCATAGGGATGGTGGTCTTCAGGGTACATAGGCTGGGATAATGGCTGCTGTGGTGTTTGGCTCACAAAAACCAACCAACCAACCAACGAAAAAGCGCTGGCATTATTATCAGATGAGCTCTGTGGCTACGTGCTCAGGAAGCCCTCATCTGACTTTAGTTAGGGATCACAACCTGGCTATTGTGATCACTCCTTGCCTAGTGGACTCAGGTGCGTAAGACCATGGAATTTATGCAAAAACAGATGATTCAGGCTGTCTCCCAGGCTGTGTTTTCTTCCCAATTTCATCCTGTTACTGCTTGCTAGAATCCTGGCAATGCTCTGCCCAGGCAGTGGTTTTTTGGTCACACAGAAGGCTTTCAATAGTACTGCTTCAGTCCACAAAATGCCAGTTCCCTCTTTAGCCCATGCATTCCCATGTTCCTTTGAAACCACTCCTATCCCAGACCATGAAAACATACTGCTCCTGGAGAGAGGCTTTCCTCCTCACTCCTCAAAGATGTCAGCTTTGGATGCCTGTTCATGTCCAGGGGAGGGCACCTGGTGGGGAGCCGCAATATCCACCGGGGTATACCATTGGACCTCAAGACCTTCCACCAGCAGAAGTGCAGTTGGCTTTGTGCACGAACCCAACACACCTGTTGGAGTGTTCTTGGGGGTCAGAGACTACTCTTTGTTGCTAAGAGTTGACCTGAGTCCACATCCTGACCCTTGCTCTCTGCTATCTGATTGTCTCACTTACTCTGACGGCGAGAGATGATTTGGCCCAGCTCATAATCCTCTGGATTCTCCTCAGTAAGGAAGTGTAGGTCGAGGGCGCTGCGGATGACGACAGGAGCCCTATCGTGGCAGGTCACCTGGAGCAGCATGGGAGACAGGCCTTCAGGAAATGGGCCTTGAAGTGACTACTCAAGGACAGTGGGCAGGGGCATTCTGGAGGCACCTCCACTCTAAATACAAGGGCAACATCCATGACCCTACTACCCGAGGCTGACCTCCTGCTCATCGTGTGGGCTCTTCCCACAGGCTACTAGCCCAATCCTTGTACATAGGACTTCCTGGGCCTGCCATTGCTCTTTGTGGAGCTGCACTCCTCTCGGAGTGAAAGGACCCCACTACCTGCATACAGATGCAATCTCATCCCACAAGTTGGGAGGAATGGGACAATAGCCTCCAAGATCCCAGGTCTGCCCGAGGATGCAGGCGGCATTGGGAATGGCCTAGGCACAAAACCTAGAGGCTTTGGTCTGGATTGCCAGGGCCAAAAACAGACCCAGGAA
This sequence comes from Urocitellus parryii, assembly GCF_045843805.1. NCBI lineage: Eukaryota > Metazoa > Chordata > Mammalia > Rodentia > Sciuridae > Urocitellus > Urocitellus parryii. The sequence goes on from NC_135548.1 coordinate 67,608,371, forward strand.
CATGACCACACACAGGAGAGCTGAAAGATAGCCACGAGAGCTCCTGGCCTCCAGAGGCTCAGTGCTGGCTGGGATATAGGAGGGCACCTCATCCGGAAAGGGTGGTCATTGGGTTACCTGGACATTTACTGTGCTTGCTCCACATTCATATCGACTCTGCAGAGAGACTCTCTCAGCTCCTTGTTCAAGGAACATGGAGAACCTCACACTGCTGTCCTCCTCCATAGACGTCAGCATCCCATACAAGGGAACCTGCAACCTAGTTCCTGTCCTATTCTCATCTGTCACCCATACCTGTCCCTGCCCTTCTGGACTGCATGCTGCCACCTGACACACAGACTCCCTCAGACATGGCAGTGGACAAGCTGCTGCACTCGCTCATCTCAGCTCCAGCCCTTCACACTGACCTCTCCCTTCTTGATTCCCATCTATCCTCCTGATCATCCAGAAGCTCCAAATTCAAGAGGGCATGAGTAGTCCATGGTATTGGACCAGTGTCTGCTCCCCACCCAGGTGTAAGCACCACGGGACACCCCTGCTCCCAGGCTTACCAGAACACTCTTGGCCATCTCTGGACTTTGTGTTTCTAAGTGGACACGAATTAAGCAGGTGTCTCCCACCTGCTTGTGGGAAAGCGGCCTGGAGGACTTGCAGGTTGATTCTGAGAACTGTGGGGGATGGAACATCAGCAAACCCAGAAACAGAAAGCCACCCGAGACTGTCAGTTGGCTCTATGGGCTTCCAGCAAATATGTCCAGGTGCTGAGGCTTCTTATTTCCTCAGGTCGGAGTGGAATGGCAGCACATGCACAGCTTGAATAAGGTAGGTGTTTACCTCCTTTCCCTTGACCTGGGGGCGTTTCCTCACCATGAAATATTGTATTCCCAGATTCATGGACAGACACACGAGTGAGTGGTCAGAGACCTTGATTTCTGCAGAGCGAAGTGGAGAGAATTGTTAGGTGGCACTCAAGGATTATACCACAAAACACCCACAACCCCTGAGAGTCTCCTCCAGGCCCATCACACTTTGGTATTTTGGGGCCAAGGCCCACTTTCTCTTGGCTGTCAGTTATCCTGAGCCCACTGTGGATCATGTTTCCCCACTGTCTGATTGTCCTACTTACTCTCATCCTCAGACATCATATACAGCAGCTCAAAGTTGTCCACATCCTCATGCTGCAACAAATTTTGGTTCAAGGCCCTGCGGATGAGGCTTGTCACCGTCTCCTGAAAGGTCACCTGGATCAGGGTGGGACAAATGTCATCAGAGAATGGCTTTTAGAAGAGCTACCCAGAAGACTGTGGTCAAACATTCAGGAGAAATCTCAGCTACATATATAAGGGCACAATCTTGTTATCCTGCTACCTGAGTGTGTCCTCCATATACCACCTGGGTTCTTGCAATGTGCTACTAGAACAATCCTGGTACAAATATCTGCCTGTACCTGCCATATCCCCTCCCCCTGGGGAGCCACATTCCACTCATGTCAAAGGACCAAACTGCCTATGCACAGACACACTCTCATCCAGATGAGAGTAATGGGCCAGGGATCTGCGCACCAAGTGTGATCTGGGATGCAGGCTGCCTTTGTGGGTGGAAGAGGCAGATGCACTGAAAATTTGGGTGCTGACTGCCATGACACAAAACAGACTCAGATACAAGAGTGTGCACTTGAGTGCTTCATGATAGCTTTGAGAGGCCCTGGCCTCTGGAAGCTCGGTGCGGGTCTGGTTGTAATGATGTACTTGACTCAGCACTGGCAGTCACTGAACATGTCTCCTCTGCAGCTGGACACCTGCAGGATTAGCGTGTCTACTGCACATCCATAGAAATTCTGCCAAGAACCCCTTTAGCTCCGTATTTACATACATGCAAAGCCTAACATTCCGAAGCTTTGGCATGACCCCCCAGGTGATCCCGACCCCAAATTCCTACACCTAGTCATGCTAAGGAGGATCTCTTCCCTGCCACCAGGAACACATCCCCTCCTACACATGTGACAAGTCACTGCCACCTCCTCTGCTCCAACTTCACTCATTGAGAATACCAAGTTCTAGGCACTGCAGCCTGCACCCTGGACATATCTCTGCCTTCATCTGTCCACAGCACTTCCGTCTGCACTTCTGGCCTGCAAAACCCACAATACACAGGCCCACTCACCACTGAAGCTGGGCATGCTGATGCTCTCCCTCCTCAGGTCAAGCCCTTAAGAAGGACCTCTCTCTTCTTTATTTCCCACCATAGCCCTGGGGTTGGCTGTGTCTCCTGCCTTCCACTGTGTGGACACCCAGGAGGCAGCCCTGTTGTCGGGCTTACCGGGATGCGCTTTGTCTCCCTCAGGCTCTGTCCCTCTAGGAGGACGTGAACAACGCGGCTGTCTTCCACCTGCTCGCTGGAGTGAAGCAGTGAGGAGCTGCTACTCACAGCTGCTGGGGTCCTGGATGCCACTGCCACAGAAGGTTCCAAGAACTGTGGGGGATGACAACATCAGCAAAGCCCAGCAACTGCACCCCACCCAGCCTGGCAGTTGGCTCTGTGGGCATTCTACAACATCCATCCAGAACCTGAGGTTCTTGTCCCCTTGGAGGATGTGGAGTGGCACCAGGAGTAAAGACTGAAGAAGGTGGCTGTTTTGGGAACAAGAGATCCAGCACCTGCTGGGTGGGGATGAAATCCCAGGAGATTAACCCCATGTTGCTGCTGAAATGTAGGTTCCTCCCACAAATGACAGGCAGGAGCTCATTCCTAAGCTGGTCCTGCCTGTAAGGTTCAAGGCTCTGAACCCTGAAGGGCTCCTCCGTGTTCTGATCATTTTCACCCTGGGTTGGGACCAAGAATGGTGGGTTCAAAATGGAAATGGTGACAAAAAGAAAAATGACTTGTGCCAATACACTAGAGTCAAAGCACAATGGGACAGTTCCCATCAGTACAAACACACACACACACACACACACACACACACACACACACACACACAGAGTCAGAATAGGAGTCCTGGGCCATTCATCAGGGATCAGACTAGAGGGCCTGCTGGGCTCACCTGCCCTGTGCTACTCACTGTTACTCTTGAGCTCCTCTGCGACAATCGCCAGAGGCTGTGGCGTCTAAGATGAAGCCTCACCCAGTGTATCCACAAAAGGGCTAGTTGGCCCCCCTGAGATTCCTGGGAGCCTGAGGCTCGGCATTGTCTGCAACCACAGGAGAACATCCTTCTCCCTCCAGTGGCTCCAACCAAGTGAGCTCGGATGGCTTGGTCAGTGAAGTGGGTGCCTGGATACCAGGGTTCCATGTTCTGTTTGATCCATTGTCAAGGCAATGATGTCATTTCCTGTGCCCATACCTGAGCCTCTTTTCACATAAGACCACTTTCAACAGCCCTATGGGCTGCCGATTTCTCCTCCATGCCTACCCATCTCAGGTGCGCAGGTGTTCACCAACAACTACCCAAACATCCCCACCAGCATCTGCCCTGCTTGGTGCCACTAGAGTTCCAGCTTGGAGCCTTCAAAAATGCATTCACAACCAGTCCTTCCCTCTCAGCAGCTTTTGGACCCTGGTCCCATCATTGTGCAACTCATGGTGTGCCCAGTCTTTTCTGGAAAGTAGGGTAGCATCTAATCTCTAGGGTTTATTGTGTCTATTGGCCCATAACACCCTCTGTTCTCTCTGAAACCAGAGATGGGACTCACAGGTGGCTAAAGCACAAATGTAGAGATGGGATAATCACAAGAAAGGGAGAGACAAAGAATGCACCCTAACTCCATCAGGCCTGTGTCCCACACAGGGACATGGCCAATGTCCGTCCCATCGTGGCTGCAGTTCCCTCTCTACACCATGGCAAGTTGGAGGGGACTGAGATGCAGAGGCTGCTCCCCTCTGCCATACAACTTCCCAAGGCTTCTCCTAAGATTTCAAAAGGGCCAAGTGTGTCTAGTGTTGGGGTCTCACAGAGACTCCGAGGTACCACAGCATCCTGCTGCCCAGAACCGGTTCACCCCTCACCTCAAGGGGGCTCAGCCTCTGGATTCATGGGAATTGAAGTGGGTACAGGTGATGGGATATCACCTCCAAGACTGAGTTATGCCAAGTCCATGACCCCTGTCTGCATCCCTGTCTCCAGCACCACTCCCCCCTCTCTCTTTCCTCCTCAGAGCAAACAAATCCATTTAGCAAGTGTGTCCTGTGATAAAGACATGACGGTCACCCATCCTCTCATTACAAAAACACTGAGGCTCAGCCAACATGGATCCTACAGGGAACACAGGCATAAACTCAGACTCCGATCCTCCCAGCCGAGCCTCAGTGGAGCCTGGACTCCCAGCCTCCTGAGTCAAGGAAACAGAGGTTCCTAGCCGAGCCACCTTGGATGCAGCCGCACACAAACTGAACTCATCAATGCCCCTTGCTCTCAGTTGTGAGTAAGAGGGGAAGTGGTGTTTCACAACCCTGGACATCAAGTGCAGTCTCCAGGCTTTGGGGTGTGCCCTGGCCTCTGTCTATCTGCCCAGGCTCTCCAACCCACACTGGCCTCTTACCCAACCTCCTCCTAGGGCCAAACTCAATCCTGCCTCTCAATTTCTGCTGCCTTCCCCAACACACTGCTCCCCAAAATGAGCAGGGCTGGCTCTCGGTTATCATGCTGGTGCCAGCAGCAATGCCACCCCACTGACATAATTCTGAGTCCCAACCTAGGCACTCCAGCTGTCTTTGCCACACCTGGCCTGTTTGGGCTCTGGCTCTTGCTCTTTTCTTTCATGTGCATGTGTTTTGAGGTTTTGAGTTTCTCCCACTGCAGAACTGCAGCTGTGGCAGGGTAGAGCTCATGAGGGTGACATTCTGAGCCACATCCAATCCCATCAGGACTGTTCACTGGGGGGACTGCTGGAACACAGTGATGAGTGAACACATGGGAGGTGGTTGGACCCACCTTGCCTCTGAGTGGCTTCCTTTCAGGACAGGAATGTAGGCATGGGAGCCCCTGGCGTGGGATGCTTTGCACAAGGCGTGACCATGGGCTCTCTTTCCTGGCAAAAATGGCTCCACTCAGCATGGAGAGCACTGTCATTCCTGGTGGCTAACAACAGCCCTGGACCCCAGAAAGGAACCCACACTCAAGATTAACGTCTGAGTGTGCGTGTCCTCGAGGAAATGAGGTCTCCTGATCCCAGGTGCAAAGGGGTAAGTCCTCTAACTCCAGGGGCCATGAAGGGACATCTGAGTTTCCCTTGTCCTTCTTTCCCTCTCTAACTAACCACAGTTAGGACCCTGGCCTCATTCCCCAGTGAGGATCATTAGGCTCCATAAAGGACAGTCTCTAAGATGCTCAGTGGACCAACACCCTCTGCACAACCCATAACCCTATTCACCCAAGAGGCAAGAGGATTTCTATTCAGGAAAACCAGGAAAGGGAGAGCCTTTCTCAAGGACACAAGGACATTAGTGAGTGAGGGAGTGATTAATGGATGGAGAACTATTTCCAACACCAACTTCCAGGAGCATATATGGCCCCCTGGAGAATTCTGCAGTGTGTTGGTGATTAAGGAGAACGTGTGAATTCAGGGGTCACTAGGTCCTCTCAGCCATAAGGAGGGAAACTGCCATAAAGGAACTAGGACAAGGGTGCGAGGAATGCTCACTGGTGGGAGATCGGAAGGAAGGAAAGTGTACTCATTAGAAAAGTGTCGCCTGAAAATTCTTAGCCAGCCAAAAGCCGTGCGAACTTGTGTGGGAAAAGAGTCTTTGCACAGTGATGAAGCTAAGAGCTCACATGATGGAACACAGCATCAACTGGGACCAAATCCAATATCTGATATTCTTGTAGGAAGAGGAGAGTCTGGACCCAGATACCAGGGAGACTGGGGGATACCGGATATGTGAGGTTGGAGCCAGGGCGGGATGCCCATATGGGAACCACAGATCGTGGGCAGCAATAGGAGAGTGGGCAAGGGCTGGGAGAGTTGGGGAGACAGTCCCCTTGAAACCTGGGAGGGGTTATGGCACTGGGACAGCCCAACACCTACTGTGTTGAGCCTCTGGAGCTCAACGGAAGACACTTCCTCTGTTGTCGGCCACCCAGTTAACAGAGTTTGGTTGCAGCAGCCTAGGACCCAGCTGAAGGTCTGAGCATGTTGGCCATGCAGGTTGGATCTGGACCACAGACACCCTCATCAGAGATTGTAGGGTCTCAGCCCTGAGGCAAGACAGGCACTAAGTCAGGCCAGGTGGGGAAACGGATAGGCACACACTCTGGGGGCTGGTGCCTGTGTTACTGGGAGCACTTCTGATCGCAATTCCCTGATCTGCTGCCAACACAGGCTACAGAGGAGGGTACAGAAACACAGACCACGGATCTGCCCCACTCAGTGGGCCCAGGCCAACACCACACCCAGCAGCCTCGTGCCATACCCAATGAGTCTCGAAGCGGCCCCCCTCTTCCCATCCTGAGAGCTCTTCCCTTCCTCATGTGCCAATAGCTCCCTACTGTCACTGGCAATATCTACTCTGTGAGATGTCAACATCCGTGGGTACTGTTCTCTCATCCCAGGCAGTGTGGTCCCACACACCTTGGTGAAATGGGCCACCTGGAGGCTGGACCTGGAGGTTGTTGAGGCTGAATGGCAGCGGTGGTCCTCTGGCACTTAATATTATTTAAGTTAAAAAAAAAAAAACAAAAACAAAAACAAAAAAACGGGTCTTGGTGCTCAAAAATGTTTGATTTGCATATTCTCATCCCCTAACCCCAATATTTTCATTATTTCCTCACATATGAAATCTTACTAGCATAAAGGTAATTTCGTATTAAACAAAGTGGATTGAAATAACATTGGTAAAAATAATCAATCACCATACTTTCAATTTTTGTTCTGCTTTCCTATTAGAAACCACTTGGATACAAGAGAACAGAGGACAGACTCATGGAAATGCTTGAAATGACAAGAAGCTCCCACTCAAGCTCAGCATTCAGTCCTGGACAGGGTAAGACCAGGCCACTTTGACATCTGTGCCAAAGAGTCTACCAGACAGAATCCTCTGACTGATCCCTGACTGAGCCATAGGAACTGGCTAGAAAAGCCTTCACATCCTCAATACATTCTTCACGTCAGAATACTTGACAACCATTGATATCCATCTCTCGTTAACTTGCTCCCCAGCCAACCATTCTTCAACAAATTCAAAGGAGTAACTCATGCAAGCACACAGAAAGGGGTGTTCACTACACACATCCATGTGCGAAAAAGACAACTGGTATTTCTTGTTTGGGCTATTTCAAATGAAATCCCTTCTGCATGACCTCCACAAACCAAAGGAAAATATTTGTGAAATTCCCACGTAGAAGACAAGATACACTTGCCAAGGAGGCAGTGGCAAGAATTTTGACACTCCAAATGTAGAGTGTGTGTTTAGGAAGCAGTCACAGTTTCCATGAGAGAGTCCCATGAAATCAATTAGGAAGATCCATGCTCTAGCCCTACCATGCAAGTGATGTGACTTGAAAGAGTCACTTAGTCTTAGTAACCATCATCACTAACAAGTAAGTCAATGAATAAAGGTCCTCAGGTGCCAAGCTACAAAATGTGGGATGAGCATGGATGAGGATGGGTGGGAGAAGTCTCCAACTCTAACACAATTAGGGAAGGATGTGCTGACCTCAAGTGGCTGGGGGGCTGGGATCCTGCCACAGAGGGGGATTCCAAACCTCACATCCCCTGACCCAGGCCAGAAGACCAGGTAGAGTCCAAGGACCCTGGGGTGGCCCAATGGCAATAAAGGTCAAAAGGAACTAGGGATCTGCCTGGTCCCTCAATCCCCTACTCTGAGCAGGGCTGCATGACGAGGCCAGAGGCCATCCACAGCAATCTGCCTTTACAGGAAAACAGGGACTGCAGGCTGCCTCTGGCTCACTGAATCAGGGTGGTGTTTTCATAAAGCAAGACCACTTCCTCACATTTGACCAGCAGCTCATGTGTTGACAGCACAATGACTGACTTGACTCAGGCCCTGATGAATGAAATAGAAAATTCATAGCAAACCCATCTTTAGCTCTTCCACATCATCAGGGGCTCTGATTCAATTCCGTCCAGAAAGGTGTCTGAAATGATTTCTAAACATGCTGGGGACTCACCTCTGTGTGGAACTTTTCAGGAAAAAGGGGATCAAATCTCATGAAGCAACTCTTCTCTCTTCTAGCCCATGGGCAATGCAAGGAACCTGCATGATACCAGAGGCTCACTTCTCTCTTCTCATGTCTTCTGGAAAGGATTCGTTAATGCTTCCTGCAAGGTGAAGCAGAAGCCTGCATCCCCAGCTGCACAGAAGTGTTTTAGGGCAGTGTCTCCCTTAAAACCCAAAAAATAAAAAAACAGGTCATTCAACAGGCACATGGATTCGAGTACATGTTCAATGATCCCTCCTCCCTGGAGCCTTCCACATGCCCATCTTCCACATTCACAGAGCAATGCTTGGCCATTCTCAAGACCAGGAGACCATGATGCTCCTCACCAGGAAGTCAATAAGGAACCTGAAGAGAGCAGCATGGATTGCAGAAGGTGGCACATCAAGGATCTTCAGCTCTGCTGCTAGAACACAAGAGCTTAACTTCAGTATTGACTTTTTGCCAACTACCAAGTACGATAGCAGTGTCAAGCCCAATATGCAGATATGCAAGTAGTAGGTGACACCCCGCATCCATTCACAAAAGTGGGCAACATCTGCATCAGAACAAGGAAGTATCTTACCCTTACTCATAAAAATCATCAGAAACAAAATAAAATGGATGCAAGACTTCTCATTTCACTATTAGGTAGCTGTTGGAATTCCCTATTAAATAATACCTCCTCCAAAATAAAAAGTATCTCAGACATGTGTCAACTATTCAATGGATGACATTTTAAAAACTATGGACTTTACTTAATATTTATGTATGCTATATCCCTGCCTAAGGCTCTATGAGAAAGGAGCACATAGAATTGGATCTTTGAAAATCTCACATTTGCTGATAAATATTACTGCTGATCTCAGGCATGGCGAAGTGAAAAGTGGGACTTTGGATATTCCAAGAATGCTATGTTGTGGGATTGGTGTCCCTGATTCATACATAGCATATGGTTTCTATGAAATCCAGTGAGGGAGCAGGAGTAACGAAGCTGATTGCACAGATGACCTCAGGGAATACTGACAGATAGGCCAAATGAAAAATATGCTCCAGCTAACCATTGGTATTTGGGCTTCTGATCCCAGTCCTGTTTTTAAAAAAGGTGCAGACAGGCAGTGTTCATTAAAAACTGTCTACCATGAAAAAGTGGGTAATTTAAATGGCATCTAGTTACACATCTGATAGAATGGTCTGGCAACATATGAATTTCATTCTAACAACAACAACAACAACAAAACATAGAAAATGAGACATAAAGATAAAACCTTGTCTTCACCAGGATGCCTAAAAATAGGTTTTATTTGGCTCATGCCAATAAATATCTTTCAATAGAATTTCTGATTTCTGAATGAATCCATTCAACTTCATACTGCACAGATCACAAGGTTTTCTTTACAGAATATTCTCTTCTTCTTCTTAAAGCCTCACATAGAAAATGTCTCACAGGACATAGGAGGGGAATGACCCAAAGGATGAGAGAATGGCTGGAACCGTTCTCAAATGTGCCCATGTAGCCTAAAGTTTGAAGGCATCTAATTGTACTCTAAAACAATTATGAACCTATTCGATCCATTATTAATAAATATGACCACTTTACCACTTGAACCAAATCACAGAAAATTGGAAACAGATGATCATTGGCTTTGATACCTTTACTTCTGTTTCATTACTCAGAGTCGATCAACTCTATACTTCAAGTGACACAGATTTATTACAGAATGCCTAAGATCCTAAGGATCTATTTTAGCTCAGCCCATGGTATTGCTTCATTATTTTATTATTTTGTAAGTAATAAAATATAACTTCATGTTGGATGATATATTCAAGCCATGAATATATCATCCAACATTGTTCTTCCCAAAATATTAGCCCAATTTCTGAGCGTGCTCACTTACTGTTCAGGAATTTTACTAATTGTTTGAAGGTTCTAGAGGACCTGTTAGACTCCTAATGGACAAACCATACAACATACTCCAGAGAACGGACGAGTGCCATAAGAAGAAAATAAGGTCAGCCTACAGCAATGGGCAGCTGCCTGCCCTCGGCTGGGAGGAGCCCTGGCCATGGCACCAGGGCTGCTGGGCAGCAGAAGCCTCCACAGCCCTGCAGGGAGCCTGGAGCACAGCTCTGCCTAACCATGCTCAGCCCTGGACAGATGCACATGAGTTCCCATCACAGGCTCGAGTGTGACAGTCCCAGGTGCATGCCTGTCATGCCAGCCACCAGGGAGGCTGAGGCAAGAGGAACGTTTGAGGTCAGCCTTGGCAACTTAGACCCCGAGGCAAAGGGGAAATACTTTTACAGGGGTCTCTGAGGGTGTAGCTCAGGTAGGTCACTTGCCTCACAGGCTCAAGGCCCTGGGTTCAATCCCCAGAACCCACGTACACACAAAAAGTGAACTTGGAATATTGTTTAAAATGATGGGTCAGGTACACACAAGGACTTCAATATGACCTCTCAGAGGAGCTCAATTTGAGATCAGACTGAACAAAAGACCACCTGGACCATTGACTCAGTGTCTGCAACCCTCTGTGAGCATGGGAAGCACTGCTGGCAAGACACCAGAGGGCCAAAGCACTTGTGCCCCCTGCAGGGGTGTCTCTTGTCTACCGCCAAAGACTGTTCCCCTCCTGGGGCAGCTGAGAGCAAGCTGGGCCTTGGAGCAAGGACTAGTGCTTTAGATATAGACTATGCAAGCAAGGGGCAATGTCTTTAATAAAACTAAAATTAAAAAGTCACATTGAAAAAATTTTAAAAAGAAGAAAATAAGGTCAAGTAGAGGAAGCCCATTTTCACAGGAAAAAATCCCCCAGTGAAAAGCATCAGAATAGATACCAAGAAAAATACCAACAAAAACAGTGTGCTCCCACTATGTATCTACTCAACCTGCAAAAGTTAGAAAGCTAGATAATACAATCCTGGCCACAGGTAGAGCTATGCAGAAGAGCCACCTGGCAGTGCTTAGTCAAAGAAGTAAACATGCACACTTTGACCTAGAAATTCCACCTGTGTGTAAACCAGGCGGTGCTTAAGCAGTTTCACAAGGGGACATGCACAGGGAAATTTATCCTCAGGTTCTTATAGAGTTGTCTGTGCTTACAGGGAGTTGATGGTTGTCAAGATGCCCACAGCTGCGAAAGTCAAAAGCTAAAAAAATAATAGACGCCAACCTGGATATATTAATAATCCCGTATCTATGATCACCTTCATAAGGTAGCTTCCCAACTTCTGTGTGGAAGTGTGTTTCTCCTTGGCCCTTACACTGTTGTGGAGATCACTAGGAGTTCAGCTTTGTGCAGGATCATCTGACCTGGACTTTTGGCAAGACCTGTACAGCCCTCACACATGCTCAGATGCTACAGGACTTTTCAGACCAGTCCAGACAACAGTAGGCATCCATTCATTGTCTGCACTCTACAGATTCCTAGATGCACGACATTCATTACCATCAAATGCAGAATTTTCATCAAAAACTAATATATATATCATTCCAATCTGAATCAAGAAAATCGGAAATATCCCCAAATCCAAAGAGTGGATCCCCATTGTGATGCTACAAGTTGAAAATTCCACAGCTGACCTCATGGGATGGTTCACAGTCAAAAGACAGCTGCATGAAAAATATTACATGACCTTCCTTCTATGTGAAAAGTGGCATGTGAAGTACACATGCATGTCTTCCTCAGACATGGGTTCATTTGCAAGACACCTTGTGCAATTGAAAATACTCCAAAAGGGGAGAAATCAGAACCATGTCTCCAAAGTATTTCAGCACAGACCAACTCCATCTGTCTATCTATCTCTCAGTGAGTGTGTGTGCTCTTGTGTGTGTTTGTGTGTCTTTGTTTGTGTTTGTACCATCACAGCTGATACTTCATTGCCCCCATTGGAAAACTGACTCAGATAATGCCATCTGCCAAACTCCTAAAAACCAAAGTTCTTGCTGATAGAATGAAACATTCCTTCCTGTTGGTTTGGATGTGTCCTTTAGGAATCACTGCTACATTTAGTATACTCAAATCATCACAGTAGATCAGGTAACAAAAACATATATATTTTAAAATAATAATAATATATTAATGGAAACAACAAATACAGGATAGAGTAACAACTGTGTTACTAAACAAGGTCAAGGACAATGGCAAACTATAGATTCAAACTTTGAAGAAAATAGTAATCAATGTAAATATTCCTGGGCTGCCTCAGCCCGCCCAGGCACACAGCAACAGAATGGTTTTGCAAGCATCCTCAGGAGGACAGGAGCCTTCTTTGCAGGACGAGAGGGAGGTTGAGGCTGGATCCACCCATCATTCTTTTGGGAGAGGCTCCTTTTCCTCAGCACAAAGTTGGATTTTTTGTGAGGATTCTTGGCATCAAATACGTTGGCCTCTGCTGGAATCCTCAGCTCTGGGGAGAGAGGGGTGTACAAAAAGAAGGTGGCACTCAGGAGGTGCTCCCTAGGACACGCCAACATCTGAGAGCCTGTGCCAGAAAAGGCCAGAGCCACACACCTGAGAGCTCTCCAATTCAGCACCAATACCAACAAAGACAGCCTCCACAGTCCTCCCTGAGGAAGAACTAGGCAGAGCACTTCAACAGACCTAATGTCTGTTCCTACCGAAGGCTTTGGACTCCAGAATATCTCAGGTCCTCTTGCATCTGCCAAAGCACACCACTAGGGTTTGCATCTGAAATCTCCCACAAAAGGCTCCTGTGCCGAAGATTCAGTCCCCACATGAGCCATCTTCATAGGTGGGTTTGGAGGGAAGCATTGGATGGTGAGTGCTCTGATGTCAACATGAAATTCTCATTCAAGATGAATACACTACTGGGGGGTGGGAGGGACTGGAAGAAAGGTTGAGCATGGTTGGAGTAAGACCTAAACAGGGTTGTGCCCTGGGCAACAGTACCTTGTTCCTGTTGGCTCCACTGAATCCTCATTCTCCAAGGAGAGGTCCTCCCTCTCCATCTTTCTCTCTCTCCCTCTCTGCCAGCCTCGTTCTCTCTCTCCAAGTCTATGCCTTTGTGGCAAGGGCTGAGGAGCTCTCCACTGCCACACACTAGAGCTTTATGGACAGCCTCAGTGCACAACCAAAGAGAAAGCTATGAAACCCAGAGAAAAAAGGCCTAGGATTCCTCCTCTGAGTTATTTTCCTCAAGTATGGCCACAGTGAGGACAGGCTGACCAGCGCGGATACCACGTTAGAGCCATGCTTCTGCGTTGGTGGAGCCCGCCTCCATGTGAACCAGGCTTCTGAGAATGGAGGCCACATTCCAAATACTGCCCTACTGAGAACAATGGTTCCAAAGACCAGCAAAGGGACTGCTTCCCTCCAACATGGTGTATGGCCCAGTGGTGCCATGACCCCGAGTGGGGGAATACAACAGCCGCTTCTCCTTCCTCTGAACATGTGTTTCCTGTCGCCCTCCTCTAACCTAGAGCCTGTTCTCCATCCCTTCTGGGTTGGATGTGGAGATCTCTGCTATGAATTTCTTAGGCTACCAAGGCCCCAGACAGACTTCCTCTTCCATAGACTCTACTAACCTAACAGTAGGTTAAGATAGGAGACAAGTGATCCTAGAACTCATAGGGATGGTGGTCTTCAGGGTACATAGGCTGGGATAATGGCTGCTGTGGTGTTTGGCTCACAAAAACCAACCAACCAACCAACGAAAAAGCGCTGGCATTATTATCAGATGAGCTCTGTGGCTACGTGCTCAGGAAGCCCTCATCTGACTTTAGTTAGGGATCACAACCTGGCTATTGTGATCACTCCTTGCCTAGTGGACTCAGGTGCGTAAGACCATGGAATTTATGCAAAAACAGATGATTCAGGCTGTCTCCCAGGCTGTGTTTTCTTCCCAATTTCATCCTGTTACTGCTTGCTAGAATCCTGGCAATGCTCTGCCCAGGCAGTGGTTTTTTGGTCACACAGAAGGCTTTCAATAGTACTGCTTCAGTCCACAAAATGCCAGTTCCCTCTTTAGCCCATGCATTCCCATGTTCCTTTGAAACCACTCCTATCCCAGACCATGAAAACATACTGCTCCTGGAGAGAGGCTTTCCTCCTCACTCCTCAAAGATGTCAGCTTTGGATGCCTGTTCATGTCCAGGGGAGGGCACCTGGTGGGGAGCCGCAATATCCACCGGGGTATACCATTGGACCTCAAGACCTTCCACCAGCAGAAGTGCAGTTGGCTTTGTGCACGAACCCAACACACCTGTTGGAGTGTTCTTGGGGGTCAGAGACTACTCTTTGTTGCTAAGAGTTGACCTGAGTCCACATCCTGACCCTTGCTCTCTGCTATCTGATTGTCTCACTTACTCTGACGGCGAGAGATGATTTGGCCCAGCTCATAATCCTCTGGATTCTCCTCAGTAAGGAAGTGTAGGTCGAGGGCGCTGCGGATGACGACAGGAGCCCTATCGTGGCAGGTCACCTGGAGCAGCATGGGAGACAGGCCTTCAGGAAATGGGCCTTGAAGTGACTACTCAAGGACAGTGGGCAGGGGCATTCTGGAGGCACCTCCACTCTAAATACAAGGGCAACATCCATGACCCTACTACCCGAGGCTGACCTCCTGCTCATCGTGTGGGCTCTTCCCACAGGCTACTAGCCCAATCCTTGTACATAGGACTTCCTGGGCCTGCCATTGCTCTTTGTGGAGCTGCACTCCTCTCGGAGTGAAAGGACCCCACTACCTGCATACAGATGCAATCTCATCCCACAAGTTGGGAGGAATGGGACAATAGCCTCCAAGATCCCAGGTCTGCCCGAGGATGCAGGCGGCATTGGGAATGGCCTAGGCACAAAACCTAGAGGCTTTGGTCTGGATTGCCAGGGCCAAAAACAGACCCAGGAACATGACCACACACAGGAGAGCTGAAAGATAGCCACGAGAGCTCCTGGCCTCCAGAGGCTCAGTGCTGGCTGGGATGTAGGAGGGCATCTCATCCGGCAAGGGTGGTCATTGGGTTACCTGGACATTTAGTGTGCTTGCTCCACATCCATATCGACTCTGCAGAGAGACTCTCTCAGCTCCTTGTTCAAGGAACATGGAGAACCTCACACTGCTGTCCTCCTCCATAGACGTCAGCATCCCATACAAGGGAACCTGCAACCTAGTTCCT
Organism: Urocitellus parryii; assembly: GCF_045843805.1. Lineage (NCBI taxonomy): Eukaryota > Metazoa > Chordata > Mammalia > Rodentia > Sciuridae > Urocitellus > Urocitellus parryii. Next base: position 67,623,658 of record NC_135548.1, read on the forward strand.
GTCCTATTCTCATCTGTCACCCATACCTGTCCCTGCCCTTCTGGACTGCATGCTGCCACCTGACACACAGACTCCCTCAGACATGGCAGTGGACAAGCTGCTGCACTCGCTCATCTCAGCTCCAGCCCTTCACACTGACCTCTCCCTTCTTGATTCCCATCTATCCTCCTGATCATCCAGAAGCTCCAAATTCAAGAGGGCATGAGTAGTCCATGGTATTGGACCAGTGTCTGCTCCCCACCCAGGTGTAAGCACCACGGGACACCCCTGCTCCCAGGCTTACCAGAACACTCTTGGCCATCTCTGGACTTTGTGTTTCTAAGTGGACACGAATTAAGCAGGTGTCTCCCACCTGCTTGTGGGAAAGCGGCCTGGAGGACTTGCAGGTTGATTCTGAGAACTGTGGGGGATGGAACATCAGCAAACCCAGAAACAGAAAGCCACCCCAGACTGTCAGTTGGCTCTATGGGCTTCCAGCAAATATGTCCAGGTGCTGAGGCTTCTTATTTCCTCAGGTCGGAGTGGAATGGCAGCACATGCACAGCTTGAATAAGGTAGGTGTTTACCTCCTTTCCCTTGACCTGGGGGCGTTTCCTCACCATGAAATATTGTATTCCCAGATTCATGGACAGACACACGAGTGAGTGGTCAGAGACCTTGATTTCTGCAGAGCGAAGTGGAGAGAATTGTTAGGTGGCACTCAAGGATTATACCACAAAACACCCACAACCCCTGAGAGTCTCCGCCAGGCCCATCACACTTTGGTATTTTGGGGCCAAGGCCCACTTTCTCTTGGCTGTCAGTTATCCTGAGCCCACTGTGGATCATGTCTCCCCACTGTCTGATTGTCCTACTTAGTCTCATTCTCAGACATCATATACAGCAGCTCAAAGTTGTCCACATCCTCATGCTGCAACAAATTTTGGTCCAAGGCCCTGCGGATGAGGCTTGTCACCGTCTCCTGAAAGGTCACCTGGATCAGGGTGGGACAAATGTCATCAGAGAATGGCTTTTAGAAGAGCTACCCAGAAGACTGTGGTCAAACATTCAGGAGAAATCTCAGCTACATATACAAGGGCACAATCTTGTTATCCTGCTACCTGAGTGTGTCCTCCATATACCACCTGGGTTCTTGCAATGTGCTACTAGAACAATCCTGGTACAAATATCTGCCTGTACCTGCCATCTCCCCTCCCCTGGGGAGCCACATTCCACTCATGTCAAAGGACCAAACTGCCTATGCACAGACACACTCTCATCTCACTGAGATGAGAGCAATGGGCCAGGGATCTGCGCACCAAGTGTGATCTGGGATGCAGGCTGCCTTTGTGGGTGGAAGAGGCAGATGCACTGAAAATTTGGGTCCTGACTGCCACGACACAAAACAGACTCAGATACAAGAGTGTGCACTTGAGTGCTTCATGATAGCTTTGAGAGGCCCTGGCCTCTGGAAGCTCGGTGCGGGTCTGGTTGTCATGATGTACTTGACTCAGCACTGGCAGTCACTGAACATGTCTCCTCTGCAGCTGGACACCTGCAGCATTAGCGTGTCTACTGCACATCCATAGAAATTCTGCCAAGAACCCCTTTAGCTCCGTATTTACATACATGCAAAGCCTAACATTCCGAAGCTTTGGCATGACCCCCCAGGTGATCCCGACCCCAAATTCCTACACCTAGTCATGCTAAGGAGGATCTCTTCCCTGCCACCAGGAACACATCCCCTCCTACACATGTGACAAGTCACTGCCACCTCCTCTGCTCCAACTTCACTCATTGAGAATACCAAGTTCTAGGCACTGCAGCCTGCACCCTGGACATATCTCTGCCTTCATCTGTCCACAGCACTTCCGTCTGCACTTCTGGCCTGCAAAACCCACAATACACAGGCCCACTCACCACTGAAGCTGGGCATGCTGATGCTCTCCCTCCTCAGGTCAAGCCCTTAAGACGGACCTCTCTCTTCTTTATTTCCCACCATAGCCGTGGGGTTGGCTGTGTCTCCTGCCTTCCACTGTGTGGACACCCAGGAGGCAGCCCTGCTGTCGGGCTTACCGGGATGCGCTTTGTCTCCCTCAGGCTCTGTCCCTCTAGGAGGACGTGAACAACGCGGCTGTCTTCCACCTGCTCGCTGGAGTGAAGCAGTGAGGAGCTGCTACTCACAGCTGCTGGGGTCCTGGATGCCACTGCCACAGAAGGTTCCAAGAACTGTGGGGGATGACAACATCAGCAAAGCCCAGCAACTGCACCCCACCCAGCCTGGCAGTTGGCTCTGTGGGCATTCTACAACATCCATCCAGAACCTGGGGTTCTTGTCCCCTTGGAGGATGTGGAGTGGCACCAGGAGTAAAGACTGAAGAAGGTGGCTGTTTTGGGAACAAGAGATCCAGCACCTGCTGGGTGGGGATGAAATCCCAGGAGATTAACCCCATGTTGCTGCTGAAATGTAGGTTCCTCCCACAAATGACAGGCAGGAGCTCATTCCTAAGCTGGTCCTGCCTGTAAGGTTCAAGGCTCTGAACCCTGAAGGGCTCCTCCGTGTTCTGATCATTTTCACCCTGGGTTGGGACCAAGAATGGTGGGTTCAAAATGGAAATGGTGATAAACAGAAAAATGACTTGTGCCAATACACTAGAGTCAAAGCACAATGGGACAGTTCCCATCAGTACAAACACACACACACACACACACACACACACACACACACACACACACAGAGTCAGAATAGGAGTCCTGGGCCATTCATCAGGGATCAGACTAGAGGGCCTGCTGGGCTCACCTGCCCTGTGCTACTCACTGTTACTCTTGAGCTCCTCTGCGACAATCGCCAGAGGCTCTGGCGTCTAAGATGAAGCCTCACCCAGTGTATCCACAAAAGGGCTAGTTGGCCCCCCTGAGATTCCTGGGAGCCTGAGGCTCGGCATTGTCTGCAACCACAGGAGAACATCCTTCTCCCTCCAGTGGCTCCAACCAAGTGAGCTCGGATGGCTTGGTCAGTGAAGTGGGTGCCTGGATACCAGGGTTCCATGTTCTGTTTGATCCATTGTCAAGGCAATGATGTCATTTCCTGTGCCCATACCTGAGCCTCTTTTCACATAAGACCACTTTCAACAGCCCTATGGGCTGCCGATTTCTCCTCCATGCCTACCCATCTCAGGTGCGCAGGTGTTCACCAACAACTACCCAAACATCCCCACCAGCATCTGCCCTGCTTGGTGCCACTAGAGTTCCAGCTTGGAGCCTTCAAAAATGCATTCACAACCAGTCCTTCCCTCTCAGCAGCTTTTGGACCCTGGTCCCATCATTGTGCAACTCATGGTGTGCCCAGTCTTTTCTGGAAAGTAGGGTAGCATCTAATCTCTAGGGTTTATTGTGTCTATTGGCCCATAACACCCTCTGTTCTCTCTGAAACCAGAGATGGGACTCACAGGTGGCTAAAGCACAAATGTAGAGATGGGATAATCACAAGAAAGGGAGAGACAAAGAATGAACCCTAACTCAATCAGGCCTGTGTCCCACACAGGGACATGGCCAATGTCCGTCCCATCGTGGCTGCAGTTCCCTCTCTACACCATGGCAAGTTGGAGGGGACTGAGATGCAGAGGCTGCTCCCCTCTGCCATACAACTTCCCAAGGCTTCTCCTAAGATTTCAAAAGGGCCAAGTGTGTCTAGTGTTGGGGTCTCACAGAGACTCCGAGGTACCACAGCATCCTGCTGCCCAGAACCGGTTCACCCCTCACCTCAAGGGGGCTCAGCCTCTGGATTCATGGGAATTGAAGTGGGTACAGGTGATGGGATATCACCTCCAAGACTGAGTTATGCCAAGTCCATGACCCCTGTCTACATCCCTGTTTCCAGCACCACTCCCCCCTCTCTCTTTCCTCCTCAGAGCAAACAAATCCATTTAGCAAGTGTGTCCTGTGATAAAGACATGACGGTCACCCATCCTCTCATTACAAAAACACTGAGGCTCAGCCAACATGGATCCTACAGGGAACACAGGCATAAACTCAGACTCCGATCCTCCCAGCCGAGCCTCAGTGGAGCCTGGACTCCCAGCCTCCTGAGTCAAGGAAACAGAGGTTCCTAGCCGAGCCACCTTGGATGCAGCCACACACAAACTGAACTCATCAATGCCCCTTGCTCTCAGTTGTGAGTAAGAGGGGAAGTGGTGTTTCACAACCCTGGACATCAAGGGCAGTCTCCAGGCTTTGGGGTGTGCCCTGGCCTCTGTCTATCTGCCCAGGCTCTCCAACCCACACTGGCCTCTTACCCAACCTCCTCCTAGGGCCAAACTCAATCCTGCCTCTCAATTTCTGCTGCCTTCCCCAACACACTGTTCCCCAAAATGAGCAGGGCTGGCTCTCGGTTATCATGCTGGTGCCAGCAGCAATGCCACCCCACTGACATAATTCTGAGTCCCAACCTAGGCACTCCAGCTGTCTTTGCCACACCTGGCCTGTTTGGGCTCTGGCTCTTGCTCTTTTCTTTCATGTGCATGTGTTTTGAGGTTTTGAGTTTCTCCCACTGCAGAACTGCAGCTGTGGCAGGGTAGAGCTCATGAGGGTGACATTCTGAGCCACATCCAATCCCATCAGGACTGTTCACTGGGGTGACTGCTGGAACACAGTGATGAGTGAACACATGGGAGGTGGTTGGACCCACCTTGCCTCTGAGTGGCTTCCTTTCAGGACAGGAATGTAGGCATGGGAGTCCCTGGCGTGGGATGCTTTGCACAAGGCGTGACCATGGGCTCTCTTTCCTGGCAAAAATGGCTCCACTCAGCATGGAGAGCACTGTCATTCCTGGTGGCTAACAACAGCCCTGGACCCCAGAAAGGAACCCACACTCAAGATTAACGTCTGAGTGTGCGTGTCCTCGAGGAAATGAGGTCTCCTGATCCCAGGTGCAAAGGGGTAAGTCCTCTAACTCCAGGGGCCATGAAGGGACATCTGAGTTTCCCTCGTCCTTCTTTCCCTCTCTAACTAACCACAGTTAGGACCCTGGCCTCATTCCCCAGTGAGGATCATTAGGCTCCATAAAGGACAGTCTCTAAGATGCTCAGTGGACCAACACCCTCTGCACAACCCATAACCCTATTCACCCAAGAGGCAAGAGGATTTCTATTCAGGAAAACCAGGAAAGGGAGAGCCTTTCTCAAGGACACAAGGACATTAGTGAGTGAGGGAGTGATTAATGGATGGAGAACTATTTCCAACACCAACTTCCAGGAGCATATATGGCCCCCTGGAGAATTCTGCAGTGTGTTGGTGATTAAGGAGAACGTGTGAATTCAGGGGTCACTAGGTCCTCTCAGCCATAAGGAGGGAAACTGCCATAAAGGAACTAGGACAAGGGTGCGAGGAATGCTCACTGGTGGGAGATCGGAAGGAAGGAAAGTGTACTCATTAGAAAAGTGTCGCCTGAAAATTCTTAGCCAGCCAAAAGTCGTGCGAACTTGTGTGGGAAAAGAGTCTTTGCACAGTGATGAAGCTAAGAGCTCACATGATGGAACACAGCATCAACTGGGACCAAATCCAATATCTGATATTCTTGTAGGAAGAGGAGAGTCTGGACCCAGATACCAGGGAGACTGGGGGATACCGGATATGTGAGGTTGGAGCCAGGGCGGGATGCCCATATGGGAACCACAGATCGTGGGCAGCAATAGGAGAGTGGGCAAGGGCTGGGAGAGTTGGGGAGACAGTCCCCTTGAAACCTGGGAGGGGTTATGGCACTGGGACAGCCCAACACCTACTGTGTTGAGCCTCTGGAGCTCAACGGAAGACACTTCCTCTGTTGTCGGCCACCCAGTTAACAGAGTTTGGTTGCAGCAGCCTAGGACCCAGCTGAAGGTCTGAGCATGTTGGCCATGCAGGTTGGATCTGGACCACAGACACCCTCATCAGAGATTGTAGGGTCTCAGCCCTGAGGCAAGAAAGGCACTAAGTCAGGCCAGGTGGGGAAACGGATAGGCACACACTCTGGGGGCTGGTGCCTGTGTTACTGGGAGCACTTCTGATCGCAATTCCCTGATCTGCTGCCAACACAGGCTACAGAGGAGGGTACAGAAACACAGACCACGGATCTGCCCCACTCAGTGGGCCCAGGCCAACACCACACCCAGCAGCCTCGTGCCATACCCAATGAGTCTCGAAGCGGCCCCCTCTTCCCATCCTGAGAGCTCTTCCCTTCCTCATGTGCCAATAGCTCCCTACTGTCACTGGCAATATCTACTCTGTGAGATGTCAACATCCGTGGGTACTGTTCTCTCATCCCAGGACAGTGTGGTCCCACACACCCTGGTGAAATGGGCCACCTGGAGGCTGGACCTGGAGGTTGTTGAGGCTGAATGGCAGCGGTGGTCCTCTGGCACTTAATATTATTTAAGTTAAAAAAACAAAAACAAAAACAAAAACAAAAAACGGGTCTTGGTGCTCAAAAATGTTTGATTTGCATATTCTCATCCCCTAACCCCAATATTTTCATTATTTCCTCACATATGAAATCTTACTAGCATAAAGGTAATTTCGTATTAAACAAAGTGGATTGAAATAACATTGGTAAAAATAATCAATCACCATACTTTCAATTTTTGTTCTGCTTTCCTATTAGAAACCACTTGGATACAAGAGAACAGAGGACAGACTCATGGAAATGCTTGAAATGACAAGAAGCTCCCACTCAAGCTCAGCATTCAGTCCTGGACAGGGTAAGACCAGGCCACTTTGACATCTGTGCCAAAGAGTCTACCAGACAGAATCCTCTGACTGATCCCTGACTGAGCCATAGGAACTGGCTAGAAAAGCCTTCACATCCTCAATACATTCTTCACGTCAGAATACTTGACAACCATTGATATCCATCTCTCGTTAACTTGCTCCCCAGCCAACCATTCTTCAACAAATTCAAAGGAGTAACTCATGCAAGCACACAGAAAGGGGTGTTCACTACACACATCCATGTGCGAAAAAGACAACTGGTATTTCTTGTTTGGGCTATTTCAAATGAAATCCCTTCTGCATGACCTCCACAAACCAAAGGAAAATATTTGTGAAATTCCCACGTAGAAGACAAGATACACTTGCCAAGGAGGCAGTGGCAAGAATTTTGACACTCCAAATGTAGAGTGTGTGTTTAGGAAGCAGTCACAGTTTCCATGAGAGAGTCCCATGAAATCAATTAGGAAGATCCATGCTCTAGCCCTACCATGCAAGTGATGTGACTTGAAAGAGTCACTTAGTCTTAGTAACCATCATCACTAACAACTAAGTCAATGAATAAAGGTCCTCAGGTGCCAAGCTACAAAATGTGGGATGAGCATGGATGAGGATGGGTGGGAGAAGTCTCCAACTCTAACACAATTAGGGAAGGATGTGCTGACCTCAAGTGGCTGGGGGGCTGGGATCCTGCCACAGAGGGGGGATTCCAAACCTCACATCCCCTGACCCAGGCCAGAAGACCAGGTAGAGTCCAAGGACCCTGGGGTGGCCCAATGGCAATAAAGGTCAAAAGGAACTAGGGATCTGCCTGGTCCCTCAATCCCCTACTCTGAGCAGGGCTGCATGACGAGGCCAGAGGCCATCCACAGCAATCTGCCTTTACATGAAAACAGGGACTGCAGGCTGCCTCTGGCTCACTGAATCAGGGTGGTGTTTTCATAAAGCAAGACCACTTCCTCACATTTGACCAGCAGCTCATGTGTTGACAGCACAATGACTGACTTGACTCCGGCCCTGATGAATGAAATAGAAAATTCATAGCAAACCCATCTTTAGCTCTTCCACATCATCAGGGGCTCTGATTCAATTCCGTCCAGAAAGGTGTCTGAAATGATTTCTAAACATGCTGGGGACTCACCTCTGTGTGGAACTTTTCAGGAAAAAGGGGATCAAATCTCATGAAGCAACTCTTCTCTCTTCTAGCCCATGGGCAATGCAAGGAACCTGCATGATACCAGAGGCTCACTTCTCTCTTCTCATGTCTTCTGGAAAGGATTCGTTAATGCTTCCTGCAAGGTGAAGCAGAAGCCTGCATCCCCAGCTGCACAGAAGTGTTTTAGGGCAGTGTCTCCCTTAAAACTCAAAAATAAAAAAACAGGTCATTCAACAGGCACATGGATTCGAGTACATGTTCAATGATCCCTCCTCCCTGGAGCCTTCCACATGCCCATCTTCCACATTCACAGAGCAATGCTTGGCCATTCTCAAGACCAGGAGACCATGATGCTCATCACCAGGAAGTCAATAAGGAACATGAAGAGAGCAGCATGGATTGCAGAAGGTGGCACATCAAGGATCTTCAGCTCTGCTGCTAGAACACAAGAGCTTAACTTCAGTATTGACTTTTTGCCAACTACCAAGTACGATAGCAGTGTCAAGCCCAATATGCAGATATGCAAGTAGTAGGTGACACCCCGCATCCATTCACAAAAGTGGGCAACATCTGCATCAGAACAAGGAAGTATCTTACCCTTACTCATAAAAATCATCAGAAACAAAATAAAATGGATGCAAGACTTCTCATTTCACTATTAGGTAGCTGTTGGAATTCCCTATTAAATAATACCTCCTCCAAAATAAAAAGTATCTCAGACATGTGTCAACTATTCAATGGATGACATTTTAAAAACTATGGACTTTACTTAATATTTATGTATGCTATATCCCTGCCTAAGGCTCTATGAGAAAGGAGCACATAGAATTGGATCTTTGAAAATCTCACATTTGCTGATAAATATTACTGCTGATCTCAGGCATGGCGAAGTGAAAAGTGGGACTTTAGATATTCCAAGAATGCTATGTTGTGGGATTGGTGTCCCTGATTCATACATAGCATATGGTTTCTATGAAATCCAGTGAGGGAGCAGGAGTAACGAAGCTGATTGCACAGATGACCTCAGGGAATACTGACAGATAGGCCAAATGAAAAATATGCTCCAGCTAACCATTGGTATTTGGGCTTCTGATCCCAGTCCTGTTTTTAAAAAAGGTGCAGACAGGCAGTGTTCATTAAAAACTGTCTACCATGAAAAAGTGGGTAATTTAAATGGCATCTAGTTACACATCTGATAGAATGGTCTGGCAACATATGAATTTCATTCTAACAACAACAACAACAACAACAAAACATAGAAAATGAGACATAAAGATAAAACCTTGTCTTCACCAGGATGCCTAAAAATAGGTTTTATTTGGCTCATGCCAATAAATATCTTTCAATAGAATTTCTGATTTATGAATGAATCCATTCAACTTCATACTGCACAGATCACAAGGTTTTCTTTACAGAATATTCTCTTCTTCTTCTTAAAGCCTCACATAGAAAATGTCTCACAGGACATAGGAGGGGAATGACCCAAAGGATGAGAGAATGGCTGGAACCGTTCTCAAATGTGCCCATGTAGCCTAAAGTTTGAAGGCATCTAATTGTACTCTAAAACAATTATGAACCTATTCGATCCATTATTAATAAATATCACCACTTTACCACTTGAACCAAATCACAGAAAATTGGAAACAGATGATCATTGGCTTTGATACCTTTACTTCTGTTTCATTACTCAGAGTCGATCAACTCTATACTTCAAGTGACACAGATTTATTACAGAATGCCTAAGATCCTAAGGATCTATTTTAGCTCAGCCCATGGTATTGCTTCATTATTTTATTATTTTGTAAGTAATAAAATATAACTTCATGTTGGATGATATATTCAAGCCATGAATATATCATCCAACATTGTTCTTCCCAAAATATTAGCCCAATTTCTGCGCGCGCTCACTTACTGTTCAGGAATTTTACTAATTGTTTGAAGGTTCTAGAGGACCTGTTAGACTCCTAATGGACAAACCATACAACATACTCCAGAGAACGGACGAGTGCCATAAGAAGAAAATAAGGTCAGCCTACAGCAATGGGCAGCTGCCTGCCCTCGGCTGGGAGGAGCCCTGGCCATGGCACCAGGGCTGCTGGGCAGCAGAAGCCTCCACAGCCCTGCAGGGAGCCTGGAGCACAGCTCTGCCTAACCATGCTCAGCCCTGGACAGATGCACATGAGTTCCCATCACAGGCTCGAGTGTGACAGTCCCAGGTGCATGCCTGTCATGCCAGCCACCAGGGAGGCTGAGGCAAGAGGAACGTTTGAGGTCAGCCTTGGCAACTTAGACCCCGAGGCAAAGGGGAAATACTTTTACAGGGGTCTCTGAGGGTGTAGCTCAGGTAGGTCACTTGCCTCACAGGCTCAAGGCCCTGGGTTCAATCCCCAGAACCCACGTACACACAAAAAGTGAACTTGGAATATTGTTTAAAATGATGGGTCAGGTACACACAAGGACTTCAATATGACCTCTCAGAGGAGCTCAATTTGAGATCAGACTGAACAAAAGACCACCTGGACCATTGACTCAGTGTCTGAAACCCTCTGTGAGCATGGGAAGCACTGCTGGCAAGACACCAGAGGGCCAAAGCACTTGTGCCCCCTGCAGGGGCGTCTCTTGTCTACCGCCAAAGACTGTTCCCCTCCTGGGGCAGCTGAGAGCAAGCTGGGCCTTGGAGCAAGGACTAGTGCTTTAGATATAGACTATGCAAGCAAGGGGCAATGTCTTTAATAAAACTAAAATTAAAAAGTCACATTGAAAAAATTTTAAAAAGAAGAAAATAAGGTCAAGTAGAGGAAGCCCATTTTCACAGGAAAAAATCCCCCAGTGAAAAGCATCAGAATAGATACCAAGAAAAATACCAACAAAAACAGTGTGCTCCCACTATGTATCTACTCAACATGCAAAAGTTAGAAAGCTAGATAATACAATCCTGGCCACAGGTAGAGCTATGCAGAAGAGCCACCTGGCAGTGCTTAGTCAAAGAAGTAAACATGCACACTTTGACCTAGAAATTCCACCTGTGTGTAAACCAGGCGGTGCTTAAGCAGTTTCACAAGGGGACATGCACAGGGAAATTTATCCTCAGGTTCTTATAGAGTTGTCTGTGCTTACAGGGAGTTGATGGTTGTCAAGATGCCCACAGCTGCGAAAGTCAAAAGCTAAAAAAATAATAGATGCCAACCTGGATATATTAATAATCCCGTATCTATGATCACCTTCATAAGGTAGCTTCCCAACTTCTGTGTGGAAGTGTGTTTCTCCTTGGCCCTTACACTGTTGTGGAGACCACTAGGAGTTCAGCTTTGTGCAGGATCATCTGACCTGGGCTTTTGGCAAGACCTGTACAGCCCTCACACATGCTCAGATGCTACAGGACTTTTCAGACCAGTCCAGACAACAGTAGGCATCCATTCATTGTCTGCACTCTACAGATTCCTAGATGCACGACATTCATTACCATCAAATGCAGAATTTTCATCAAAAACTAATATATATATCATTCCAATCTGAATCAAGAAAATCGGAAATATCCCCAAATCCAAAGAGTGGATCCCCATTGTGATGCTACAAGTTGAAAATTCCACAGCTGACCTCATGGGATGGTTCACAGTCAAAAGACAGCTGCATGAAAAATATTACATGACCTTCCTGCTATGTGAAAAGTGGCATGTGAAGTACACATGCATGTCTTCCTCAGACATGGGTTCATTTGCAAGACACCTTGTGCAATTGAAAATACTCCAAAAGGGGAGAAATCAGAACCATGTCTCCAAAGTATTTCAGCAGAGACCAACTCCATCTGTCTATCTATCACTCAGTGAGTGTGTGTGCTCTTGTGTGTGTTTGTGTGTCTTTGTTTGTGTTTGTACCATCATAGCTGATACTTCATTGCCCCCATTGGAAAACTGACTCAGATAATGCCATCTGCCAAACTCCTAAAAACCAAAGTTCTTGCTGATAGAATGAAGCATTCCTTCCTGTTGGTTTGGATGTGTCCTTTAGGAATCACTGCTACATTTAGTATACTCAAATCATCACAGTAGATCAGGTAACAAAAACATATATATTTTAAAATAATAATAATATATTAATGGAAACAACAAATACAGGATAGAGTAACATCTGTGTTACTAAACAAGGTCAAGTACAATGGCAAACTATAGATTCAAACTTTGAAGAAAATAGTAATCAATGTAAATATTCCTGGGCTGCCTCAGCCCCGCCCAGGCACACAGCAACAGAATGGTTTTGCAAGCATCCTCAGGAGGGCAGGAGCCTTCTTTGCAGGACGAGAGGGAGGTTGAGGCTCGATCCACCCATCATTCTTTTGGGAGAGGCTCCTTTTCCTCAGCACAAAGTTGGATTTTTTGTGAGGATTCTTGGCATAAAATACGTTGGCCTCTGCTGGAATCCTCAGCTCTGGGGAGAGAGGGGTGTACAAAAAGAAGGTGGCACTCAGGAGGTGCTCCCTAGGACATGCCAACATCTGAGAGCCTGTGCCGAAGGCTTTGGACTCCAGAATATCTCAGGTCCTCTTGCATCTGCCAAAGCACACCACTAGGGTTTGCATCTGAAATCTCCCACAAAAGGCTCCTGTGCCGAAGATTCAGTCCCCACATGAGCCATCTTCATAGGTGGGTTTGGAGGGAAGCATTGGATGGTGAGTGCTCTGATGTCAACATGAAATTCTCATTCAAGATGAATACACTACTGGGGGGTGGGAGGGACTGGAAGAAAGGTTGAGAATGGTTGGAGTAAGACCTAAAGAGGGTTGTGCCCTGGGCAACAGTACCTTGTTCCTGTTGGCTCCACTGAATCCTCATTCTCCAAGGAGAGGTCCTCCCTCTCCATCTTTCTCTCTCTCCCTCTCTGCCAGCCTCGTTCTCTCTCTCCCAGTCTATGCCTTTGTGGCAAGGGCTGAGGAGCTCTCCACTGCCACACACTAGAGCTTTATGGACAGCCTCAGTGCACAACCAAAGAGAAAGCTATGAAACCCAGAGAAAAAAGGCCTAGGATTCCTCCTCTGAGTTATTTTCCTCAAGTATGGCCACAGTGAGGACAGGCTGACCAGCACGGATACCACGTTAGAGCCATGCTTCTGCATTGGTGGAGCCCGCCTCCATGTGAACCAGGCTTCTGAGAATGGAGGCCACATTCCAAATACTGCCCTACTGAGAACAATGGTTCCAAAGACCAGCAAAGGGACTGCTTCCCTCCAACATGGTGTATGGCCCAGTGGTGCCATGACCCCGAGTGGGGGAATACAACAGCCGCTTCTCCTTCCTCTGAACATGTGTTTCCTGTCGCCCTCCTCTAACCTAGAGCCTGTTCTCCATCCCTTCTGGGTTGGATGTGGAGATCTCTGCTATGAATTTCTTAGGCTACCAAGGCCCCAGACAGACTTCCTCTTCCATAGACTCTACTAACCTAACAGTAGGTTAAGATAGGAGACAAGTGATCCTAGAACTCATAGGGATGGTGGTCTTCAGGGTACATAGGCTGGGATAATGGCTGCTGTGGTGTTTGGCTCACAAAAACCAACCAACCAACCAACGAAAAAGCGCTGGCATTATTATCAGATGAGCTCTGTGGCTACGTGCTCAGGAAGCCCTCATCTGACTTTAGTTAGGGATCACAACCTGGCTATTGTGATCACTCCTTGCCTAGTGGACTCAGGTGCGTAAGACCATGGAATTTATGCAAAAACAGATGTTTCAGGCTGTCTCCCAGGCTGTGTTTTCTTCCCAATTTCATCCTGTTACTGCTTGCTAGAATCCTGGCAATGCTCTGCCCAGGCAGTGGTTTTTTGGTCACACAGAAGGCTTTCAATAGTACTGCTTCAGTCCACAAAATGCCAGTTCCCTCTTTAGCCCATGCATTCCCATGTTCCTTTGAAACCACTCCTATCCCAGACCATGAAAACATACTGCTCCTGGAGAGAGGCTTTCCTCCTCACTCCTCAAAGATGTCAGCTTTGGATGCCTGTTCATGTCCAGGGGAGGGCACCTGGTGGGGAGCCGCAATATCCACCGGGGTATACCATTGGACCTCAAGACCTTCCACCAGCAGAAGTGCAGTTGGCTTTGTGCACGAACCCAACACACCTGTTGGAGTGTTCTTGGGGGTCAGAGACTACTCTTTGTTGCTAAGAGTTGACCTGAGTCCACATCCTGACCCTTGCTCTCTGCTATCTGATTGTCTCACTTACTCTGACGGCGAGAGATGATTTGGCCCAGCTCATAATCCTCTGGATTCTCCTCAGTAAGGAAGTGTAGGTCGAGGGCGCTGCGGATGACGACAGGAGCCCTATCGTGGCAGGTCACCTGGAGCAGCATGGGAGACAGGCCTTCAGGAAATGGGCCTTGAAGTGACTACTCAAGGACAGTGGGCAGGGGCATTCTGGAGGCACCTCCACTCTAAATACAAGGGCAACATCCATGACCCTACTACCCGAGGCTGACCTCCTGCTCATCGTGTGGGCTCTTCCCACAGGCTACTAGCCCAATCCTTGTACATAGGACTTCCTGGGCCTGCCATTGCTCTTTGTGGAGCTGCACTCCTCTCGGAGTGAAAGGACCCCACTACCTGCATACAGATGCAATCTCATCCCACAAGTTGGGAGGAATGGGACAATAGCCTCCAAGATCCCAGGTCTGCCCGAGGATGCAGGCGGCATTGGGAATGGCCTAGGCACAAAACCTAGAGGCTTTGGTCTGGATTGCCAGGGCCAAAAACAGACCCAGGAACATGACCACACACAGGAGAGCTGAAAGATAGCCACGAGAGCTCCTGGCCTCCAGAGGCTCAGTGCTGGCTGGGATGTAGGAGGGCACCTCATCCGGCAAGGGTGGTCATTGGGTTACCTGGACATTTAGTGTGCTTGCTCCACATCCATATCGACTCTGCAGAGAGACTCTCTCAGCTCCTTGTTCAAGGAACATGGAGAACCTCACACTGCTGTCCTCCTCCATAGACGTCAGCATCCCATACAAGGGAACCTGCAACCTAGTTCCTGTCCTATTCTCATCTGTCACCCATACCTGTCCCTGCCCTTCTGGACTGCATGCTGCCACCTGACACACAGACTCCCTCAGACATGGCAGTGGACAAGCTGCTGCACTCGCTCATCTCAGCTCCAGCCCTTCACACTGACCTCTCCCTTCTTGATTCCCATCTATCCTCCTGATCATCCAGAAGCTCCAAATTCAAGAGGGCATGAGTAGTCCATGGTATTGGACCAGTGTCTGCTCCCCACCCAGGTGTAAGCACCACGGGACACCCCTGCTCCCAGGCTTACCAGAACACTCTTGGCCATCTCTGGACTTTGTGTTTCTAAGTGGACACGAATTAAGCAGGTGTCTCCCACCTGCTTGTGGGAAAGCGGCCTGGAGGACTTGCAGGTTGATTCTGAGAACTGTGGGGGATGGAACATCAGCAAACCCAGAAACAGAAAGCCACCCCAGACTGTCAGTTGGCTCTATGGGCTTCCAGCAAATATGTCCAGGTGCTGAGGCTTCTTATTTCCTCAGGTCGGAGTGGAATGGCAGCACATGCACAGCTTGAATAAGGTAGGTGTTTACCTCCTTTCCCTTGACCTGGGGGCGTTTCCTCACCATGAAATATTGTATTCCCAGATTCATGGACAGACACACGAGTGAGTGGTCAGAGACCTTGATTTCTGCAGAGCGAAGTGGAGAGAATTGTTAGGTGGCACTCAAGGATTATACCACAAAACACCCACAACCCCTGAGAGTCTCCGCCAGGCCCATCACACTTTGGTATTTTGGGGCCAAGGCCCACTTTCTCTTGGCTGTCCGTTATCCTGAGCCCACTGTGGATCATGTCTCCCCACTGTCTGATTGTCCTACTTACTCTCATCCTCAGACATCATATACAGCAGCTCAAAGTTGTCCACATCCTCATGCTGCAACAAATTTTGGTCCAAGGCCCTGCGGATGAGGCTTGTCACCGTCTCCTGAAAGGTCACCTGGATCAGGGTGGGACAAATGTCATCAGAGAATGGCTTTTAGAAGAGCTACCCAGAAGACTGTGGTCAAACATTCAGGAGAAATCTCAGCTACATATACAAGGGCACAATCTTGTTATCCTGCTACCTGAGTGTGTCCTCCATATACCACCTGGGTTCTTGCAATGTGCTACTAGAACAATCCTGGTACAAATATCTGCCTGTACCTGCCATCTCCCCTCCCCCTGGGGAGCCACATTCCACTCATGTCAAAGGACCAAACTGCCTATGCACAGACACACTCTCATCTCACTGAGATGAGAGCAATGGGCCAGAGATCTGCACACCAAGTGTGATCTGGGATGCAGGCTGCCTTTGTGGGTGCAAGAGGCAGATGCACTGAAAATTTGGGTCCTGACTGCCACGACACAAAACAGACTCAGATACAAGAGTGTGCACTTGAGTGCTTCATGATAGCTTTGAGAGGCCCTGGCCTCTGGAAGCTCGGTGCGGGTCTGGTTGTAATGATGTACTTGACTCAGCACTGGCAGTCACTGAACATGTCTCCTCTGCAGCTGGACACCTGCAGCATTAGCGTGTCTACTGCACATCCATAGAAATTCTGCCAAGAACCCCTTTAGCTCCGTATTTACATACATGCAAAGCCTAACATTCCGAAGCTTCGGCATGACCCCCCAGGTGATCCCGACCCCAAATTCCTACACCTAGTCATGCTAAGGAGGTTCTCTTCCCTGCCACCAGGAACACATCCCCTCCTACACATGTGACAAGTCACTGCCACCTCCTCTGCTCCAACTTCACTCATTGAGAATACCAAGTTCTAGGCACTGCAGCCTGCACCCTGGACATATCTCTGCCTTCATCTGTCCACAGCACTTCCGTCTGCACTTCTGGCCTGCAAAACCCACAATACACAGGCCCACTCACCACTGAAGCTGGGCATGCTGATGCTCTCCCTCCTCAGGTCAAGCCCTTAAGACGGACCTCTCTCTTCTTTATTTCCCACCATAGCCCTGGGGTTGGCTGTGTCTCCTGCCTTCCACTGTGTGGACACCCAGGAGGCAGCCCTGCTGTCGGGCTTACCGGGATGCGCTTTGTCTCCCTCAGGCTCTGTCCCTCTAGGAGGACGTGAACAACGCGGCTGTCTTCCACCTGCTCGCTGGAGTGAAGCAGTGAGGAGCTGCTACTCACAGCTGCTGGGGTCCTGGATGCCACTGCCACAGAAGGTTCCAAGAACTGTGGGGGATGACAACATCAGCAAAGCCCAGCAACTGCACCCCACCCAGCCTGGCAGTTGGCTCTGTGGGCATTCTACAACATCCATCCAGAACCTGAGGTTCTTGTCCCCTTGGAGGATGTGGAGTGGCACCAGGAGTAAAGACTGAAGAAGGTGGCTGTTTTGGGAACAAGAGATCCAGCACCTGCTGGGTGGGGATGAAATCCCAGGAGATTAACCCCATGTTGCTGCTGAAATGTAGGTTC
This sequence comes from Urocitellus parryii, assembly GCF_045843805.1. Lineage (NCBI taxonomy): Eukaryota > Metazoa > Chordata > Mammalia > Rodentia > Sciuridae > Urocitellus > Urocitellus parryii. The sequence continues at coordinate 67,641,009 of NC_135548.1, forward strand.
CTCCCACAAATGACAGGCAGGAGCTCATTCCTAAGCTGGTCCTGCCTGTAAGGTTCAAGGCTCTGAACCCTGAAGGGCTCCTCCGTGTTCTGATCATTTTCACCCTGGGTTGGGACCAAGAATGGTGGGTTCAAAATGGAAATGGTGACAAACAGAAAAATGACTTGTGCCAATACACTAGAGTCAAAGCACAATGGGACAGTTCCCATCAGTACAAACACACACACACACACACACACACACACACACACACACACACAGAGTCAGAATAGGAGTCCTGGGCCATTCATCAGGGATCAGACTAGAGGGCCTGCTGGGCTCACCTGCCCTGTGCTACTCACTGTTACTCTTGAGCTCCTCTGCGACAATCGCCAGAGGTGTGGCGTCTAAGATGAAGCCTCACCCAGTGTATCCACAAAAGGGCTAGTTGGCCCCCCTGAGATTCCTGGGAGCCTGAGGCTCGGCATTGTCTGCAACCACAGGAGAACATCCTTCTCCCTCCAGTGGCTCCAACCAAGTGAGCTCGGATGGCTTGGTCAGTGAAGTGGGTGCCTGGATACCAGGGTTCCATGTTCTGTTTGATCCATTGTCAAGGCAATGATGTCATTTCCTGTGCCCATACCTGAGCCTCTTTTCACATAAGACCACTTTCAACAGCCCTATGGGCTGCCGATTTCTCCTCCATGCCTACCCATCTCAGGTGCGCAGGTGTTCACCAACAACTACCCAAACATCCCCACCAGCATCTGCCCTGCTTGGTGCCACTAGAGTTCCAGCTTGGAGCCTTCAAAAATGCATTCACAACCAGTCCTTCCCTCTCAGCAGCTTTTGGACCCTGGTCCCATCATTGTGCAACTCATGGTGTGCCCAGTCTTTTCTGGAAAGTAGGGTAGCATCTAATCTCTAGGGTTTATTGTGTCTATTGGCCCATAACACCCTCTGTTCTCTCTGAAACCAGAGATGGGACTCACAGGTGGCTAAAGCACAAATGTAGAGATGGGATAATCACAAGAAAGGGAGAGACAAAGAATGCACCCTAACTCCATCAGGCCTGTGTCCCACACAGGGACATGCCCAATGTCCGTCCCATCGTGGCTGCAGTTCCCTCTCTACACCATGGCAAGTTGGAGGGGACTGAGATGCAGAGGCTGCTCCCCTCTGCCATACAACTTCCCAAGGCTTCTCCTAAGATTTCAAAAGGGCCAAGTGTGTCTAGTGTTGGGGTCTCACAGAGACTCCGAGGTACCACAGCATCCTGCTGCCCAGAACCGGTTCACCCCTCACCTCAAGGGGGCTCAGCCTCTGGATTCATGGGAATTGAAGTGGGTACAGGTGATGGGATATCACCTCCAAGACTGAGTTATGCCAAGTCCATGACCCCTGTCTGCATCCCTGTCTCCAGCACCACTCCCCCTCTCTCTTTCCTCCTCAGAGCAAACAAATCCATTTAGCAAGTGTGTCCTGTGATAAAGACATGACGGTCACCCATCCTCTCATTACAAAAACACTGAGGCTCAGCCAACATGGATCCTACAGGGAACACAGGCATAAACTCAGACTCCGATCCTCCCAGCCGAGCCTCAGTGGAGCCTGGACTCCCAGCCTCCTGAGTCAAGGAAACAGAGGTTCCTAGCCGAGCCACCTTGGATGCAGCCGCACACAAACTGAACTCATCAATGCCCCTTGCTCTCAGTTGTGAGTAAGAGGGGAAGTGGTGTTTCACAACCCTGGACATCAAGTGCAGTCTCCAGGCTTTGGGGTGTGCCCTGGCCTCTGTCTATCTGCCCAGGCTCTCCTACCCACACTGGCCTCTTACCCAACCTCCTCCTAGGGCCAAACTCAATCCTGCCTCTCAATTTCTTCTGCCTTCCCCAACACACTGCTCCCCAAAATGAGCAGGGCTGGCTCTCGGTTATCATGCTGGTGCCAGCAGCAATGCCACCCCACTGACATAATTCTGAGTCCCAACCTAGGCACTCCAGCTGTCTTTGCCACACCTGGCCTGTTTGGGCTCTGGCTCTTGCTCTTTTCTTTCATGTGCATGTGTTTTGAGGTTTTGAGTTTCTCCCACTGCAGAACTGCAGCTGTGGCAGGGTAGAGCTCATGAGGGTGACATTCTGAGCCACATCCAATCCCATCAGGACTGTTCACTGGGGTGACTGCTGGAACACAGTGATGAGTGAACACATGGGAGGTGGTTGGACCCACCTTGCCTCTGAGTGGCTTCCTTTCAGGACAGGAATGTAGGCATGGGAGTCCCTGGCGTGGGATGCTTTGCACAAGGCGTGACCATGGGCTCTCTTTCCTGGCAAAAATGGCTCCACTCAGCATGGAGAGCACTGTCATTCCTGGTGGCTAACAACAGCCCTGGACCCCAGAAAGGAACCCACACTCAAGATTAACGTCTGAGTGTGCGTGTCCTCGAGGAAATGAGGTCTCCTGATCCCAGGTGCAAAGGGGTAAGTCCTCTAACTCCAGGGGCCATGAAGGGACATCTGAGTTTCCCTCGTCCTTCTTTCCCTCTCTAACTAACCACAGTTAGGACCCTGGCCTCATTCCCCAGTGAGGATCATTAGGCTCCATAAAGGACAGTCTCTAAGATGCTCAGTGGACCAACACCCTCTGCACAACCCATAACCCTATTCACCCAAGAGGCAAGAGGATTTCTATTCAGGAAAACCAGGAAAGGGAGAGCCTTTCTCAAGGACACAAGGACATTAGTGAGTGAGGGAGTGATTAATGGATGGAGAACTATTTCCAACACCAACTTCCAGGAGCATATATGGCCCCCTGGAGAATTCTGCAGTGTGTTGGTGATTAAGGAGAACGTGTGAATTCAGGGGTCACTAGGTCCTCTCAGCCATAAGGAGGGAAACTGCCATAAAGGAACTAGGACAAGGGTGCGAGGAATGCTCACTGGTGGGAGATCGGAAGGAAGGAAAGTGTACTCATTAGAAAAGTGTCGCCTGAAAATTCTTAGCCAGCCAAAAGTCGTGCGAACTTGTGTGGGAAAAGAGTCTTTGCACAGTGATGAAGCTAAGAGCTCACATGATGGAACACAGCATCAACTGGGACCAAATCCAATATCTGATATTCTTGTAGGAAGAGGAGAGTCTGGACCCAGATACCAGGGAGACTGGGGGATACCGGATATGTGAGGTTGGAGCCAGGGCGGGATGCCCATATGGGAACCACAGATCGTGGGCAGCAATAGGAGAGTGGGCAAGGGCTGGGAGAGTTGGGGAGACAGTCCCCTTGAAACCTGGGAGGGGTTATGGCACTGGGACAGCCCAACACCTACTGTGTTGAGCCTCTGGAGCTCAACGGAAGACACTTCCTCTGTTGTCGGCCACCCAGTTAACAGAGTTTGGTTGCAGCAGCCTAGGACCCAGCTGAAGGTCTGAGCATGTTGGCCATGCAGGTTGGATCTGGACCACAGACACCCTCATCAGAGATTGTAGGGTCTCAGCCCTGAGGCAAGACAGGCACTAAGTCAGGCCAGGTGGGGAAACGGATAGGCACACACTCTGGGGGCTGGTGCCTGTGTTACTGGGAGCACTTCTGATCGCAATTCCCTGATCTGCTGCCAACACAGGCTACAGAGGAGCGTACAGAAACACAGACCACGGATCTGCCCCACTCAGTGGGCCCAGGCCAACACCACACCCAGCAGCCTCGTGCCATACCCAATGAGTCTCGAAGCGGCCCCCTCTTCCCATCCTGAGAGCTCTTCCCTTCCTCATGTGCCAATAGCTCCCTACTGTCACTGGCAATATCTACTCTGTGAGATGTCAACATCCGTGGGTACTGTTCTCTCATCCCAGGACAGTGTGGTCCCACACACCCTGGTGAAATGGGCCACCTGGAGGCTGGACCTGGAGGTTGTTGAGGCTGAATGGCAGCGGTGGTCCTCTGGCACTTAATATTATTTAAGTTAAACAAAAACAAAAACAAAAACAAAAAACGGGTCTTGGTGCTCAAAAATGTTTGATTTGCATATTCTCATCCCCTAACCCCAATATTTTCATTATTTCCTCACATATGAAATCTTACTAGCATAAAGGTAATTTCGTATTAAACAAAGTGGATTGAAATAACATTGGTAAAAATAATCAATCACCATACTTTCAATTTTTGTTCTGCTTTCCTATTAGAAACCACTTGGATACAAGAGAACAGAGGACAGACTCATGGAAATGCTTGAAATGACAAGAAGCTCCCACTCAAGCTCAGCATTCAGTCCTGGACAGGGTAAGACCAGGCCACTTTGACATCTGTGCCAAAGAGTCTACCAGACAGAATCCTCTGACTGATCCCTGACTGAGCCATAGGAACTGGCTAGAAAAGCCTTCACATCCTCAATACATTCTTCACGTCAGAATACTTGACAACCATTGATATCCATCTCTCGTTAACTTACTCCCCAGCCAACCATTCTTCAACAAATTCAAAGGAGTAACTCATGCAAGCACACAGAAAGGGGTGTTCACTACACACATCCATGTGCGAAAAAGACAACTGGTATTTCTTGTTTGGGCTATTTCAAATGAAATCCCTTCTGCATGACCTCCACAAACCAAAGGAAAATATTTGTGAAATTCCCACGTAGAAGACAAGATACACTTGACAAGGAGGCAGTGGCAAGAATTTTGACACTCCAAATGTAGAGTGTGTGTTTAGGAAGCAGTCACAGTTTCCATGAGAGAGTCCCATGAAATCAATTAGGAAGATCCATGCTCTAGCCCTACGATGCAAGTGATGTGACTTGAAAGAGTCACTTAGTCTTAGTAACCATCATCACTAACAACTAAGTCAATGAATAAAGGTCCTCAGGTGCCAAGCTACAAAATGTGGGATGAGCATGGATGAGGATGGGTGGGAGAAGTCTCCAACTCTAACACAATTAGGGAAGGATGTGCTGACCTCAAGTGGCTGGGGGGGCTGGGATCCTGCCACAGAGGGGGATTCCAAACCTCACATCCCCTGACCCAGGCCAGAAGACCAGGTAGAGTCCAAGGACCCTGGGGTGGCCCAATGGCAATAAAGGTCAAAAGGAACTAGGGATCTGCCTGGTCCCTCAATCCCCTACTCTGAGCAGGGCTGCATGACGAGGCCAGAGGCCATCCACAGCAATCTGCCTTTACAGGAAAACAGGGACTGCAGGCTGCCTCTGGCTCACTGAATCAGGGTGGTGTTTTCATAAAGCAAGACCACTTCCTCACATTTGACCAGCAGCTCATGTGTTGACAGCACAATGACTGACTTGACTCAGGCCCTGATGAATGAAATAGAAAATTCATAGCAAACCCATCTTTAGCTCTTCCACATCATCAGGGGCTCTGATTCAATTCCGTCCAGAAAGGTGTCTGAAATGATTTCTAAACATGCTGGGGACTCACCTCTGTGTGGAACTTTTCAGGAAAAAGGGGATCAAATCTCATGAAGCAACTCTTCTCTCTTCTAGCCCATGGGCAATGCAAGGAACCTGCATGATACCAGAGGCTCACTTCTCTCTTCTCATGTCTTCTGGAAAGGATTCGTTAATGCTTCCTGCAAGGTGAAGCAGAAGCCTGCATCCCCAGCTGCACAGAAGTGTTTTAGGGCAGTGTCTCCCTTAAAACCCAAAAATAAAAAAAAAACAGGTCATTCAACAGGCACATGGATTCGAGTACATGTTCAATGATCCCTCCTCCCTGGAGCCTTCCACATGCCCATCTTCCACATTCACAGAGCAATGCTTGGCCATTCTCAAGACCAGGAGACCATGATGCTCATCACCAGGAAGTCAATAAGGAACATGAAGAGAGCAGCATGGATTGCAGAAGGTGGCACATCAAGGATCTTCAGCTCTGCTGCTAGAACACAAGAGCTTAACTTCAGTATTGACTTTTTGCCAACTACCAAGTACGATAGCAGTGTCAAGCCCAATATGCAGATATGCAAGTAGTAGGTGACACCCCGCATCCATTCACAAAAGTGGGCAACATCTGCATCAGAACAAGGAAGTATCTTACCCTTACTCATAAAAATCATCAGAAACAAAATAAAATGGATGCAAGACTTCTCATTTCACTATTAGGTAGCTGTTGGAATTCCCTATTAAATAATACCTCCTCCAAAATAAAAAGTATCTCAGACATGTGTCAACTATTCAATGGATGACATTTTAAAAACTATGGACTTTACTTAATATTTATGTATGCTATATCCCTGCCTAAGGCTCTATGAGAAAGGAGCACATAGAATTGGATCTTTGAAAATCTCACATTTGCTGATAAATATTACTGCTGATCTCAGGCATGGCGAAGTGAAAAGTGGGACTTTGGATATTCCAAGAATGCTATGTTGTGGGATTGGTGTCCCTGATTCATACATAGCATATGGTTTCTATGAAATCCAGTGAGGGAGCAGGAGTAACGAAGCTGATTGCACAGATGACCTCAGGGAATACTGACAGATAGGCCAAATGAAAAATATGCTCCAGCTAACCATTGGTATTTGGGCTTCTGATCCCAGTCCTGTTTTTAAAAAAGGTGCAGACAGGCAGTGTTCATTAAAAACTGTCTACCATGTAAAAGTGGGTAATTTAAATGGCATCTAGTTACACATCTGATAGAATGGTCTGGCAACATATGAATTTCATTCTAACAACAACAACAACAACAAAACATAGAAAATGAGACATAAAGATAAAACCTTGTCTTCACCAGGATGCCTAAAAATAGGTTTTATTTGGCTCATGCAAATAAATATCTTTCAATAGAATTTCTGATTTCTGAATGAATCCATTCAACTTCATACTGCACAGATCACAAGGTTTTCTTTACAGAATATTCTCTTCTTCTTCTTAAAGCCTCACATAGAAAATGTCTCACAGGACATAGGAGGGGAATGACCCAAAGGATGAGAGAATGGCTGGAACCGTTCTCAAATGTGCCCATGTAGCCTAAAGTTTGAAGGCATCTAATTGTACTCTAAAACAATTATGAACCTATTCGATCCATTATTAATAAATATCACCACTTTACCACTTGAACCAAATCACAGAAAATTGGAAACAGATGATCATTGGCTTTGATACCTTTACTTCTGTTTCATTACTCAGAGTCGATCAACTCTATACTTCAAGTGACACAGATTTATTACAGAATGCCTAAGATCCTAAGGATCTATTTTAGCTCAGCCCATGGTATTGCTTCATTATTTTATTATTTTGTAAGTAATAAAATATAACTTCATGTTGGATGATATATTCAAGCCATGAATATATCATCCAACATTGTTCTTCCCAAAATATTAGCCCAATTTCTGCGCGCGCTCACTTACTGTTCAGGAATTTTACTAATTGTTTGAAGGTTCTAGAGGACCTGTTAGACTCCTAATGGACAAACCATACAACATACTCCAGAGAACGGACGAGTGCCATAAGAAGAAAATAAGGTCAGCCTACAGCAATGGGCAGCTGCCTGCCCTCGGCTGGGAGGAGCCCTGGCCATGGCACCAGGGCTGCTGGGCAGCAGAAGCCTCCACAGCCCTGCAGGGAGCCTGGAGCACAGCTCTGCCTAACCATGCTCAGCCCTGGACAGATGCACATGAGTTCCCATCACAGGCTCGAGTGTGACAGTCCCAGGTGCATGCCTGTCATGCCAGCCACCAGGGAGGCTGAGGCAAGAGGAACGTTTGAGGTCAGCCTTGGCAACTTAGACCCCGAGGCAAAGGGGAAATACTTTTACAGGGGTCTCTGAGGGTGTAGCTCAGGTAGGTCACTTGCCTCACAGGCTCAAGGTCCTGGGTTCAATCCCCAGAACCCACGTACACACAAAAAGTGAACTTGGAATATTGTTTAAAATGATGGGTCAGGTACACACAAGGACTTCAATATGACCTCTCAGAGGAGCTCAATTTGAGATCAGACTGAACAAAAGACCACCTGGACCATTGACTCAGTGTCTGAAACCCTCTGTGAGCATGAGAAGCACTGCTGGCAAGACACCAGAGGGCCAAAGCACTTGTGCCCCCTGCAGGGGCGTCTCTTGTCTACCGCCAAAGACTGTTCCCCTCCTGGGGCAGCTGAGAGCAAGCTGGGCCTTGGAGCAAGGACTAGTGCTTTAGATATAGACTATGCAAGCAAGGGGCAATGTCTTTAATAAAACTAAAATTAAAAAGTCACATTGAAAAATTTTAAAAAGAAGAAAATAAGGTCAAGTAGAGGAAGCCCATTTTCACAGGAAAAAATCCCCCAGTGAAAAGCATCAGAATAGATACCAAGAAAAATACCAACAAAAACAGTGTGCTCCCACTATGTATCTACTCAACCTGCAAAAGTTAGAAAGCTAGATAATACAATCCTGGCCACAGGTAGAGCTATGCAGAAGAGCCACCTGGCAGTGCTTAGTCAAAGAAGTAAACATGCACACTTTGACCTAGAAATTCCACCTGTGTGTAAACCAGGCGGTGCTTAAGCAGTTTCACAAGGGGACATGCACAGGGAAATTTATCCTCAGGTTCTTATAGAGTTGTCTGTGCTTACAGGGAGTTGATGGTTGTCAAGATGCCCACAGCTGCGAAAGTCAAAAGCTAAAAAAATAATAGATGCCAACCTGGATATATTAATAATCCCGTATCTATGATCACCTTCATAAGGTAGCTTCCCAACTTCTGTGTGGAAGTGAGTTTCTCCTTGGCCCTTACACTGTTGTGGAGACCACTAGGAGTTCAGCTTTGTGCAGGATCATCTGACCTGGACTTTTGGCAAGACCTGTACAGCCCTCACACATGCTCAGATGCTACAGGACTTTTCAGACCAGTCCAGACAACAGTAGGCATCCATTCATTGTCTGCACTCTACAGATTCCTAGATGCACGACATTCATTACCATCAAATGCAGAATTTTCATCAAAAACTAATATATATATCATTCCAATCTGAATCAAGAAAATCGGAAATATCCCCAAATCCAAAGAGTGGATCCCCATTGTGATGCTACAAGTTGAAAATTCCACAGCTGACCTCATGGGATGGTTCACAGTCAAAAGACAGCTGCATGAAAAATGTTACATGACCTTCCTGCTATGTGAAAAGTGGCATGTGAAGTACACATGCATGTCTTCCTCAGACATGGGTTCATTTGCAAGACACCTTGTGCAATTGAAAATACTCCAAAAGGGGAGAAATCAGAACCATGTCTCCAAAGTATTTCAGCAGAGACCAACTCCATCTGTCTATCTATCTCTCAGTGAGTGTGTGTGCTCTTGTGTGTGTTTGTGTGTCTTTGTTTGTGTTTGTACCATCATAGCTGATACTTCATTGCCCCCATTGGAAAACTGACTCAGATAATGCCATCTGCCAAACTCCTAAAACCCAAAGTTCTTGCTGATAGAATGAAACATTCCTTCCTGTTGGTTTGGATGTGTCCTTTAGGAATCACTGCTACATTTAGTATACTCAAATCATCACAGTAGATCAGGTAACAAAAACATATATATTTTAAAATAATAATAATATATTAATGGAAACAACAAATACAGCATAGAGTAACAACTGTGTTACTAAACAAGGTCAAGGACAATGGCAAACTATAGATTCAAACTTTGAAGAAAATAGTAATCAATGTAAATATTCCTGGGCTGCCTCAGCCCCGCCCAGGCACACAGCAACAGAATGGTTTTGCAAGCATCCTCAGGAGGGCAGGAGCCTTCTTTGCAGGACGAGAGGGAGGTTGAGGCTCGATCCACCCATCATTCTTTTGGGAGAGGCTCCTTTTCCTCAGCACAAAGTTGGATTTTTTGTGAGGATTCTTGGCATCAAATACGTTGGCCTCTGCTGGAATCCTCAGCTCTGGGGAGAGAGGGGTGTACAAAAAGAAGGTGGCACTCAGGAGGTGCTCCCTAGGACACGCCAACATCTGACAGCCTGTGCCAGAAAAGGCCAGAGCCACACACCTGAGAGCTCTCCAATTCAGCACCAATACCAACAAAGACAGCCTCCACAGTCCTCCCTGAGGAAGAACTAGGCAGAGCACTTCAACAGACCTAATGTCTGTTCCTACCGAAGGCTTTGGACTCCAGAATATCTCAGGTCCTCTTGCATCTGCCAAAGCACACCACTAGGGTTTGCATCTGAAATCTCCCACAAAAGGCTCCTGTGCCGAAGATTCAGTCCCCACATGAGCCATCTTCATAGGTGGGTTTGGAGGGAAGCATTGGATGGTGAGTGCTCTGATGTCAACATGAAATTCTCATTCAAGATGAATACACTACTGGGGGGTGGGAGGGACTGGAAGAAAGGTTGAGCATGGTTGGAGTAAGACCTAAACAGGGTTGTGCCCTGGGCAACAGTACCTTGTTCCTGTTGGCTCCACTGAATCCTCATTCTCCAAGGAGAGGTCCTCCCTCTCCATCTTTCTCTCTCTCCCTCTCTGCCAGCCTCGTTCTCTCTCTCCCAGTCTATGCCTTTGTGGCAAGGGCTGAGGAGCTCTCCACTGCCACACACTAGAGCTTTATGGACAGCCTCAGTGCACAACCAAAGAGAAAGCTATGAAACCCAGAGAAAAAAGGCCTAGGATTCCTCCTCTGAGTTATTTTCCTCAAGTATGGCCACAGTGAGGACAGGCTGACCAGCACGGATACCACGTTAGAGCCATGCTTCTGCGTTGGTGGAGCCCGCCTCCATGTGAACCAGGCTTCTGAGAATGGAGGCCACATTCCAAATACTGCCCTACTGAGAACAATGGTTCCAAAGACCAGCAAAGGGACTGCTTCCATCCAACATGGTGTATGGCCCAGTGGTGCCATGACCCCGAGTGGGGGAATACAACAGCCGCTTCTCCTTCCTCTGAACATGTGTTTCCTGTCGCCCTCCTCTAACCTAGAGCCTGTTCTCCATCCCTTCTGGGTTGGATGTGGAGATCTCTGCTATGAATTTCTTAGGCTACCAAGGCCCCAGACAGACTTCCTCTTCCATAGACTCTACTAACCTAACAGTAGGTTAAGATAGGAGACAAGTGATCCTAGAACTCATAGGGATTTTGGTCTTCAGGGTACATAGGCTGGGATAATGGCTGCTGTGGTGTTTGGCTCACAAAAACCAACCAACCAACCAACGAAAAAGCGCTGGCATTATTATCAGATGAGCTCTGTGGCTACGTGCTCAGGAAGCCCTCATCTGACTTTAGTTAGGGATCACAACCTGGCTATTGTGATCACTCCTTGCCTAGTGGACTCAGGTGCGTAAGACCATGGAATTTATGCAAAAACAGATGATTCAGGCTGTCTCCCAGGCTGTGTTTTCTTCCCAATTTCATCCTGTTACTGCTTGCTAGAATCCTGGCAATGCTCTGCCCAGGCAGTGGTTTTTTGGTCACACAGAAGGCTTTCAATAGTACTGCTTCAGTCCACAAAATGCCAGTTCCCTCTTTAGCCCATGCATTCCCATGTTCCTTTGAAACCACTCCTATCCCAGACCATGAAAACATACTGCTCCTGGAGAGAGGCTTTCCTCCTCACTCCTCAAAGATGTCAGCTTTGGATGCCTGTTCATGTCCAGGGGAGGGCACCTGGTGGGGAGCCGCAATATCCACCGGGGTATACCATTGGACCTCAAGACCTTCCACCAGCAGAAGTGCAGTTGGCTTTGTGCACGAACCCAACACACCTGTTGGAGTGTTCTTGGGGGTCAGAGACTACTCTTTGTTGCTAAGAGTTGACCTGAGTCCACATCCTGACCCTTGCTCTCTGCTATCTGATTGTCTCACTTACTCTGACGGCGAGAGATGATTTGGCCCAGCTCATAATCCTCTGGATTCTCCTCAGTAAGGAAGTGTAGGTCGAGGGCGCTGCGGATGACGACAGGAGCCCTATCGTGGCAGGTCACCTGGAGCAGCATGGGAGACAGGCCTTCAGGAAATGGGCCTTGAAGTGACTACTCAAGGACAGTGGGCAGGGGCATTCTGGAGGCACCTCCACTCTAAATACAAGGGCAACATCCATGACCCTACTACCCGAGGCTGACCTCCTGCTCATCGTGTGGGCTCTTCCCACAGGCTACTAGCCCAATCCTTGTACATAGGACTTCCTGGGCCTGCCATTGCTCTTTGTGGAGCTGCACTCCTCTCGGAGTGAAAGGACCCCACTACCTGCATACAGATGCAATCTCATCCCACAAGTTGGGAGGAATGGGACAATAGCCTCCAAGATCCCAGGTCTGCCCGAGGATGCAGGCGGCATTGGGAATGGCCTAGGCACAAAACCTAGAGGCTTTGGTCTGGATTGCCAGGGCCAAAAACAGACCCAGGAACATGACCACACACAGGAGAGCTGAAAGATAGCCACGAGAGCTCCTGGCCTCCAGAGGCTCAGTGCTGGCTGGGATGTAGGAGGCCACCTCATCTGGCAAGGGTGGTCATTGGGTTACCTGGACATTTAGTGTGCTTGCTCCACATCCATATCGACTCTGCAGAGAGACTCTCTCAGCTCCTTGTTCAAGGAACATGGAGAACCTCACACTGCTGTCCTCCTCCATAGACGTCAGCATCCCATACAAGGGAACCTGCAACCTAGTTCCTGTCCTATTCTCATCTGTCACCCATACCTGTCCCTGCCCTTCTGGACTGCATGCTGCCACCTGACACACAGACTCCCTCAGACATGGCAGTGGACAAGCTGCTGCACTCGCTCATCTCAGCTCCAGCCCTTCACACTGACCTCTCCCTTCTTGATTCCCATCTATCCTCCTGATCATCCAGAAGCTCCAAATTCAAGAGGGCATGAGTAGTCCATGGTATTGGACCAGTGTCTGCTCCCCACCCAGGTGTAAGCACCACGGGACACCCCTGCTCCCAGGCTTACCAGAACACTCTTGGCCATCTCTGGACTTTGTGTTTCTAAGTGGACACGAATTAAGCAGGTGTCTCCCACCTGCTTGTGGGAAAGCGGCCTGGAGGACTTGCAGGTTGATTCTGAGAACTGTGGGGGATGGAACATCAGCAAACCCAGAAACAGAAAGCCACCCCAGACTGTCAGTTGGCTCTATGGGCTTCCAGCAAATATGTCCAGGTGCTGAGGCTTCTTATTTCCTCAGGTCGGAGTGGAATGGCAGCACATGCACAGCTTGAATAAGGTAGGTGTTTACCTCCTTTCCCTTGACCTGGGGGCGTTTCCTCACCATGAAATATTGTATTCCCAGATTCATGGACAGACACACGAGTGAGTGGTCAGAGACCTTGATTTCTGCAGAGCGAAGTGGAGAGAATTGTTAGGTGGCACTCAAGGATTATACCACAAAACACCCACAACCCCTGAGAGTCTCCGCCAGGCCCATCACACTTTGGTATTTTGGGGCCAAGGCCCACTTTCTCTTGGCTGTCAGTTATCCTGAGCCCACTGTGGATCATGTCTCCCCGCTGTCTGATTGTCCTACTTAGTCTCATTCTCAGACATCATATACAGCAGCTCAAAGTTGTCCACATCCTCATGCTGCAACAAATTTTGGTCCAAGGCCCTGCGGATGAGGCTTGTCACCATCTCCTGAAAGGTCACCTGGATCAGGGTGGGACAAATGTCATCAGAGAATGGCTTTTAGAAGAGCTACCCAGAAGACTGTGGTCAAACATTCAGGAGAAATCTCAGCTACATATACAAGGGCACAATCTTGTTATCCTGCTACCTGAGTGTGTCCTCCATATACCACCTGGGTTCTTGCAATGTGCTACTAGAACAATCCTGGTACAAATATCTGCCTGTACCTGCCATCTCCCCTCCCCCTGGGGAGCCACATTCCACTCATGTCAAAGGACCAAACTGCCTATGCACAGACACACTCTCATCTCACTGAGATGAGAGCAATGGGCCAGGGATCTGGGAAGTGTGATCTGGGATGCAGGCTGCCTTTGTGGGTGGAAGAGGCAGATGCACTGAAAACTTGGGTCCTGACTGCCACGACACAAAACAGACTCAGATATAAGAGTGTGCACTTGAGTGCTTCATGATAGCTTTGAGAGGCCCTGGCCTCTGGAAGCTCGGTGCGGGTCTGGTTGTAATGATGTACTTGACTCAGCACTGGCAGTCACTGAACATGTCTCCTCTGCAGCTGGACACCTGCAGCATTAGCGTGTCTACTGCACATCCATAGAAATTCTGCCAAGAACCCCTTTAGCTCCGTATTTACATACATGCAAAGCCTAACATTCCGAAGCTTTGGCATGACCCCCCAGGTGATCCCGACCCCAAATTCCTACACCTAGTCATGCTAAGGAGGTTCTCTTCCCTGCCACCAGGAACACATCCCCTCCTACACATGTGACAAGTCACTGCCACCTCCTCTGCTCCAACTTCACTCATTGAGAATACCAAGTTCTAGGCACTGCAGCCTGCACCCTGGACATATCTCTGCCTTCATCTGTCCACAGCACTTCCGTCTGCACTTCTGGCCTGCAAAACCCACAATACACAGGCCCACTCACCACTGAAGCTGGGCATGCTGATGCTCTCCCTCCTCAGGTCAAGCCCTTAAGACGGACCTCTCTCTTCTTTATTTCCCACCATAGCCCTGGGGTTGGCTGTGTCTCCTGCCTTCCACTGTGTGGACACCCAGGAGGCAGCCCTGCTGTCGGGCTTACCGGGATGCGCTTTGTCTCCCTCAGGCTCTGTCCCTCTAGGAGGACGTGAACAACGCGGCTGTCTTCCACCTGCTCGCTGGAGTGAAGCAGTGAGGAGCTGCTACTCACAGCTGCTGGGGTCCTGGATGCCACTGCCACAGAAGGTTCCAAGAACTGTGGGGGATGACAACATCAGCAAAGCCCAGCAACTGCACCCCACCCAGCCTGGCAGTTGGCTCTGTGGGCATTCTACAACATCCATCCAGAACCTGAGGTTCTTGTCCCCTTGGAGGATGTGGAGTGGCACCAGGAGTAAAGACTGAAGAAGGTGGCTGTTTTGGGAACAAGAGATCCAGCACCTGGTGGGTGGGGATGAAATCCCAGGAGATTAACCCCATGTTGCTGCTGAAATGTAGGTTCCTCCCACAAATGACAGGCAGGAGCTCATTCCTAAGCTGGTCCTGCCTGTAAGGTTCAAGGCTCTGAACCCTGAAGGGCTCCTCCGTGTTCTGATCATTTTCACCCTGGGTTGGGACCAAGAATGGTGGGTTCAAAATGGAAATGGTGACAAACAGAAAAATGACTTGTGCCAATACACTAGAGTCAAAGCACAATGGGACAGTTCCCATCAGTACAAACACACACACACACACACACACACACACACACACACACACACACAGAGTCAGAAGAGGAGTCCTGGGCCATTCATCAGGGATCAGACTAGAGGGCCTGCTGGGCTCACCTGCCCTGTGCTACTCACTGTTACTCTTGAGCTCCTCTGCGACAATCGCCAGAGGCTCTGGCGTCTAAGATGAAGCCTCACCCAGTGTATCCACAAAAGGGCTAGTTGGCCCCCCTGAGATTCCTGGGAGCCTGAGGCTCGGCATTGTCTGCAACCACAGGAGAACATCCTTCTCCCTCCAGTGGCTCCAACCAAGTGAGCTCGGATGGCTTGGTCAGTGAAGTGGGTGCCTGGATACCAGGGTTCCATGTTCTGTTTGATCCATTGTCAAGGCAATGATGTCATTTCCTGTGCCCATACCTGAGCCTCTTTTCACATAAGACCACTTTCAACAGCCCTATGGGCTGCCGATTTCTCCTCCATGCCTACCCATCTCAGGTGCGCAGGTGTTCACCAACAACTACCCAAACATCCCCACCAGCATCTGCCCTGCTTGGTGCCACTAGAGTTCCAGCTTGGAGCCTTCAAAAATGCATTCACAACCAGTCCTTCCCTCTCAGCAGCTTTTGGACCCTGGTCCCATCATTGTGCAACTCATGGTGTGCCCAGTCTTTTCTGGAAAGTAGGGTAGCATCTAATCTCTAGGGTTTATTGTGTCTATTGGCCCATAACACCCTCTGTTCTCTCTGAAACCAGAGATGGGACTCACAGGTGGCTAAAGCACAAATGTAGAGATGGGATAATCACAAGAAAGGGAGAGACAAAGAATGCACCCTAACTCAATCAGGCCTGTGTCCCACACAGGGACATGGCCAATGTCCGTCCCATCGTGGCTGCAGTTCCCTCTCTACACCATGGCAAGTTGGAGGGGACTGAAATGCAGAGGCTGCTCCCCTCTGCCATACAACTTCCCAAGGCTTCTCCTAAGATTTCAAAAGGGCCAAGTGTGTCTAGTGTTGGGGTCTCACAGAGACTCCGAGGTACCACAGCATCCTGCTGCCCAGAACCGGTTCACCCCTCACCTCAAGGGGGCTCAGCCTCTGGATTCATGGGAATTGAAGTGGGTACAGGTGATGGGATATCACCTCCAAGACTGAGTTATGCCAAGTCCATGACCCCTGTCTGCATCCCTGTCTCCAGCACCACTCCCCCCTCTCTCTTTCCTCCTCAGAGCAAACAAATCCATTTAGCAAGTGTGTCCTGTGATAAAGACATGACGGTCACCCATCCTCTCATTACAAAAACACTGAGGCTCAGCCAACATGGATCCTACAGGGAACACAGGCATAAACTCAGACTCCGATCCTCCCAGCCGAGCCTCAGTGGAGCCTGGACTCCCAGCCTCCTGAGTCAAGGAAACAGAGGTTCCTAGCCGAGCCACCTTGGATGCAGCCACACACAAACTGAACTCATCAATGCCCCTTGCTCTCAGTTGTGAGTAAGAGGGGAAGTGGTGTTTCACAACCCTGGACATCAAGTGCAGTCTCCAGGCTTTGGGGTGTGCCCTGGCCTCTGTCTATCTGCCCAGGCTCTCCAACCCACACTGGCCTCTTACCCAACCTCCTCCTAGGGCCAAACTCAATCCTGCCTCTCAATTTCTGCTGCCTTCCCCAACACACTGCTCCCCAAAATGAGCAGGGCTGGCTCTCGGTTATCATGCTGGTGCCAGCAGCAATGCCACCCCACTGACATAATTCTGAGTCCCAACCTAGGCACTTCAGCTGTCTTTGCCACACCTGGCCTGTTTGGGCTCTGGCTCTTGCTCTTTTCTTTCATGTGCATGTGTTTTGAGGTTTTGAGTTTCTCCCACTGCAGAACTGCAGCTGTGGCAGGGTAGAGCTCATGAGGGTGACATTCTGAGCCACATCCAATCCCATCAGGACTGTTCACTAGGGTGACTGCTGGAACACAGTGATGAGTGAACACATGGGAGGTGGTTGGACCCACCTTGCCTCTGAGTGGCTTCCTTTCAGGACAGGAATGTAGGCATGGGAGCCCCTGGCGTGGGATGCTTTGCACAAGGCGTGACCATGGGCTCTCTTTCCTGGCAAAAATGGCTCCACTCAGCATGGAGAGCACTGTCATTCCTGGTGGCTAACAACAGCCCTGGACCCCAGAAAGGAACCCACACTCAAGATTAACGTCTGAGTGTGCGTGTCCTCGAGGAAATGAGGTCTCCTGATCCCAGGTGCAAAGGGGTAAGTCCTCTAACTCCAGGGGCCATGAAGGGACATCTGAGTTTCCCTCGTCCTTCTTTCCCTCTCTAACTAACCACAGTTAGGACCCTGGCCTCATTCCCCAGTGAGGATCATTAGGCTCCATAAAGGACAGTCTCTAAGATGCTCAGTGGACCAACACCCTCTGCACAACCCATAACCCTATTCACCCAAGAGGCAAGAGGATTTCTATTCAGGAAAACCAGGAAAGGGAGAGCCTTTCTCAAGGACACAAGGACATTAGTGAGTGAGGGAGTGATTAATGGATGGAGAACTATTTCCAACACCAACTTCCAGGAGCATATATGGCCCCCTGGAGAATTCTGCAGTGTGTTGGTGATTAAGGAGAACGTGTGAATTCAGGGGTCACTAGGTCCTCTCAGCCATAAGGAGGGAAACTGCCATAAAGGAACTAGGACAAGGGTGCGAGGAATGCTCACTGGTGGGAGATCGGAAGGAAGGAAAGTGTACTCATTAGAAAAGTGTCGCCTGAAAATTCTTAGCCAGCCAAAAGCCGTGCGAACTTGTGTGGGAAAAGAGTCTTTGCACAGTGATGAAGCTAAGAGCTCACATGATGGAACACAGCATCAACTGGGACCAAATCCAATATCTGATATTCTTGTAGGAAGAGGAGAGTCTGGACCCAGATACCAGGGAGACTGGGGGATACCGGATATGTGAGGTTGGAGCCAGGGCGGGATGCCCATATGGGAACCACAGATCGTGGGCAGCAATAGGAGAGTGGGCAAGGGCTGGGAGAGTTGGGGAGACAGTCCCCTTGAAACCTGGGAGGGGTTATGGCACTGGGACAGCCCAACACCTACTGTGTTGAGCCTCTGGAGCTCAACGGAAGACACTTCCTCTGTTGTCGGCCACCCAGTTAACAGAGTTTGGTTGCAGCAGCCTAGGACCCAGCTGAAGGTCTGAGCATGTTGGCCATGCAGGTTGGATCTGGACCACAGACACCCTCATCAGAGATTGTAGGGTCTCAGCCCTGAGGCAAGACAGGCACTAAGTCAGGCCAGGTGGGGAAACGGATAGGCACACACTCTGGGGGCTGGTGCCTGTGTTACTGGGAGCACTTCTGATCGCAATTCCCTGATCTGCTGCCAACACAGGCTACAGAGGAGGGTACAGAAACACAGACCACGGATCTGCCCCACTCAGTGGGCCCAGGCCAACACCACACCCAGCAGCCTCGTGCCATACCCAATGAGTCTCGAAGCGGCCCCCTCTTCCCATCCTGAGAGCTCTTCCCTTCCTCATGTGCCAATAGCTCCCTACTGTCACTGGCAATATCTACTCTGTGAGATGTCAACATCCGTGGGTACTGTTCTCTCATCCCAGGACAGTGTGGTCCCACACACCCTGGTGAAATGGGCCACCTGGAGGCTGGACCTGGAGGTTGTTGAGGCTGAATGGCAGCGGTGGTCCTCTGGCACTTAATATTATATAAGTTAATAAAAAACAAAAACAAAAACAAAAAACGGGTCTTGGTGCTCAAAAATGTTTGATTTGCATATTCTCATCCTCTAACCCCAATATTTTCATTATTTCCTCACATATGAAATCTTACTAGCATAAAGGTAATTTCGTATTAAACAAAGTGGATTGAAATAACATTGGTAAAAATAATCAATCACCATACTTTCAATTTTTGTTCTGCTTTCCTATTAGAAACCACTTGGATACAAGAGAACAGAGGACAGACTCATGGAAATGCTTGGAATGACAAGAAGCTCCCACTCAAGCTCAGCATTCAGTCCTGGACAGGGTAAGACCAGGCCACTTTGACATCTGTGCCAAAGAGTCTACCAGACAGAATCCTCTGACTGATCCCTGACTGAGCCATAGGAACTGGCTAGAAAAGCCTTCACATCCTCAATACATTCTTCACGTCAGAATACTTGACAACCATTGATATCCATCTCTCGTTAACTTGCTCCCCAGCCAACCATTCTTCAACAAATTCAAAGGAGTAACTCATGCAAGCACACAGAAAGGGGTGTTCACTACACACATCCATGTGCGAAAAAGACAACTGGTATTTCTTGTTTGGGCTATTTCAAATGAAATCCCTTCTGCATGACCTCCACAAACCAAAGGAAAATATTTGTGAAATTCCCACGTAGAAGACAAGATACACTTGCCAAGGAGGCAGTGGCAAGAATTTTGACACTCCAAATGTAGAGTGTGTGTTTAGGAAGCAGTCACAGTTTCCATGAGAGAGTCCCATGAAATCAATTAGGAAGATCCATGCTCTAGCCCTACCATGCAAGTGATGTGACTTGAAAGAGTCACTTAGTCTTAGTAACCATCATCACTAACAAGTAAGTCAATGAATAAAGGTCCTCAGGTGCCAAGCTACAAAATGTGGGATGAGCATGGATGAGGATGGGTGGGAGAAGTCTCCAACTCTAACACAATTAGGGAAGGATGTGCTGACCTCAAGTGGCTGGGGGGCTGGGATCCTGCCACAGAGGGGGATTCCAAACCTCACATCCCCTGACCCAGGCCAGAAGACCAGGTAGAGTCCAAGGACCCTGGGGTGGCCCAATGGCAATAAAGGTCAAAAGGAACTAGGGATCTGCCTGGTCCCTCAATCCCCTACTCTGAGCAGGGCTGCATGACGAGGCCAGAGGCCATCCACAGCAATCTGCCTTTACAGGAAAACAGGGACTGCAGGCTGCCTCTGGCTCACTGAATCAGGGTGGTGTTTTCATAAAGCAAGACCACTTCCTCACATTTGACCAGCAGCTCATGTGTTGACAGCACAATGACTGACTTGACTCAGGCCCTGATGAATGAAATAGAAAATTCATAGCAAACCCATCTTTAGCTCTTCCACATCATCAGGGGCTCTGATTCAATTCTGTCCAGAAAGGTGTCTGAAATGATTTCTAAACATGCTGGGGACTCACCTCTGTGTGGAACTTTTCAGGAAAAAGGGGATCAAATCTCATGAAGCAACTCTTCTCTCTTCTAGCCCATGGGCAATGCAAGGAACCTGCATGATACCAGAGGCTCACTTCTCTCTTCTCGTGTCTTCTGGAAAGGATTCGTTAATGCTTCCTGCAAGGTGAAGCAGAAGCCTGCATCCCCAGCTGCACAGAAGTGTTTTAGGGCAGTGTCTCCCTTAAAACCCAAAAATAAAAAAACAGGTCATTCAACAGGCACATGGATTCGAGTACATGTTCAATGATCCCTCCTCCCTGGAGCCTTCCACATGCCCATCTTCCACATTCACAGAGCAATGCTTGGCCATTCTCAAGACCAGGAGACCATGATGCTCATCACCAGGAAGTCAATAAGGAACATGAAGAGAGCAGCATGGATTGCAGAAGGTGGCACATCAAGGATCTTCAGCTCTGCTGCTAGAACACAAGAGCTTAACTTCAGTATTGACTTTTTGCCAACTACCAAGTACGATAGCAGTGTCAAGCCCAATATGCAGATATGCAAGTAGTAGGTGACACCCCGCATCCATTCACAAAAGTGGGCAACATCTGCATCAGAACAAGGAAGTATCTTACCCTTACTCATAAAAATCATCAGAAACAAAATAAAATGGATGCAAGACTTCTCATTTCACTATTAGGTAGCTGTTGGAATTCCCTATTAAATAATACCTCCTCCAAAATAAAAAGTATCTCAGACATGTGTCAACTATTCAATGGATGACATTTTAAAAACTATGGACTTTACTTAATATTTATGTATGCTATATCCCTGCCTAAGGCTCTATGAGAAAGGAGCACATAGAATTGGATCTTTGAAAATCTCACATTTGCTGATAAATATTACTGCTGATCTCAGGCATGGCGAAGTGAAAAGTGGGACTTTGGATATTCCAAGAATGCTATGTTGTGGGATTGGTGTCCCTGATTCATACATAGCATATGGTTTCTATGAAATCCAGTGAGGGAGCAGGAGTAACGAAGCTGATTGCACAGATGACCTCAGGGAATACTGACAGATAGGCCAAATGAAAAATATGCTCCAGCTAACCATTGGTATTTGGGCTTCTGATCCCAGTCCTGTTTTTAAAAAAGGTGCAGACAGGCAGTGTTCATTAAAAACTGTCTACCATGTAAAAGTGGGTAATTTAAATGGCATCTAGTTACACATCTGATAGAATGGTCTGGCAACATATGAATTTCATTCTAACAACAACAACAACAACAAAACATAGAAAATGAGACATAAAGATAAAACCTTGTCTTCACCAGGATGCCTAAAAATAGGTTTTATTTGGCTCATGCCAATAAATATCTTTCAATAGAATTTCTGATTTCTGAATGAATCCATTCAACTTCATACTGCACAGATCACAAGGTTTTCTTTACAGAATATTCTCTTCTTCTTCTTAAAGCCTCACATAGAAAATGTCTCACAGGACATAGGAGGGGAATGACCCAAAGGATGAGAGAATGGCTGGAACCGTTCTCAAATGTGCCCATGTAGCCTAAAGTTTGAAGGCATCTAATTGTACTCTAAAACAATTATGAACCTATTCGATCCATTATTAATAAATATCACCACTTTACCACTTGAACCAAATCACAGAAAATTGGAAACAGATGATCATTGGCTTTGATACCTTTACTTCTGTTTCATTACTCAGAGTCGATCAACTCTATACTTCAAGTGACACAGATTTATTACAGAATGCCTAAGATCCTAAGGATCTATTTTAGCTCAGCCCATGGTATTGCTTCATTATTTTATTATTTTGTAAGTAATAAAATATAACTTCATGTTGGATGATATATTCAAGCCATGAATATATCATCCAACATTGTTCTTCCCAAAATATTAGCCCAATTTCTGCGCGAGCTCACTTACTGTTCAGGAATTTTACTAATTGTTTGAAGGTTCTAGAGGACCTGTTAGACTCCTAATGGACAAACCATTACAACATACTCCAGAGAACGGACGAGTGCCATAAGAAGAAAATAAGGTCAGCCTACAGCAATGGGCAGCTGCCTGCCCTCGGCTGGGAGGAGCCCTGGCCATGGCACCAGGGCTGCTGGGCAGCAGAAGCCTCCACAGCCCTGCAGGGAGCCTGGAGCACAGCTCTGCCTAACCATGCTCAGCCCTGGACAGATGCACATGAGTTCCCATCACAGGCTCGAGTGTGACAGTCCCAGGTGCATGCCTGTCATGCCAGCCACCAGGGAGGCTGAGGCAAGAGGAACGTTTGAGGTCAGCCTTGGCAACTTAGACCCCGAGGCAAAGGGGAAATACTTTTACAGGGGTCTCTGAGGGTGTAGCTCAGGTAGGTCACTTGCCTCACAGGCTCAAGGTCCTGGGTTCAATCCCCAGAACCCACGTACACACAAAAAGTGAACTTGGAATATTGTTTAAAATGATGGGTCAGGTACACACAAGGACTTCAATATGACCTCTCAGAGGAGCTCAATTTGAGATCAGACTGAACAAAAGACCACCTGGACCATTGACTCAGTGTCTGAAACCCTCTGTGAGCATGGGAAGCACTGCTGGCAAGACACCAGAGGGCCAAAGCACTTGTGCCCCCTGCAGGGGCGTCTCTTGTCTACCGCCAAAGACTGTTCCCCTCCTGGGGCAGCTGAGAGCAAGCTGGGCCTTGGAGCAAGGACTAGTGCTTTAGATATAGACTATGCAAGCAAGGGGCAATGTCTTTAATAAAACTAAAATTAAAAAGTCACATTGAAAAAATTTTAAAAAGAAGAAAATAAGGTCAAGTAGAGGAAGCCCATTTTCACAGGAAAAAATCCCCCAGTGAAAAGCATCAGAATAGATACCAAGAAAAATACCAACAAAAACAGTGTGCTCCCACTATGTATCTACTCAACATGCAAAAGTTAGAAAGCTAGATAATACAATCCTGGCCACAGGTAGAGCTATGCAGAAGAGCCACCTGGCAGTGCTTAGTCAAAGAAGTAAACATGCACACTTTGACCTAGAAATTCCACCTGTGTGTAAACCAGGCGGTGCTTAAGCAGTTTCACAAGGGGACATGCACAGGGAAATTTATCCTCAGGTTCTTATAGAGTTGTCTGTGCTTACAGGGAGTTGATGGTTGTCAAGATGCCCACAGCTGCGAAAGTCAAAAGCTAAAAAAATAATAGATGCCAACCTGGATATATTAATAATCCCGTATCTATGATCACCTTCATAAGGTAGCTTCCCAACTTCTGTGTGGAAGTGAGTTTCTCCTTGGCCCATACACTGTTGTGGAGACCACTAGGAGTTCAGCTTTGTGCAGGATCATCTGACCTGGACTTTTGGCAAGACCTGTACAGCCCTCACACATGCTCAGATGCTACAGGACTTTTCAGACCAGTCCAGACAACAGTAGGCATCCATTCATTGTCTGCACTCTACAGATTCCTAGATGCACGACATTCATTACCATCAAATGCAGAATTTTCATCAAAAACTAATATATATATCATTCCAATCTGAATCAAGAAAATCGGAAATATCCCCAAATCCAAAGAGTGGATCCCCATTGTGATGCTACAAGTTGAAAATTCCACAGCTGACCTCATGGGATGGTTCACAGTCAAAAGACAGCTGCATGAAAAATATTGCATGACCTTCCTGCTATTTGAAAAGTGGCATGTGAAGTACACATGCATGTCTTCCTCAGACATGGGTTCATTTGCAAGACACCTTGTGCAATTGAAAATACTCCAAAAGGGGAGAAATCAGAACCATGTCTCCAAAGTATTTCAGCAGAGACCAACTCCATCTGTCTATCTATCTCTCAGTGAGTGTGTGTGCTCTTGTGTGTGTTTGTGTGTCTTTGTTTGTGTTTGTACCATCATAGCTGATACTTCATTGCCCCCATTGGAAAACTGACTCAGATAATGCCATCTGCCAAACTCCTAAAACCCAAAGTTCTTGCTGATAGAATGAAACATTCCTTCCTGTTGGTTTGGATGTGTCCTTTAGGAATCACTGCTACATTTAGTATACTCAAATCATCACAGTAGATCAGGTAACAAAAACATATATATTTTAAAATAATAATAATATATTAATGGAAACAACAAATACAGGATAGAGTAACAACTGTGTTACTAAACAAGGTCAAGGACAATGGCAAAGTATAGATTCAAACTTTGAAGAAAATAGTAATCAATGTAAATATTCCTGGGCTGCCTCAGCCCCGCCCAGGCACACAGCAACAGAATGGTTTTGCAAGCATCCTCAGGAGGGCAGGAGCCTTCTTTGCAGGACGAGAGGGAGGTTGAGGCTCGATCCACCCATCATTCTTTTGGGAGAGGCTCCTTTTCCTCAGCACAAAGTTGGATTTTTTGTGAGGATTCTTGGCATCAAATACGTTGGCCTCTGCTGGAATCCTCAGCTCTGGGGAGAGAGGGGTGTACAAAAAGAAGGTGGCACTCAGGAGGTGCTCCCTAGGACACGCCAACATCTGACAGCCTGTGCCAGAAAAGGCCAGAGCCACACACCTGAGAGCTCTCCAATTCAGCACCAATACCAACAAAGACAGCCTCCACAGTCCTCCCTGAGGAAGAACTAGGCAGAGCACTTCAACAGACCTAATGTCTGTTCCTACCGAAGGCTTTGGACTCCAGAATATCTCAGGTCCTCTTGCATCTGCCAAAGCACACCACTAGGGTTTGCATCTGAAATCTCCCACAAAAGGCTCCTGTGCCGAAGATTCAGTCCCCACATGAGCCATCTTCATAGGTGGGTTTGGAGGGAAGCATTGGATGGTGAGTGCTCTGATGTCAACATGAAATTCTCATTCAAGATGAATACACTACTGGGGGGTGGGAGGGACTGGAAGAAAGGTTGAGCATGGTTGGAGTAAGACCTAAACAGGGTTGTGCCCTGGGCAACAGTACCTTGTTCCTGTTGGCTCCACTGAATCCTCATTCTCCAAGGAGAGGTCCTCCCTCTCCATCTTTCTCTCTCTCCCTCTCTGCCAGCCTCGTTCTCTCTCTCCCAGTCTATGCCTTTGTGGCAAGGGCTGAGGAGCTCTCCACTGCCACACACTAGAGCTTTATGGACAGCCTCAGTGCACAACCAAAGAGAAAGCTATGAAACCCAGAGAAAAAAGGCCTAGGATTCCTCCTCTGAGTTATTTTCCTCAAGTATGGCCACAGTGAGGACAGGCTGACCAGCACGGATACCACGTTAGAGCCATGCTTCTGCGTTGGAGGAGCCCGCCTCCATGTGAACCAGGCTTCTGAGAATGGAGGCCACATTCCAAATACTGCCCTACTGAGAACAATGGTTCCAAAGACCAGCAAAGGGACTGCTTCCATCCAACATGGTGTATGGCCCAGTGGTGCCATGACCCCGAGTGGGGGAATACAACAGCCGCTTCTCCTTCCTCTGAACATGTGTTTCCTGTCGCCCTCCTCTAACCTAGAGCCTGTTCTCCATCCCTTCTGGGTTGGATGTGGAGATCTCTGCTATGAATTTCTTAGGCTACCAAGGCCCCAGACAGACTTCCTCTTCCATAGACTCTACTAACCTAACAGTAGGTTAAGATAGGAGACAAGTGATCCTAGAACTCATAGGGATGGTGGTCTTCAGGGTACATAGGCTGGGATAATGGCTGCTGTGGTGTTTGGCTCACAAAAACCAACCAACCAACCAACGAAAAAGCGCTGGCATTATTATCAGATGAGCTCTGTGGCTACGTGCTCAGGAAGCCCTCATCTGACTTTAGTTAGGGATCACAACCTGGCTATTGTGATCACTCCTTGCCTAGTGGACTCAGGTGCGTAAGACCATGGAATTTATGCAAAAACAGATGATTCAGGCTGTCTCCCAGGCTGTGTTTTCTTCCCAATTTCATCCTGTTACTGCTTGCTAGAATCCTGGCAATGCTCTGCCCAGGCAGTGGTTTTTTGGTCACACAGAAGGCTTTCAATAGTACTGCTTCAGTCCACAAAATGCCAGTTCCCTCTTTAGCCCATGCATTCCCATGTTCCTTTGAAACCACTCCTATCCCAGACCATGAAAACATACTGCTCCTGGAGAGAGGCTTTCCTCCTCACTCCTCAAAGATGTCAGCTTTGGATGCCTGTTCATGTCCAGGGGAGGGCACCTGGTGGGGAGCCGCAATATCCACCGGGGTATACCATTGGACCTCAAGACCTTCCACCAGCAGAAGTGCAGTTGGCTTTGTGCACGAACCCAACACACCTGTTGGAGTGTTCTTGGGGGTCAGAGACTACTCTTTGTTGCTAAGAGTTGACCTGAGTCCACATCCTGACCCTTGCTCTCTGCTATCTGATTGTCTCACTTACTCTGACGGCGAGAGATGATTTGGCCCAGCTCATAATCCTCTGGATTCTCCTCAGTAAGGAAGTGTAGGTCGAGGGCGCTGCGGATGACGACAGGAGCCCTATCGTGGCAGGTCACCTGGAGCAGCATGGGAGACAGGCCTTCAGGAAATGGGCCTTGAAGTGACTACTCAAGGACAGTGGGCAGGGGCATTCTGGAGGCACCTCCACTCTAAATACAAGGGCAACATCCATGACCCTACTACCCGAGGCTGACCTCCTGCTCATCGTGTGGGCTCTTCCCACAGGCTACTAGCCCAATCCTTGTACATAGGACTTCCTGGGCCTGCCATTGCTCTTTGTGGAGCTGCACTCCTCTCGGAGTGAAAGGACCCCACTACCTGCATACAGATGCAATCTCATCCCACAAGTTGGGAGGAATGGGACAATAGCCTCCAAGATCCCAGGTCTGCCCGAGGATGCAGGCGGCATTGGGAATGGCCTAGGCACAAAACCTAGAGGCTTTGGTCTGGATTGCCACGGCCAAAAACAGACCCAGGAACATGACCACACACAGGAGAGCTGAAAGATAGCCACGAGAGCTCCTGGCCTCCAGAGGCTCAGTGCTGGCTGGGATGTAGGAGGGCACCTCATCCGGCAAGGGTGGTCATTGGGTTACCTGGACATTTAGTGTGCTTGCTCCACATCCATATCGACTCTGCAGAGAGACTCTCTCAGCTCCTTGTTCAAGGAACATGGAGAACCTCACACTGCTGTCCTCCTCCATAGACGTCAGCATCCCATACAAGGGAACCTGCAACCTAGTTCCTGTCCTATTCTCATCTGTCACCCATACCTGTCCCTGCCCTTCTGGACTGCATGCTGCCACCTGACACACAGACTCCCTCAGACATGGCAGTGGACAAGCTGCTGCACTCGCTCATCTCAGCTCCAGCCCTTCACACTGACCTCTCCCTTCTTGATTCCCATCTATCCTCCTGATCATCCAGAAGCTCCAAATTCAAGAGGGCATGAGTAGTCCATGGTATTGGACCAGTGTCTGCTCCCCACCCAGGTGTAAGCACCACGGGACACCCCTGCTCCCAGGCTTACCAGAACACTCTTGGCCATCTCTGGACTTTGTGTTTCTAAGTGGACACGAATTAAGCAGGTGTCTCCCACCTGCTTGTGGGAAAGCGGCCTGGAGGACTTGCAGGTTGATTCTGAGAACTGTGGGGGATGGAACATCAGCAAACCCAGAAACAGAAAGCCACCCCAGACTGTCAGTTGGCTCTATGGGCTTCCAGCAAATATGTCCAGGTGCTGAGGCTTCTTATTTCCTCAGGTCGGAGTGGAATGGCAGCACATGCACAGCTTGAATAAGGTAGGTGTTTACCTCCTTTCCCTTGACCTGGGGGCGTTTCCTCACGATGAAATATTGTATTCCCAGATTCATGGACAGACACACGAGTGAGTGGTCAGAGACCTTGATTTCTGCAGAGCGAAGTGGAGAGAATTGTTAGGTGGCACTCAAGGATTATACCACAAAACACCCACAACCCCTGAGAGTCTCCGCCAGGCCCATCACACTTTGGTATTTTGGGGCCAAGGCCCACTTTCTCTTGGCTGTCAGTTATCCTGAGCCCACTGTGGATCATGTCTCCCCACTGTCTGATTGTCCTACTTACTCTCATCCTCAGACATCATATACAGCAGCTCAAAGTTGTCCACATCCTCATGCTGCAACAAATTTTGGTCCAAGGCCCTGCGGATGAGGCTTGTCACCGTCTCCTGAAAGGTCACCTGGATCAGGGTGGGACAAATGTCATCAGAGAATGGCTTTTAGAAGAGCTACCCAGAAGACTGTGGTCAAACATTCAGGAGAAATCTCAGCTACATATACAAGGGCACAATCTTGTTATCCTGCTACCTGAGTGTGTCCTCCATATACCACCTGGGTTCTTGCAATGTGCTACTAGAACAATCCTGGTACAAATATCTGCCTGTACCTGCCATCTCCCCTCCCCCTGGGGAGCCACATTCCACTCATGTCAAAGGACCAAACTGCCTATGCACAGACACACTCTCATCTCACTGAGATGAGAGCAATGGGCCAGGGATCTGCTCACCAAGTGTGATCTGGGATGTAGGCTGCCTTTGTGGGTGGAAGAGGCAGATGCACTGAAAATTTGGGTCCTGACTGCCACGACACAAAACAGACTCAGATACAAGAGTGTGCACTTGAGTGCTTCATGATAGCTTTGAGAGGCCCTGGCCTCTGGAAGCTCGGTGCGGGTCTGGTTGTCATGATGTACTTGACTCAGCACTGGCAGTCACTGAACATGTCTCCTCTGCAGCTGGACACCTGCAGCATTAGCGTGTCTACTGCACATCCATAGAAATTCTGCCAAGAACCCCTTTAGCTCCGTATTTACATACATGCAAAGCCTAACATTCCGAAGCTTTGGCATGACCCCCCAGGTGATCCCGACCCCAAATTCCTACACCTAGTCATGCTAAGGAGGTTCTCTTCCCTGCCACCAGGAACACATCCCCTCCTACACATGTGACAAGTCACTGCCACCTCCTCTGCTCCAACTTCACTCATTGAGAATACCAAGTTCTAGGCACTGCAGCCTGCACCCTGGACATATCTCTGCCTTCATCTGTCCACAGCACTTCCGTCTGCACTTCTGGCCTGCAAAACCCACAATACACAGGCCCACTCACCACTGAAGCTGGGCATGCTGATGCTCTCCCTCCTCAGGTCAAGCCCTTAAGACGGACCTCTCTCTTCTTTATTTCCCACCATAGCCCTGGGGTTGGCTGTGTCTCCTGCCTTCCACTGTGTGGACACCCAGGAGGCAGCCCTGCTGTCGGGCTTACCGGGATGCGCTTTGTCTCCCTCAGGCTCTGTCCCTCTAGGAGGACGTGAACAACGCGGCTGTCTTCCACCTGCTCGCTGGAGTGAAGCAGTGAGGAGCTGCTACTCACAGCTGCTGGGGTCCTGGATGCCACTGCCACAGAAGGTTCCAAGAACTGTGGGGGATGACAACATCAGCAAAGCCCAGCAACTGCACCCCACCCAGCCTGGCAGTTGGCTCTGTGGGCATTCTACAACATCCATCCAGAACCTGAGGTTCTTGTCCCCTTGGAGGATGTGGAGTGGCACCAGGAGTAAAGACTGAAGAAGGTGGCTGTTTTGGGAACAAGAGATCCAGCACCTGCTGGGTGGGGATGAAATCCCAGGAGATTAACCCCATGTTGCTGCTGAAATGTAGGTTCCTCCCACAAATGACAGGCAGGAGCTCATTCCTAAGCTGGTCCTGCCTGTAAGGTTCAAGGCTCTGAACCCTGAAGGGCTCCTCCGTGTTCTGATCATTTTCACCCTGGGTTGGGACCAAGAATGGTGGGTTCAAAATGGAATTGGTGACAAACAGAAAAATGACTTGTGCCAATACACTAGAGTCAAAGCACAATGGGACAGTTCCCATCAGTACAAACACACACACACACACACACACACACACACACACACACACACAGAGTCAGAATAGGAGTCCTGGGCCATTCATCAGGGATCAGACTAGAGGGCCTGCTGGGCTCACCTGCCCTGTGCTACTCACTGTTACTCTTGAGCTCCTCTGCGACAATCGCCAGAGGCTCTGGCGTCTAAGATGAAGCCTCACCCAGTGTATCCACAAAAGGGCTAGTTGGCCCCCCTGAGATTCCTGGGAGCCTGAGGCTCGGCATTGTCTGCAACCACAGGAGAACATCCTTCTCCCTCCAGTGGCTCCAACCAAGTGAGCTCGGATGGCTTGGTCAGTGAAGTGGGTGCCTGGATACCAGGGTTCCATGTTCTATTTGATCCATTGTCAAGGCAATGATGTCATTTCCTGTGCCCATACCTGAGCCTCTTTTCACATAAGACCACTTTCAACAGCCCTATGGGCTGCCGATTTCTCCTCCATGCCTACCCATCTCAGGTGCGCAGGTGTTCACCAACAACTACCCAAACATCCCCACCAGCATCTGCCCTGCTTGGTGCCACTAGAGTTCCAGCTTGGAGCCTTCAAAAATGCATTCACAACCAGTCCTTCCCTCTCAGCAGCTTTTGGACCCTGGTCCCATCATTGTGCAACTCATGGTGTGCCCAGTCTTTTCTGGAAAGTAGGGTAGCATCTAATCTCTAGGGTTTATTGTGTCTATTGGCCCATAACACCCTCTGTTCTCTCTGAAACCAGAGATGGGACTCACAGGTGGCTAAAGCACAAATGTAGAGATGGGATAATCACAAGAAAGGGAGAGACAAAGAATGCACCCTAACTCCATCAGGCCTGTGTCCCACACAGGGACATGGCCAATGTCCGTCCCATCGTGGCTGCAGTTCCCTCTCTACACCATGGCAAGTTGGAGGGGACTGAGATGCAGAGGCTGCTCCCCTCTGCCATACAACTTCCCAAGGCTTCTCCTAAGATTTCAAAAGGGCCAAGTGTGTCTAGTGTTGGGGTCTCACAGAGACTCCGAGGTACCACAGCATCCTGCTGCCCAGAACCGGTTCACCCCTCACCTCAAGGGGGCTCAGCCTCTGGATTCATGGGAATTGAAGTGGGTACAGGTGATGGGATATCACCTCCAAGACTGAGTTATGCCAAGTCCATGACCCCTGTCTGCATCCCTGTCTCCAGCACCACTCCCCCCTCTCTCTTTCCTCCTCAGAGCAAACAAATCCATTTAGCAAGTGTGTCCTGTGATAAAGACATGACGGTCACCCATCCTCTCATTACAAAAACACTGAGGCTCAGCCAACATGGATCCTACAGGGAACACAGGCATAAACTCAGACTCCGATCCTCCCAGCCGAGCCTCAGTGGAGCCTGGACTCCCAGCCTCCTGAGTCAAGGAAACAGAGGTTCCTAGCCGAGCCACCTTGGATGCAGCCGCACACAAACTGAACTCATCAATGCCCCTTGCTCTCAGTTGTGAGTAAGAGGGGAAGTGGTGTTTCACAACCCTGGACATCAAGTGCAGTCTCCAGGCTTTGGGGTGTGCCCTGGCCTCTGTCTATCTGCCCAGGCTCTCCAACCCACACTGGCCTCTTACCCAACCTCCTCCTAGGGCCAAACTCAATCCTGCCTCTCAATTTCTGCTGCCTTCCCCAACACACTGCTCCCCAAAATGAGCAGGGCTGGCTCTCGGTTATCATGCTGGTGCCAGCAGCAATGCCACCCCACTGACATAATTCTGAGTCCCAACCTAGGCACTCCAGCTGTCTTTGCCACACCTGGCCTGTTTGGGCTCTGGCTCTTGCTCTTTTCTTTCATGTGCATGTGTTTTGAGGTTTTGAGTTTCTCCCACTGCAGAACTGCAGCTGTGGCAGGGTAGAGCTCATGAGGGTGACATTCTGAGCCACATCCAATCCCATCAGGACTGTTCACTGGGGTGACTGCTGGAACACAGTGATGAGTGAACACATGGGAGGTGGTTGGACCCACCTTGCCTCTGAGTGGCTTCCTTTCAGGACAGGAATGTAGGCATGGGAGCCCCTGGCGTGGGATGCTTTGCACAAGGCGTGACCATGGGCTCTCTTTCCTGGCAAAAATGGCTCCACTCAGCATGGAGAGCACTGTCATTCCTGGTGGCTAACAACAGCCCTGGACCCCAGAAAGGAACCCACACTCAAGATTAACGTCTGAGTGTGCGTGTCCTCGAGGAAATGAGGTCTCCTGATCCCAGGTGCAAAGGGGTAAGTCCTCTAACTCCAGGGGCCATGAAGGGACATCTGAGTTTCCCTTGTCCTTCTTTCCCTCTCTAACTAACCACAGTTAGGACCCTGGCCTCATTCCCCAGTGAGGATCATTAGGCTCCATAAAGGACAGTCTCTAAGATGCTCAGTGGACCAACACCCTCTGCACAACCCATAACCCTATTCACCCAAGAGGCAAGAGGATTTCTATTCAGGAAAACCAGGAAAGGGAGAGCCTTTCTCAAGGACACAAGGACATTAGTGAGTGAGGGAGTGATTAATGGATGGAGAACTATTTCCAACACCAACTTCCAGGAGCATATATGGCCCCCTGGAGAATTGTGCAGTGTGTTGGTGATTAAGGAGAACGTGTGAATTCAGGGGTCACTAGGTCCTCTCAGCCATAAGGAGGGAAACTGCCATAAAGGAACTAGGACAAGGGTGCGAGGAATGCTCACTGGTGGGAGATCGGAAGGAAGGAAAGTGTACTCATTAGAAAAGTGTCGCCTGAAAATTCTTAGCCAGCCAAAAGTCGTGCGAACTTGTGTGGGAAAAGAGTCTTTGCACAGTGATGAAGCTAAGAGCTCACATGATGGAACACAGCATCAACTGGGACCAAATCCAATATCTGATATTCTTGTAGGAAGAGGAGAGTCTGGACCCAGATACCAGGGAGACTGTGGGATACCGGATATGTGAGGTTGGAGCCAGGGCGGGATGCCCATATGGGAACCACAGATCGTGGGCAGCAATAGGAGAGTGGGCAAGGGCTGGGAGAGTTGGGGAGACAGTCCCCTTGAAACCTGGGAGGGGTTATGGCACTGGGACAGCCCAACACCTACTGTGTTGAGCCTCTGGAGCTCAACGGAAGACACTTCCTCTGTTGTCGGCCACCCAGTTAACAGAGTTTGGTTGCAGCAGCCTAGGACCCAGCTGAAGGTCTGAGCATGTTGGCCATGCAGGTTGGATCTGGACCACAGACACCCTCATCAGAGATTGTAGGGTCTCAGCCCTGAGGCAAGACAGGCACTAAGTCAGGCCAGGTGGGGAAACGGATAGGCACACACTCTGGGGGCTGGTGCCTGTGTTACTGGGAGCACTTCTGATCGCAATTCCCTGATCTGCTGCCAACACAGGCTACAGAGGAGGGTACAGAAACACAGACCACGGATCTGCCCCACTCAGTGGGCCCAGGCCAACACCACACCCAGCAGCCTTGTGCCATACCCAATGAGTCTCGAAGCGGCCCCCTCTTCCCATCCTGAGAGCTCTTCCCTTCCTCATGTGCCAATAGCTCCCTACTGTCACTGGCAATATCTACTCTGTGAGATGTCAACATCCGTGGGTACTGTTCTCTCATCCCAGGACAGTGTGGTCCCACACACCCTGGTGAAATGGGCCACCTGGAGGCTGGACCTGGAGGTTGTTGAGGCTGAATGGCAGCGGTGGTCCTCTGGCACTTAATATTATTTAAGTTTAAAAAAACAAAAACAAAAACAAAAACAAAAACAAAAAACGGGTCTTGGTGCTCAAAAATGTTTGATTTGCATATTCTCATCCCCTAACCCCAATATTTTCATTATTTCCTCACATATGAAATCTTACTAGCATAAAGGTAATTTCGTATTAAACAAAGTGGATTGAAATAACATTGGTAAAAATAATCAATCACCATACTTTCAATTTTTGTTCTGCTTTCCTATTAGAAACCACTTGGATACAAGAGAACAGAGGACAGACTCATGGAAATGCTTGAAATGACAAGAAGCTCCCACTCCAGCTCAGCATTCAGTCCTGGACAGGGTAAGACCAGGCCACTTTGACATCTGTGCCAAAGAGTCTACCAGACAGAATCCTCTGACTGATCCCAGACTGAGCCATAGGAACTGGCTAGAAAAGCCTTCACATCCTCAATACATTCTTCACGTCAGAATACTTGACAACCATTGATATCCATCTCTCGTTAACTTGCTCCCCAGCCAACCATTCTTCAACAAATTCAAAGGAGTAACTCATGCAAGCACACAGAAAGGGGTGTTCACTACACACATCCATGTGCGAAAAAGACAACTGGTATTTCTTGTTTGGGCTATTTCAAATGAAATCCCTTCTGCATGACCTCCACAAACCAAAGGAAAATATTTGTGAAATTCCCACGTAGAAGACAAGATACACTTGCCAAGGAGGCAGTGGCAAGAATTTTGACACTCCAAATGTAGAGTGTGTGTTTAGGAAGCAGTCACAGTTTCCATGAGAGAGTCCCATGAAATCAATTAGGAAGATCCATGCTCTAGCCCTACCATGCAAGTGATGTGACTTGAAAGAGTCACTTAGTCTTAGTAACCATCATCACTAACAAGTAAGTCAATGAATAAAGGTCCTCAGGTGCCAAGCTACAAAATGTGGGATGAGCATGGATGAGGATGGGTGGGAGAAGTCTCCAACTCTAACACAATTAGGGAAGGATGTGCTGACCTCAAGTGGCTGGGGGGCTGGGATCCTGCCACAGAGGGGGATTCCAAACCTCACATCCCCTGACCCAGGCCAGAAGACCAGGTAGAGTCCAAGGACCCTGGGGTGGCCCAATGGCAATAAAGGTCAAAAGGAACTAGGGATCTGCCTGGTCCCTCAATCCCCTACTCTGAGCAGGGCTGCATGACGAGGCCAGAGGCCATCCACAGCAATCTGCCTTTACAGGAAAACAGGGACTGCAGGCTGCCTCTGGCTCACTGAATCAGGGTGGTGTTTTCATAAAGCAAGACCACTTCCTCACATTTGACCAGCAGCTCATGTGTTGACAGCACAATGACTGACTTGACTCAGGCCCTGATGAATGAAATAGAAAATTCATAGCAAACCCATCTTTAGCTCTTCCACATCATCAGGGGCTCTGATTCAATTCCGTCCAGAAAGGTGTCTGAAATGATTTCTAAACATGCTGGGGACTCACCTCTGTGTGGAACTTTTCAGGAAAAAGGGGATCAAATCTCATGAAGCAACTCTTCTCTCTTCTAGCCCATGGGCAATGCAAGGAACCTGCATGATACCAGAGGCTCACTTCTCTCTTCTCATGTCTTCTGGAAAGGATTCGTTAATGCTTCCTGCAAGGTGAAGCAGAAGCCTGCATCCCCAGCTGCACAGAAGTGTTTTAGGGCAGTGTCTCCCTTAAAACCCAAAAATAAAAAAAAACAGGTCATTCAACAGGCACATGGATTCGAGTACATGTTCAATGATCCCTCCTCCCTGGAGCCTTCCACATGCCCATCTTCCACATTCACAGAGCAATGCTTGGCCATTCTCAAGACCAGGAGACCATGATGCTCCTCACCAGGAAGTCAATAAGGAACATGAAGAGAGCAGCATGGATTGCAGAAGGTGGCACATCAAGGATCTTCAGCTCTGCTGCTAGAACACAAGAGCTTAACTTCAGTATTGACTTTTTGCCAACTACCAAGTACGATAGCAGTGTCAAGCCCAATATGCAGATATGCAAGTAGTAGGTGACACCCCGCATCCATTCACAAAAGTGGGCAACATCTGCATCAGAACAAGGAAGTATCTTACCCTTACTCATAAAAATCATCAGAAACAAAATAAAATGGATGCAAGACTTCTCATTTCACTATTAGGTAGCTGTTGGAATTCCCTATTAAATAATACCTCCTCCAAAATAAAAAGTATCTCAGACATGTGTCAACTATTCAATGGATGACATTTTAAAAACTATGGACTTTACTTAATATTTATGTATGCTATATCCCTGCCTAAGGCTCTATGAGAAAGGAGCACATAGAATTGGATCTTTGAAAATCTCACATTTGCTGATAAATATTACTGCTGATCTCAGGCATGGCGAAGTGAAAAGTGGGACTTTGGATATTCCAAGAATGCTATGTTGTGGGATTGGTGTCCCTGATTCATACATAGCATATGGTTTCTATGAAATCCAGTGAGGGAGCAGGAGTAACGAAGCTGATTGCACAGATGACCTCAGGGAATACTGACAGATAGGCCAAATGAAAAATATGCTCCAGCTAACCATTGGTATTTGGGCTTCTGATCCCAGTCCTGTTTTTAAAAAAGGTGCAGACAGGCAGTGTTCATTAAAAACTGTCTACCATGTAAAAGTGGGTAATTTAAATGCCATCTAGTTACACATCTGATAGAATGGTCTGGCAACATATGAATTTCATTCTAACAACAACAACAACAACAAAACATAGAAAATGAGACATAAAGATAAAACCTTGTCTTCACCAGGATGCCTAAAAATAGGTTTTATTTGGCTCATGCAAATAAATATCTCTCAATAGAATTTCTGATTTCTGAATGAATCCATTCAACTTCCTACTGCACAGATCACAAGGTTTTCTTTACAGAATATTCTCTTCTTCTTCTTAAAGCCTCACATAGAAAATGTCTCACAGGACATAGGAGGGCTAAAGTTTGAAGGCATCTAATTGTACTCTAAAACAATTATGAACCTATTCGATCCATTATTAATAAATATCACCACTTTACCACTTGAACCAAATCACAGAAAATTGGAAACAGATGATCATTGGCTTTGATACCTTTACTTCTGTTTCATTACTCAGAGTCGATCAACTCTATACTTCAAGTGACACAGATTTATTACAGAATGCCTAAGATCCTAAGGATCTATTTTAGCTCAGCCCATGGTATTGCTTCATTATTTTATTATTTTGTAAGTAATAAAAAATAACTTCATGTTGGATGATATATTCAAGCCATGAATATATCATCCAACATTGTTCTTCCCAAAATATTAGCCCAATTTCTGCGCGCGCTCACTTACTGTTCAGGAATTTTACTAATTGTTTGAAGGTTCTAGAGGACCTGTTAGACTCCTAATGGACAAACCATACAACATACTCCAGAGAACGGACGAGTGCCATAAGAAGAAAATAAGGTCAGCCTACAGCAATGGGCAGCTGCCTGCCCTCGGCTGGGAGGAGCCCTGGCCATGGCACCAGGGCTGCTGGGCAGCAGAAGCCTCCACAGCCCTGCAGGGAGCCTGGAGCACAGCTCTGCCTAACCATGCTCAGCCCTGGACAGATGCACATGAGTTCCCATCACAGGCTCGAGTGTGACAGTCCCAGGTGCATGCCTGTCATGCCAGCCACCAGGGAGGCTGAGGCAAGAGGAACGTTTGAGGTCAGCCTTGGCAACTTAGACCCCGAGGCAAGGGGAAATACTTTTACAGGGGTCTCTGAGGGTGTAGCTCAGGTAGGTCACTTGCCTCACAGGCTCAAGGCCCTGGGTTCAATCCCCAGAACCCACGTACACACAAAAAGTGAACTTGGAATATTGTTTAAAATGATGGATCAGGTACACACAAGGACTTCAATATGACCTCTCAGAGGAGCTCAATTTGAGATCAGACTGAACAAAAGACCACCTGGACCATTGACTCAGTGTCTGAAACCCTCTGTGGGCATGGGAAGCACTGCTGGCAAGACACCAGAGGGCCAAAGCACTTGTGCCCCCTGCAGGGGTGTCTCTTGTCTACCGCCAAAGACTGTTCCCATTCTGGGGCAGCTGAGAGCAAGCTGGGCCTTGGAGCAAGGACTAGTGCTTTAGATATAGACTATGCAAGCAAGGGGCAATGTCTTTAATAAAACTAAAATTAAAAAGTCACATTGAAAAAATTTTAAAAAGAAGAAAATAAGGTCAAGTAGAGGAAGCCCATTTTCACAGGAAAAAATCCCCCAGTGAAAAGCATCAGAATAGATACCAAGAAAAATACCAACAAAAACAGTGTGCTCCCACTATGTATCTACTCAACATGCAAAAGTTAGTAAGCTAGATAATACAATCCTGGCCACAGGTAGAGCTATGCAGAAGAGCCACCTGGCAGTGTTTAGTCAAAGAAGTAAGCATGCACACTTTGACCTAGAAATTCCACCTGTGTGTAAACCAGGCGGTGCTTAAGCAGTTTCACAAGGGGACATGCACTGGGAAATTTATCCTCAGGTTCTTATAGAGTTGTCTGTGCTTACAGGGAGTTGATGGTTGTCAAGATGCCCACAGCTGCGAAAGTCAAAAGCTAAAAAAATAATAGATGCCAACCTGGATATATTAATAATCCCGTATCTATGATCACCTTCATAAGGTAGCTTCCCAACTTCTGTGTGGAAGTGTGTTTCTCCTTGGCCCTTACACTGTTGTGGAGACCACTAGGAGTTCAGCTTTGTGCAGGATCATCTGACCTGGACTTTTGGCAAGACCTGTACAGCCCTCACACATGCTCAGATGCTACAGGACTTTTCAGACCAGTCCAGACAACAGTAGGCATCCATTCATTGTCTGCACTCTACAGATTCCTAGATGCACGACATTCATTACCATCAAATGCAGAATTTTCATCAAAAACTAATATATATATCATTCCAATCTGAATCAAGAAAATCGGAAATATCCCCAAATCCAAAGAGTGGATCCCCATTGTGATGCTACAAGTTGAAAATTCCACAGCTGACCTCATGGGATGGTTCACAGTCAAAAGACAGCTGCATGAAAAATATTACATGACCTTCCTGCTATGTGAAAAGTGGCATGTGAAGTACACATGCATGTCTTCCTCAGACATGGGTTCATTTGCAAAACACCTTGTGCAATTGAAAATATTCCAAAAGGGGAGAAATCAGAACCATGTCTCCAAAGTATTTCA
The DNA here is from genome assembly GCF_045843805.1 of Urocitellus parryii. Classification (NCBI taxonomy): domain Eukaryota; kingdom Metazoa; phylum Chordata; class Mammalia; order Rodentia; family Sciuridae; genus Urocitellus; species Urocitellus parryii. Next base: position 67,680,198 of record NC_135548.1, read on the forward strand.
GCAGAGACCAACTCCATCTGTCTATCTATCTCTCAGTGAGTGTGTGTGCTCTTGTGTGTGTTTGTGTGTCTTTGTTTGTGTTTGTACCATCATAGCTGATACTTCATTGCCCCCATTGGAAAACTGACTCAGATAATGCCATCTGCCAAACTCCTAAAAACCAAAGTTCTTGCTGATAGAATGAAACATTCCTTCCTGTTGGTTTGGATGTGTCCTTTAGGAATCACTGCTACATTTAGTATACTCAAATCATCACAGTAGATCAGGTAACAAAAACATATATATTTTAAAATAATAATAATATATTAATGGAAACAACAAATACAGGATAGAGTAACAACTGTGTTACTAAACAAGGTCAAGGACAATGGCAAACTATAGATTCAAACTTTGAAGAAAATAGTAATCAATGTAAATATTCCTGGGCTGCCTCAGCCCCGCCCAGGCACACAGCAACAGAATGGTTTTGCAAGCATCCTCAGGAGGGCAGGAGCCTTCTTTGCAGGACGAGAGGGAGGTTGAGGCTCGATCCACCCATCATTCTTTTGGGAGAGGCTCCTTTTCCTCAGCACAAAGTTGGATTTTTTGTGAGGATTCTTGGCATCAAATACGTTGGCCTCTGCTGGAACCCTCAGCTCTGGGGAGAGAGGGGTGTACAAAAAGAAGGTGGCACTCAGGAGGTGCTCCCTAGGACACGCCAACATCTGAGAGCCTGTGCCAGAAAAGGCCAGAGCCACACACCTGAGAGCTCTCCAATTCAGCACCAATACCAACAAAGACAGCCTCCACAGTCCTCCCTGAGGAAGAACTAGGCAGAGCACTTCAACAGACCTAATGTCTGTTCCTACCGAAGGCTTTGGACTCCAGAATATCTCAGGTCCTCTTGCATCTGCCAAAGCACACCACTAAGGTTTGCATCTGAAATCTCCCACAAAAGGCTCCTGTGCCGAAGATTCAGTCCCCACATGTGCCATCTTAATAGGTGGGTTTGGAGGGAAGCATTGGATGGTGAGTGCTCTGATGTCAACATGAAATTCTCATTCAAGATGAATACACTACTGGGGGGTGGGAGGGACTGGAAGAAAGGTTGAGCATGGTTGGAGTAAGACCTAAACAGGGTTGTGCCCTGGGCAACAGTACCTTGTTCCTGTTGGCTCCACTGAATCCTCATTCTCCAAGGAGAGGTCCTCCCTCTCCATCTTTCTCTCTCTCCCTCTCTGCCAGCCTCATTCTCTCTCTCCCAGTCTATGCCTTTGTGGCAAGGGCTGAGGAGCTCTCCACTGCCACACACTAGAGCTTTATGGACAGCCTCAGTGCACAACCAAAGAGAAAGCTATGAAACCCAGAGAAAAAAGGCCTAGGATTCCTCCTCTGAGTTATTTTCCTCAAGTATGGCCACAGTGAGGACAGGCTGACCAGCACGGATACCACGTTAGAGCCATGCTTCTGCGTTGGTTGAGCCCGCCTCCATGTGAACCAGGCTTCTGAGAATGGAGGCCACATTCCAAATACTGCCCTACTGAGAACAATGGTTCCAAAGACCAGCAAAGGGACTGCTTCCCTCCAACATGGTGTATGGCCCAGTGGTGCCATGACCCCGAGTGGGGGAATACAACAGCCGCTTCTCCTTCCTCTGAACATGTGTTTCCTGTCGCCCTCCTCTAACCTAGAGCCTGTTCTCCATCCCTTCTGGGTTGGATGTGGAGATCTCTGCTATGAATTTCTTAGGCTACCAAGGCCCCAGACAGACTTCCTCTTCCATAGACTCTACTAACCTAACAGTAGGTTAAGATAGGAGACAAGTGATCCTAGAACTCATAGGGATGGTGGTCTTCAGGGTACATAGGCTGGGATAATGGCTGCTGTGGTGTTTGGCTCACAAAAACCAACCAACCAACCAACGAAAAAGCGCTGGCATTATTATCAGATGAGCTCTGTGGCTACGTGCTCAGGAAGCCCTCATCTGACTTTAGTTAGGGATCACAACCTGGCTATTGTGATCACTCCTTGCCTAGTGGACTCAGGTGCGTAAGACCATGGAATTTATGCAAAAACAGATGATTCAGGCTGTCTCCCAGGCTGTGTTTTCTTCCCAATTTCATCCTGTTACTGCTTGCTGGAATCCTGGCAGTGCTCTGCCCAGGCAGTGGTTTTTTGGTCACACAGAAGGCTTTCAATAGTACTGCTTCAGTCCACAAAATGCCAGTTCCCTCTTTAGCCCATGCATTCCCATGTTCCTTTGAAACCACTCCTATCCCAGACCATGAAAACATACTGCTCCTGGAGAGAGGCTTTCCTCCTCACTCCTCAAAGATGTCAGCTTTGGATGCCTGTTCATGTCCAGGGGAGGGCACCTGGTGGGGAGCCGCAATATCCACCGGGGTATACCATTGGACCTCAAGACCTTCCACCAGCAGAAGTGCAGTTGGCTTTGTGCACGAACCCAACACACCTGTTGGAGTGTTCTTGGGGGTCAGAGACTAGTCTTTGTTGCTAAGAGTTGACCTGAGTCCACATCCTGACCCTTGCTCTCTGCTATCTGATTGTCTCACTTACTCTGACGGCGAGAGATGATTTGGCCCAGCTCATAATCCTCTGGATTCTCCTCAGTAAGGAAGTGTAGGTCGAGGGCGCTGCGGATGACGACAGGAGCCCTATCGTGGCAGGTCACCTGGAGCAGCATGGGAGACAGGCCTTCAGGAAATGGGCCTTGAAGTGACTACTCAAGGACAGTGGGCAGGGGCATTCTGGAGGCACCTCCACTCTAAATACAAGGGCAACATCCATGACCCTACTACCCGAGGCTGACCTCCTGCTCATCGTGTGGGCTCTTCCCACAGGCTACTAGCCCAATCCTTGTACATAGGACTTCCTGGGCCTGCCATTGCTCTTTGTGGAGCTGCACTCCTCTCGGAGTGAAAGGACCCCACGACCTGCATACAGATGCAATCTCATCCCACAAGTTGGGAGGAATGGGACAATAGCCTCCAAGATCCCAGGTCTGTCCGAGGATGCAGGTGGCATTGGGAATGGCCTAGGCACAAAACCTAGAGGCTTTGGTCTGGATTGCCAGGGCCAAAAACAGACCCAGGAACATGACCACACACAGGAGAGCTGAAAGATAGCCACGAGAGCTCCTGGCCTCCAGAGGCTCAGTGCTGGCTGGGATGTAGGAGGGCACCTCATCCGGCAAGGGTGGTCATTGGGTTACCTGGACATTTAGTGTGCTTGCTCCACATCCATATCGACTCTGCAGAGAGACTCTCTCAGCTCCTTGTTCAAGGAACATGGAGAACCTCACACTGCTGTCCTCCTCCATAGACGTCAGCATCCCATACAAGGGAACCTGCAACCTAGTTCCTGTCCTATTCTCATCTGTCACCCATACCTGTCCCTGCCCTTCTGGACTGCATGCTGCCACCTGACACACAGACTCCCTCAGACATGGCAGTGGACAAGCTGCTGCACTCGCTCATCTCAGCTCCAGCCCTTCACACTGACCTCTCCCTTCTTGATTCCCATCTATCCTCCTGATCATCCAGAAGCTCCAAATTCAAGAGGGCATGAGTAGTCCATGGTATTGGACCAGTGTCTGCTCCCCACCCAGGTGTAAGCACCACGGGACACCCCTGCTCCCAGGCTTACCAGAACACTCTTGGCCATCTCTGGACTTTGTGTTTCTAAGTGGACACGAATTAAGCAGGTGTCTCCCACCTGCTTGTGGGAAAGCGGCCTGGAGGACTTGCAGGTTGATTCTGAGAACTGTGGGGGATGGAACATCAGCAAACCCAGAAACAGAAAGCCACCCCAGACTGTCAGTTGGCTCTATGGGCTTCCAGCAAATATGTCCAGGTGCTGAGGCTTCTTATTTCCTCAGGTCGGAGTGGAATGGCAGCACATGCACAGCTTGAATAAGGTAGGTGTTTACCTCCTTTCCCTTGACCTGGGGGCGTTTCCTCACCATGAAATATTGTATTCCCAGATTCATGGACAGACACACGAGTGAGTGGTCAGAGACCTTGATTTCTGCAGAGCGAAGTGGAGAGAATTGTTAGGTGGCACTCAAGGATTATACCACAAAACACCCACAACCCCTGAGAGTCTCCACCAGGCCCATCACACTTTGGTATTTTGGGGCCAAGGCCCACTTTCTCTTGGCTGTCAGTTATCCTGAGCCCACTGTGGATCATGTCTCCCCACTGTCTGATTGTCCTACTTACTCTCATCCTCAGACATCATATACAGCAGCTCAAAGTTGTCCACATCCTCATGCTGCAACAAATTTTGGTCCAAGGCCCTGCGGATGAGGCTTGTCACCGTCTCCTGAAAGGTCACCTGGATCAGGGTGGGACAAATGTCATCAGAGAATGGCTTTTAGAAGAGCTACCCAGAAGACTGTGGTCAAACATTCAGGAGAAATCTCAGCTACATATACAAGGGCACAATCTTGTTATCCTGCTACCTGAGTGTGTCCTCCATATACCACCTGGGTTCTTGCAATGTGCTACTAGAACAATCCTGGTACAAATATCTGCCTGTACCTGCCATCTCCCCTCCCCCTGGGGAGCCACATTCCACTCATGTCAAAGGACCAAACTGCCTATGCACAGACACACTCTCATCTCACTGAGATGAGAGCAATGGGCCAGGGATCTGCGCACCAAGTGTGATCTGGGATGCAGGCTGCCTTTGTGGGTGGAAGAGGCAGATGCACTGAAAATTTGGGTCCTGACTGCCACGACACAAAACAGACTCAGATACAAGAGTGTGCACTTGAGTGCTTCATGATAGCTTTGAGAGGCCCTGGCCTCTGGAAGCTCGGTGCGGGTCTGGTTGTCATGATGTACTTGACTCAGCACTGGCAGTCACTGAACATGTCTCCTCTGCAGCTGGACACCTGCAGCATTAGCGTGTCTACTGCACATCCATAGAAATTCTGCCAAGAACCCCTTTAGCTCCGTATTTACATACATGCAAAGCCTAACATTCCGAAGCTTTGGCATGACCCCCCAGGTGATCCCGACCCCAAATTCCTACACCTAGTCATGCTAAGGAGGTTCTCTTCCCTGCCACCAGGAACACATCCCCTCCTACACATGTGACAAGTCACTGCCACCTCCTCTGCTCCAACTTCACTCATTGAGAATACCAAGTTCTAGGCACTGCAGCCTGCACCCTGGACATATCTCTGCCTTCATCTGTCCACAGCACTTCCGTCTGCACTTCTGGCCTGCAAAACCCACAATACACAGGCCCACTCACCACTGAAGCTGGGCATGCTGATGCTCTCCCTCCTCAGGTCAAGCCCTTAAGACGGACCTCTCTCTTCTTTATTTCCCACCATAGCCCTGGGGTTGGCTGTGTCTCCTGCCTTCCACTGTGTGGACACCCAGGAGGCAGCCCTGCTGTCGGGCTTACCGGGATGCGCTTTGTCTCCCTCAGGCTCTGTCCCTCTAGGAGGACGTGAACAACGCGGCTGTCTTCCACCTGCTCGCTGGAGTGAAGCAGTGAGGAGCTGCTACTCACAGCTGCTGGGGTCCTGGATGCCACTGCCACAGAAGGTTCCAAGAACTGTGGGGGATGACAACATCAGCAAAGCCCAGCAACTGCACCCCACCCAGCCTGGCAGTTGGCTCTGTGGGCATTCTACAACATCCATCCAGAACCTGAGGTTCTTGTCCCCTTGGAGGATGTGGAGTGGCACCAGGAGTAAAGACTGAAGAAGGTGGCTGTTTTGGGAACAAGAGATCCAGCACCTGCTGGGTGGGGATGAAATCCCAGGAGATTAACCCCATGTTGCTGCTGAAATGTAGGTTCCTCCCACAAATGACAGGCAGGAGCTCATTCCTAAGCTGGTCCTGCCTGTAAGGTTCAAGGCTCTGAACCCTGAAGGGCTCCTCCGTGTTCTGATCATTTTCACCCTGGGTTGGGACCAAGAATGGTGGGTTCAAAATGGAAATGGTGACAAACAGAAAAATGACTTGTGCCAATACACTAGAGTCAAAGCACAATGGGACAGTTCCCATCAGTACAAACACACACACACACACACACACACACACACACACACACACACACACAGAGTCAGAATAGGAGTCCTGGGCCATTCATCAGGGATCAGACTAGAGGGCCTGCTGGGCTCACCTGCCCTGTGCTACTCACTGTTACTCTTGAGCTCCTCTGCGACAATCGCCAGAGGCTCTGGCGTCTAAGATGAAGCCTCACCCAGTGTATCCACAAAAGGGCTAGTTGGCCCCCCTGAGATTCCTGGGAGCCTGAGGCTCGGCATTGTCTGCAACCACAGGAGAACATCCTTCTCCCTCCAGTGGCTCCAACCAAGTGAGCTCGGATGGCTTGGTCAGTGAAGTGGGTGCCTGGATACCAGGGTTCCATGTTCTATTTGATCCATTGTCAAGGCAATGATGTCATTTCCTGTGCCCATACCTGAGCCTCTTTTCACATAAGACCACTTTCAACAGCCCTATGGGCTGCCGATTTCTCCTCCATGCCTACCCATCTCAGGTGCGCAGGTGTTCACCAACAACTACCCAAACATCCCCACCAGCATCTGCCCTGCTTGGTGCCACTAGAGTTCCAGCTTGGAGCCTTCAAAAATGCATTCACAACCAGTCCTTCCCTCTCAGCAGCTTTTGGACCCTGGTCCCATCATTGTGCAACTCATGGTGTGCCCAGTCTTTTCTGGAAAGTAGGGTAGCATCTAATCTCTAGGGTTTATTGTGTCTATTGGCCCATAACACCCTCTGTTCTCTCTGAAACCAGAGATGGGACTCACAGGTGGCTAAAGCACAAATGTAGAGATGGGATAATCACAAGAAAGGGAGAGACAAAGAATGCACCCTAACTCCATCAGGCCTGTGTCCCACACAGGGACATGGCCAATGTCCGTCCCATCGTGGCTGCAGTTCCCTCTCTACACCATGGCAAGTTGGAGGGGACTGAGATGCAGAGGCTGCTCCCCTCTGCCATACAACTTCCCAAGGCTTCTCCTAAGATTTCAAAAGGGCCAAGTGTGTCTAGTGTTGGGGTCTCACAGAGACTCCGAGGTACCACAGCATCCTGCTGCCCAGAACCGGTTCACCCCTCACCTCAAGGGGGCTCAGCCTCTGGATTCATGGGAATTGAAGTGGGTACAGGTGATGGGATATCACCTCCAAGACTGAGTTATGCCAAGTCCATGACCCCTGTCTGCATCCCTGTCTCCAGCACCACTCCCCCCTCTCTCTTTCCTCCTCAGAGCAAACAAATCCATTTAGCAAGTGTGTCCTGTGATAAAGACATGACGGTCACCCATCCTCTCATTACAAAAACACTGAGGCTCAGCCAACATGGATCCTACAGGGAACACAGGCATAAACTCAGACTCCGATCCTCCCAGCCGAGCCTCAGTGGAGCCTGGACTCCCAGCCTCCTGAGTCAAGGAAACAGAGGTTCCTAGCCGAGCCACCTTGGATGCAGCCGCACACAAACTGAACTCATCAATGCCCCTTGCTCTCAGTTGTGAGTAAGAGGGGAAGTGGTGTTTCACAACCCTGGACATCAAGTGCAGTCTCCAGGCTTTGGGGTGTGCCCTGGCCTCTGTCTATCTGCCCAGGCTCTCCTACCCACACTGGCCTCTTACCCAACCTCCTCCTAGGGCCAAACTCAATCCTGCCTCTCAATTTCTTCTGCCTTCCCCAACACACTGCTCCCCAAAATGAGCAGGGCTGGCTCTCGGTTATCATGCTGGTGCCAGCAGCAATGCCACCCCACTGACATAATTCTGAGTCCCAACCTAGGCACTCCAGCTGTCTTTACCACACCTGGCCTGTTTGGGCTCTGGCTCTTGCTCTTTTCTTTCATGTGCATGTGTTTTGAGGTTTTGAGTTTCTCCCACTGCAGAACTGCAGCTGTGGCAGGGTAGAGCTCATGAGGGTGACATTCTGAGCCACATCCAATCCCATCAGGACTGTTCACTGGGGTGACTGCTGGAACACAGTGATGAGTGAACACATGGGAGGTGGTTGGACCCACCTTGCCTCTGAGTGGCTTCCTTTCAGGACAGGAATGTAGGCATGGGAGCCCCTGGCGTGGGATGCTTTGCACAAGGCGTGACCATGGGCTCTCTTTCCTGGCAAAAATGGCTCCACTCAGCATGGAGAGCACTGTCATTCCTGGTGGCTAACAACAGCCCTGGACCCCAGAAAGGAACCCACACTCAAGATTAACGTCTGAGTGTGCATGTCCTCGAGGAAATGAGGTCTCCTGATCCCACGTGCAAAGGGGTAAGTCCTCTAACTCCAGGGGCCATGAAGGGACATCTGAGTTTCCCTCGTCCTTCTTTCCCTCTCTAACTAACCACAGTTAGGACCCTGGCCTCATTCCCCAGTGAGGATCATTAGGCTCCATAAAGGACAGTCTCTAAGATGCTCAGTGGACCAACACCCTCTGCACAACCCATAACCCTATTCACCCAAGAGGCAAGAGGATTTCTATTCAGGAAAACCAGGAAAGGGAGAGCCTTTCTCAAGGACACAAGGACATTAGTGAGTGAGGGAGTGATTAATGGATGGAGAACTATTTCCAACACCAACTTCCAGGAGCATATATGGCCCCCTGGAGAATTCTGCAGTGTGTTGGTGATTAAGGAGAACGTGTGAATTCAGGGGTCACTAGGTCCTCTCAGCCATAAGGAGGGAAACTGCCATAAAGGAACTAGGACAAGGGTGCGAGGAATGCTCACTGGTGGGAGATCGGAAGGAAGGAAAGTGTACTCATTAGAAAAGTGTCGCCTGAAAATTCTTAGCCAGCCAAAAGTCGTGCGAACTTGTGTGGGAAAAGAGTCTTTGCACAGTGATGAAGCTAAGAGCTCACATGATGGAACACAGCATCAACTGGGACCAAATCCAATATCTGATATTCTTGTAGGAAGAGGAGAGTCTGGACCCAGATACCAGGGAGACTGGGGGATACCGGATATGTGAGGTTGGAGCCAGGGCGGGATGCCCATATGGGAACCACAGATCGTGGGCAGCAATAGGAGAGTGGGCAAGGGCTGGGAGAGTTGGGGAGACAGTCCCCTTGAAACCTGGGAGGGGTTATGGCACTGGGACAGCCCAACACCTACTGTGTTGAGCCTCTGGAGCTCAACGGAAGACACTTCCTCTGTTGTCGGCCACCCAGTTAACAGAGTTTGGTTGCAGCAGCCTAGGACCCAGCTGAAGGTCTGAGCATGTTGGCCATGCAGGTTGGATCTGGACCACAGACACCCTCATCAGAGATTGTAGGGTCTCAGCCCTGAGGCAAGACAGGCACTAAGTCAGGCCAGGTGGGGAAACGGATAGGCACACACTCTGGGGGCTGGTGCCTGTGTTACTGGGAGCACTTCTGATCGCAATTCCCTGATCTGCTGCCAACACAGGCTACAGAGGAGGGTACAGAAACACAGACCACGGATCTGCCCCACTCAGTGGGCCCAGGCCAACACCACACCAAGCAGCCTCGTGCCATACCCAATGAGTCTCGAAGCGGCCCCCTCTTCCCATCCTGAGAGCTCTTCCCTTCCTCATGTGCCAATAGCTCCCTACTGTCACTGGCAATATCTACTCTGTGAGATGTCAACATCCGTGGGTACTGTTCTCTCATCCCAGGACAGTGTGGTCCCACACACCCTGGTGAAATGGGCCACCTGGAGGCTGGACCTGGAGGTTGTTGAGGCTGAATGGCAGCGGTGGTCCTCTGGCACTTAATATTATTTAAGTTAAAAAAACAAAAACAAAAACAAAAACAAAAAACGGGTCTTGGTGCTCAAAAATGTTTGATTTGCATATTCTCATCCCCTAACCCCAATATTTTCATTATTTCCTCACATATGAAATCTTACTAGCATAAAGGTAATTTCGTATTAAACAAAGTGGATTGAAATAACATTGGTAAAAATAATCAATCACCATACTTTCAATTTTTGTTCTGCTTTCCTATTAGAAACCACTTGGATACAAGAGAACAGAGGACAGACTCATGGAAATGCTTGAAATGACAAGAAGCTCCCACTCAAGCTCAGCATTCAGTCCTGGACAGGGTAAGACCAGGCCACTTTGACATCTGTGCCAAAGAGTCTACCAGACAGAATCCTCTGACTGATCCCTGACTGAGCCATAGGAACTGGCTAGAAAAGCCTTCACATCCTCAATACATTCTTCACGTCAGAATACTTGACAACCATTGATATCCATCTCTCGTTAACTTGCTCCCCAGCCAACCATTCTTCAACAAATTCAAAGGAGTAACTCATGCAAGCACACAGAAAGGGGTGTTCACTACACACATCCATGTGCGAAAAAGACAACTGGTATTTCTTGTTTGGGCTATTTCAAATGAAATCCCTTCTGCATGACCTCCACAAACCAAAGGAAAATATTTGTGAAATTCCCACGTAGAAGACAAGATACACTTGCCAAGGAGGCAGTGGCAAGAATTTTGACACTCCAAATGTAGAGTGTGTGTTTAGGAAGCAGTCACAGTTTCCATGAGAGAGTCCCATGAAATCAATTAGGAAGATCCATGCTCTAGCCCTACCATGCAAGTGATGTGACTTGAAAGAGTCACTTAGTCTTAGTAACCATCATCACTAACAACTAAGTCAATGAATAAAGGTCCTCAGGTGCCAAGCTACAAAATGTGGGATGAGCATGGATGAGGATGGGTGGGAGAAGTCTCCAACTCTAACACAATTAGGGAAGGATGTGTTGACCTCAAGTGGCTGGGGGGGCTGGGATCCTGCCACAGAGGGGGATTCCAAACCTCACATCCCCTGACCCAGGCCAGAAGACCAGGTAGAGTCCAAGGACCCTGGGGTGGCCCAATGGCAATAAAGGTCAAAAGGAACTAGGGATCTGCCTGGTCCCTCAATCCCCTACTCTGAGCAGGGCTGCATGACGAGGCCAGAGGCCATCCACAGCAATCTGCCTTTACAGGAAAACAGGGACTGCAGGCTGCCTCTGGCTCACTGAATCAGGGTGGTGTTTTCATAAAGCAAGACCACTTCCTCACATTTGACCAGCAGCTCATGTGTTGACAGCACAATGACTGACTTGACTCAGGCCCTGATGAATGAAATAGAAAATTCATAGCAAACCCATCTTTAGCTCTTCCACATCATCAGGGGCTCTGATTCAATTCCGTCCAGAAAGGTGTCTGAAATGATTTCTAAACATGCTGGGGACTCACCTCTGTGTGGAACTTTTCAGGAAAAAGGGGATCAAATCTCATGAAGCAACTCTTCTCTCTTCTAGCCCATGGGCAATGCAAGGAACCTGCATGATACCAGAGGCTCACTTCTCTCTTCTCATGTCTTCTGGAAAGGATTCGTTAATGCTTCCTGCAAGGTGAAGCAGAAGCCTGCATCCCCAGCTGCACAGAAGTGTTTTAGGGCAGTGTCTCCCTTAAAACCCAAAAATAAAAAAACAGGTCATTCAACAGGCACATGGATTCGAGTACATGTTCAATGATCCCTCCTCCCTGGAGCCTTCCACATGCTCATCTTCCACATTCACAGAGCAATGCTTGGCCATTCTCAAGACCAGGAGACCATGATGCTCATCACCAGGAAGTCAATAAGGAACATGAAGAGAGCAGCATGGATTGCAGAAGGTGGCACATCAAGGATCTTCAGCTCTGCTGCTAGAACACAAGAGCTTAACTTCAGTATTGACTTTTTGCCAACTACCAAGTACGATAGCAGTGTCAAGCCCAATATGCAGATATGCAAGTAGTAGGTGACACCCCGCATCCATTCACAAAAGTGGGCAACATCTGCATCAGAACAAGGAAGTATCTTACCCTTACTCATAAAAATCATCAGAAACAAAATAAAATGGATGCAAGACTTCTCATTTCACTATTAGGTAGCTGTTGGAATTCCCTATTAAATAATACCTCCTCCAAAATAAAAAGTATCTCAGACATGTGTCAACTATTCAATGGATGACATTTTAAAAACTATGGACTTTACTTAATATTTATGTATGCTATATCCCTGCCTAAGGCTCTATGAGAAAGGAGCACATAGAATTGGATCTTTGAAAATCTCACATTTGCTGATAAATATTACTGCTGATCTCAGGCATGGCGAAGTGAAAAGTGGGACTTTGGATATTCCAAGAATGCTATGTTGTGGGATTGGTGTCCCTGATTCATACATAGCATATGGTTTCTATGAAATCCAGTGAGGGAGCAGGAGTAACGAAGCTGATTGCACAGATGACCTCAGGGAATACTGACAGATAGGCCAAATGAAAAATATGCTCCAGCTAACCATTGGTATTTGGGCTTCTGATCCCAGTCCTGTTTTTAAAAAAGGTGCAGACAGGCAGTGTTCATTAAAAACTGTCTACCATGTAAAAGTGGGTAATTTAAATGGCATCTAGTTACACATCTGATAGAATGGTCTGGCAACATATGAATTTCATTCTAACAACAACAACAACAACAAAACATAGAAAATGAGACATAAAGATAAAACCTTGTCTTCACCAGGATGCCTAAAAATAGGTTTTATTTGGCTCATGCCAATAAATATCTTTCAATAGAATTTCTGATTTCTGAATGAATCCATTCAACTTCATACTGCACAGATCACAAGGTTTTCTTTACAGAATATTCTCTTCTTCTTCTTAAAGCCTCACATAGAAAATGTCTCACAGGACATAGGAGGGCTAAAGTTTGAAGGCATCTAATTGTACTCTAAAACAATTATGAACCTATTTGATCCATTATTAATAAATATCACCACTTTACCACTTGAACCAAATCACAGAAAATTGGAAACAGATGATCATTGGCTTTGATACCTTTACTTCTGTTTCATTACTCAGAGTCGATCAACTCTATACTTCAAGTGACACAGATTTATTACAGAATGCCTAAGATCCTAAGGATCTATTTTAGCTCAGCCCATGGTATTGCTTCATTATTTTATTATTTTGTAAGTAATAAAATATAACTTCATGTTGGATGATATATTCAAGCCATGAATATATCATCCAACATTGTTCTTCCCAAAATATTAGCCCAATTTCTGCGCGCGCTCACTTACTGTTCAGGAATTTTACTAATTGTTTGAAGGTTCTAGAGGACCTGTTAGACTCCTAATGGACAAACCATACAACATACTCCAGAGAACGGACGAGTGCCATAAGAAGAAAATAAGGTCAGCCTACAGCAATGGGCAGCTGCCTGCCCTCGGCTGGGAGGAGCCCTGGCCATGGCACCAGGGCTGCTGGGCAGCAGAAGCCTCCACAGCCCTGCAGGGAGCCTGGAGCACAGCTCTGCCTAACCATGCTCAGCCCTGGACAGATGCACATGAGTTCCCATCACAGGCTCGAGTGTGACAGTCCCAGGTGCATGCCTGTCATGCCAGCCACCAGGGAGGCTGAGGCAAGAGGAACGTTTGAGGTCAGCCTTGGCAACTTAGACCCCGAGGCAAAGGGGAAATACTTTTACAGGGGTCTCTGAGGGTGTAGCTCAGGTAGGTCACTTGCCTCACAGGCTCAAGGCCCTGGGTTCAATCCCCAGAACCCACGTACACACAAAAAGTGAACTTGGAATATTGTTTAAAATGATGGGTCAGGTACACACAAGGACTTCAATATGACCTCTCAGAGGAGCTCAATTTGAGATCAGACTGAACAAAAGACCACCTGGACCATTGACTCAGTGTCTGAAACCCTCTGTGAGCATGGGAAGCACTGCTGGCAAGACACCAGAGGGCCAAAGCACTTGTGCCCCCTGCAGGGGCGTCTCTTGTCTACCGCCAAAGACTGTTCCCCTCCTGGGGCAGCTGAGAGCAAGCTGGGCCTTGGAGCAAGGACTAGTGCTTTAGATATAGACTATGCAAGCAAGGGGCAATGTCTTTAATAAAACTAAAATTAAAAAGTCACATTGAAAAAATTTTAAAAAGAAGAAAATAAGGTCAAGTAGAGGAAGCCCATTTTCACAGGAAAAAATCCCCCAGTGAAAAGCATCAGAATAGATACCAAGAAAAATACCAACAAAAACAGTGTGCTCCCACTATGTATCTACTCAACATGCAAAAGTTAGAAAGCTAGATAATACAATCCTGGCCACAGGTAGAGCTATGCAGAAGAGCCACCTGGCAGTGCTTAGTCAAAGAAGTAAACATGCACACTTTGACCTAGAAATTCCACCTGTGTGTAAACCAGGCGGTGCTTAAGCAGTTTCACAAGGGGACATGCACAGGGAAATTTATCCTCAGGTTCTTATAGAGTTGTCTGTGCTTACAGGGAGTTGATGGTTGTCAAGATGCCCACAGCTGCGAAAGTCAAAAGCTAAAAAAATAATAGATGCCAACCTGGATATATTAATAATCCCGTATCTATGATCACCTTCATAAGGTAGCTTCCCAACTTCTGTGTGGAAGTGTGTTTCTCCTTGGCCCTTACACTGTTGTGGAGACCACTAGGAGTTCAGCTTTGTGCAGGATCATCTGACCTGGGCTTTTGGCAAGACCTGTACAGCCCTCACACATGCTCAGATGCTACAGGACTTTTCAGACCAGTCCAGACAACAGTAGGCATCCATTCATTGTCTGCACTCTACAGATTCCTAGATGCACGACATTCATTACCATCAAATGCAGAATTTTCATCAAAAACTAATATATATATCATTCCAATCTGAATCAAGAAAATCGGAAATATCCCCAAATCCAAAGAGTGGATCCCCATTGTGATGCTACAAGTTGAAAATTCCACAGCTGACCTCATGGGATGGTTCACAGTCAAAAGACAGCTGCATGAAAAATATTACATGACCTTCCTGCTATGTGAAAAGTGGCATGTGAAGTACACATGCATGTCTTCCTCAGACATGGGTTCATTTGCAAGACACCTTGTGCAATTGAAAATACTCCAAAAGGGGAGAAATCAGAACCATGTCTCCAAAGTATTTCAGCAGAGACCAACTCCATCTGTCTATCTATCACTCAGTGAGTGTGTGTGCTCTTGTGTGTGTTTGTGTGTCTTTGTTTGTGTTTGTACCATCATAGCTGATACTTCATTGCCCCCATTGGAAAACTGACTCAGATAATGCCATCTGCCAAACTCCTAAAAACCAAAGTTCTTGCTGATAGAATGAAGCATTCCTTCCTGTTGGTTTGGATGTGTCCTTTAGGAATCACTGCTACATTTAGTATACTCAAATCATCACAGTAGATCAGGTAACAAAAACATATATATTTTAAAATAATAATAATATATTAATGGAAACAACAAATACAGGATAGAGTAACATCTGTGTTACTAAACAAGGTCAAGGACAATGGCAAACTATAGATTCAAACTTTGAAGAAAATAGTAATCAATGTAAATATTCCTGGGCTGCCTCAGCCCCGCCCAGGCACACAGCCCCAGAATGGTTTTGCAAGCATCCTCAGGAGGGCAGGAGCCTTCTTTGCAGGACGAGAGGGAGGTTGAGGCTCGATCCACCCATCATTCTTTTGGGAGAGGCTCCTTTTCCTCAGCACAAAGTTGGATTTTTTGTGAGGATTCTTGGCATAAAATACGTTGGCCTCTGCTGGAATCCTCAGCTCTGGGGAGAGAGGGGTGTACAAAAAGAAGGTGGCACTCAGGAGGTGCTCCCTAGGACATGCCAACATCTGAGAGCCTGTGCCGAAGGCTTTGGACTCCAGAATATCTCAGGTCCTCTTGCATCTGCCAAAGCACACCACTAGGGTTTGCATCTGAAATCTCCCACAAAAGGCTCCTGTGCCGAAGATTCAGTCCCCACATGAGCCATCTTCATAGGTGGGTTTGGAGGGAAGCATTGGATGGTGAGTGCTCTGATGTCAACATGAAATTCTCATTCAAGATGAATACACTACTGGGGGGTGGGAGGGACTGGAAGAAAGGTTGAGAATGGTTGGAGTAAGACCTAAAGAGGGTTGTGCCCTGGGCAACAGTACCTTGTTCCTGTTGGCTCCACTGAATCCTCATTCTCCAAGGAGAGGTCCTCCCTCTCCATCTTTCTCTCTCTCCCTCTCTGCCAGCCTCGTTCTCTCTCTCCCAGTCTATGCCTTTGTGGCAAGGGCTGAGGAGCTCTCCACTGCCACACACTAGAGCTTTATGGACAGCCTCAGTGCACAACCAAAGAGAAAGCTATGAAACCCAGAGAAAAAAGGCCTAGGATTCCTCCTCTGAGTTATTTTCCTCAAGTATGGCCACAGTGAGGACAGGCTGACCAGCACGGATACCACGTTAGAGCCATGCTTCTGCATTGGTGGAGCCCGCCTCCATGTGAACCAGGCTTCTGAGAATGGAGGCCACATTCCAAATACTGCCCTACTGAGAACAATGGTTCCAAAGACCAGCAAAGGGACTGCTTCCCTCCAACATGGTGTATGGCCCAGTGGTGCCATGACCCCGAGTGGGGGAATACAACAGCCGCTTCTCCTTCCTCTGAACATGTGTTTCCTGTCGCCCTCCTCTAACCTAGAGCCTGTTCTCCATCCCTTCTGGGTTGGATGTGGAGATCTCTGCTATGAATTTCTTAGGCTACCAAGGCCCCAGACAGACTTCCTCTTCCATAGACTCTACTAACCTAACAGTAGGTTAAGATAGGAGACAAGTGATCCTAGAACTCATAGGGATGGTGGTCTTCAGGGTACATAGGCTGGGATAATGGCTGCTGTGGTGTTTGGCTCACAAAAACCAACCAACCAACCAACGAAAAAGCGCTGGCATTATTATCAGATGAGCTCTGTGGCTACGTGCTCAGGAAGCCCTCATCTGACTTTAGTTAGGGATCACAACCTGGCTATTGTGATCACTCCTTGCCTAGTGGACTCAGGTGCGTAAGACCATGGAATTTATGCAAAAACAGATGTTTCAGGCTGTCTCCCAGGCTGTGTTTTCTTCCCAATTTCATCCTGTTACTGCTTGCTAGAATCCTGGCAATGCTCTGCCCAGGCAGTGGTTTTTTGGTCACACAGAAGGCTTTCAATAGTACTGCTTCAGTCCACAAAATGCCAGTTCCCTCTTTAGCCCATGCATTCCCATGTTCCTTTGAAACCACTCCTATCCCAGACCATGAAAACATACTGCTCCTGGAGAGAGGCTTTCCTCCTCACTCCTCAAAGATGTCAGCTTTGGATGCCTGTTCATGTCCAGGGGAGGGCACCTGGTGGGGAGCCGCAATATCCACCGGGGTATACCATTGGACCTCAAGACCTTCCACCAGCAGAAGTGCAGTTGGCTTTGTGCACGAACCCAACACACCTGTTGGAGTGTTCTTGGGGGTCAGAGACTACTCTTTGTTGCTAAGAGTTGACCTGAGTCCACATCCTGACCCTTGCTCTCTGCTATCTGATTGTCTCACTTACTCTGACGGCGAGAGATGATTTGGCCCAGCTCATAATCCTCTGGATTCTCCTCAGTAAGGAAGTGTAGGTCGAGGGCGCTGCGGATGACGACAGGAGCCCTATCGTGGCAGGTCACCTGGAGCAGCATGGGAGACAGGCCTTCAGGAAATGGGCCTTGAAGTGACTACTCAAGGACAGTGGGCAGGGGCATTCTGGAGGCACCTCCACTCTAAATACAAGGGCAACATCCATGACCCTACTACCCGAGGCTGACCTCCTGCTCATCGTGTGGGCTCTTCCCACAGGCTACTAGCCCAATCCTTGTACATAGGATTTCCTGGGCCTGCCATTGCTCTTTGTGGAGCTGCACTCCTCTCGGAGTGAAAGGACCCCACTACCTGCATACAGATGCAATCTCATCCCACAAGTTGGGAGGAATGGGACAATAGCCTCCAAGATCCCAGGTCTGCCCGAGGATGCAGGCGGCATTGGGAATGGCCTAGGCACAAAACCTAGAGGCTTTGGTTTGGATTGCCAGGGCCAAAAACAGACCCAGGAACATGACCACACACAGGAGAGCTGAAAGATAGCCACGAGAGCTCCTGGCCTCCAGAGGCTCAGTGCTGGCTGGGATGTAGGAGGCCACCTCATCCGGCAAGGGTGGTCATTGGGTTACCTGGACATTTAGTGTGCTTGCTCCACATCCATATCGACTCTGCAGAGAGACTCTCTCAGCTCCTTGTTCAAGGAACATGGAGAACCTCACACTGCTGTCCTCCTCCATAGACGTCAGCATCCCATACAAGGGAACCTGCAACCTAGTTCCTGTCCTATTCTCATCTGTCACCCATACCTGTCCCTGCCCTTCTGGACTGCATGCTGCCACCTGACACACAGACTCCCTCAGACATGGCAGTGGACAAGCTGCTGCACTCGCTCATCTCAGCTCCAGCCCTTCACACTGACCTCTCCCTTCTTGATTCCCATCTATCCTCCTGATCATCCAGAAGCTCCAAATTCAAGAGGGCATGAGTAGTCCATGGTATTGGACCAGTGTCTGCTCCCCACCCAGGTGTAAGCACCACGGGACACCCCTGCTCCCAGGCTTACCAGAACACTCTTGGCCATCTCTGGACTTTGTGTTTCTAAGTGGACACGAATTAAGCAGGTGTCTCCCACCTGCTTGTGGGAAAGCGGCCTGGAGGACTTGCAGGTTGATTCTGAGAACTGTGGGGGATGGAACATCAGCAAACCCAGAAACAGAAAGCCACCCCAGACTGTCAGTTGGCTCTATGGGCTTCCAGCAAATATGTCCAGGTGCTGAGGCTTCTTATTTCCTCAGGTCGGAGTGGAATGGCAGCACATGCACAGCTTGAATAAGGTAGGTGTTTACCTCCTTTCCCTTGACCTGGGGGCGTTTCCTCACGATGAAATATTGTATTCCCAGATTCATGGACAGACACACGAGTGAGTGGTCAGAGACCTTGATTTCTGCAGAGCGAAGTGGAGAGAATTGTTAGGTGGCACTCAAGGATTATACCACAAAACACCCACAACCCCTGAGAGTCTCCGCCAGGCCCATCACACTTTGGTATTTTGGGGCCAAGGCCCACTTTCTCTTGGCTGTCAGTTATCCTGAGCCCACTGTGGATCATGTCTCCCCACTGTCTGATTGTCCTACTTACTCTCATCCTCAGACATCATATACAGCAGCTCAAAGTTGTCCACATCCTCATGCTGCAACAAATTTTGGTCCAAGGCCCTGCGGATGAGGCTTGTCACCGTCTCCTGAAAGGTCACCTGGATCAGGGTGGGACAAATGTCATCAGAGAATGGCTTTTAGAAGAGCTACCCAGAAGACTGTGGTCAAACATTCAGGAGAAATCTCAGCTACATATACAAGGGCACAATCTTGTTATCCTGCTACCTGAGTGTGTCCTCCATATACCACCTGGGTTCTTGCAATGTGCTACTAGAACAATCCTGGTACAAATATCTGCCTGTACCTGCCATCTCCCCTCCCCCTGGGGAGCCACATTCCACTCATGTCAAAGGACCAAACTGCCTATGCACAGACACACTCTCATCTCACTGAGATGAGAGCAATGGGCCAGAGATCTGCACACCAAGTGTGATCTGGGATGCAGGCTGCCTTTGTGGGTGCAAGAGGCAGATGCACTGAAAATTTGGGTCCTGACTGCCACGACACAAAACAGACTCAGATACAAGAGTGTGCACTTGAGTGCTTCATGATAGCTTTGAGAGGCCCTGGCCTCTGGAAGCTCGGTGCGGGTCTGGTTGTAATGATGTACTTGACTCAGCACTGGCAGTCACTGAACATGTCTCCTCTGCAGCTGGACACCTGCAGCATTAGCGTGTCTACTGCACATCCATAGAAATTCTGCCAAGAACCCCTTTAGCTCCGTATTTACATACATGCAAAGCCTAACATTCCGAAGCTTCGGCATGACCCCCCAGGTGATCCCGACCCCAAATTCCTACACCTAGTCATGCTAAGGAGGTTCTCTTCCCTGCCACCAGGAACACATCCCCTCCTACACATGTGACAAGTCACTGCCACCTCCTCTGCTCCAACTTCACTCATTGAGAATACCAAGTTCTAGGCACTGCAGCCTGCACCCTGGACATATCTCTGCCTTCATCTGTCCACAGCACTTCCGTCTGCACTTCTGGCCTGCAAAACCCACAATACACAGGCCCACTCACCACTGAAGCTGGGCATGCTGATGCTCTCCCTCCTCAGGTCAAGCCCTTAAGACGGACCTCTCTCTTCTTTATTTCCCACCATAGCCCTGGGGTTGGCTGTGTCTCCTGCCTTCCACTGTGTGGACACCCAGGAGGCAGCCCTGCTGTCGGGCTTACCGGGATGCGCTTTGTCTCCCTCAGGCTCTGTCCCTCTAGGAGGACGTGAACAACGCGGCTGTCTTCCACCTGCTCGCTGGAGTGAAGCAGTGAGGAGCTGCTACTCACAGCTGCTGGGGTCCTGGATGCCACTGCCACAGAAGGTTCCAAGAACTGTGGGGGATGACAACATCAGCAAAGCCCAGCAACTGCACCCCACCCAGCCTGGCAGTTGGCTCTGTGGGCATTCTACAACATCCATCCAGAACCTGAGGTTCTTGTCCCCTTGGAGGATGTGGAGTGGCACCAGGAGTAAAGACTGAAGAAGGTGGCTGTTTTGGGAACAAGAGATCCAGCACCTGCTGGGTGGGGATGAAATCCCAGGAGATTAACCCCATGTTGCTGCTGAAATGTAGGTTCCTCCCACAAATGACAGGCAGGAGCTCATTCCTAAGCTGGTCCTGCCTGTAAGGTTCAAGGCTCTGAACCCTGAAGGGCTCCTCCGTGTTCTGATCATTTTCACCCTGGGTTGGGACCAAGAATGGTGGGTTCAAAATGGAAATGGTGACAAACAGAAAAATGACTTGTGCCAATACACTAGAGTCAAAGCACAATGGGACAGTTCCCATCAGTACAAACACACACACACACACACACACACACACACACACACAACACAGAGTCAGAATAGGAGTCCTGGGCCATTCATCAGGGATCAGACTAGAGGGCCTGCTGGGCTCACCTGCCCTGTGCTACTCACTGTTACTCTTGAGCTCCTCTGCGACAATCGCCAGAGGTGTGGCGTCTAAGATGAAGCCTCACCCAGTGTATCCACAAAAGGGCTAGTTGGCCCCCCTGAGATTCCTGGGAGCCTGAGGCTCGGCATTGTCTGCAACCACAGGAGAACATCCTTCTCCCTCCAGTGGCTCCAACCAAGTGAGCTCGGATGGCTTGGTCAGTGAAGTGGGTGCCTGGATACCAGGGTTCCATGTTCTGTTTGATCCATTGTCAAGGCAATGATGTCATTTCCTGTGCCCATACCTGAGCCTCTTTTCACATAAGACCACTTTCAACAGCCCTATGGGCTGCCGATTTCTCCTCCATGCCTACCCATCTCAGGTGCGCAGGTGTTCACCAACAACTACCCAAACATCCCCACCAGCATCTGCCCTGCTTGGTGCCACTAGAGTTCCAGCTTGGAGCCTTCAAAAATGCATTCACAACCAGTCCTTCCCTCTCAGCAGCTTTTGGACCCTGGTCCCATCATTGTGCAACTCATGGTGTGCCCAGTCTTTTCTGGAAAGTAGGGTAGCATCTAATCTCTAGGGTTTATTGTGTCTATTGGCCCATAACACCCTCTGTTCTCTCTGAAACCAGAGATGGGACTCACAGGTGGCTAAAGCACAAATGTAGAGATGGGATAATCACAAGAAAGGGAGAGACAAAGAATGCACCCTAACTCCATCAGGCCTGTGTCCCACACAGGGACATGCCCAATGTCCGTCCCATCGTGGCTGCAGTTCCCTCTCTACACCATGGCAAGTTGGAGGGGACTGAGATGCAGAGGCTGCTCCCCTCTGCCATACAACTTCCCAAGGCTTCTCCTAAGATTTCAAAAGGGCCAAGTGTGTCTAGTGTTGGGGTCTCACAGAGACTCCGAGGTACCACAGCATCCTGCTGCCCAGAACCGGTTCACCCCTCACCTCAAGGGGGCTCAGCCTCTGGATTCATGGGAATTGAAGTGGGTACAGGTGATGGGATATCACCTCCAAGACTGAGTTATGCCAAGTCCATGACCCCTGTCTGCATCCCTGTCTCCAGCACCACTCCCCCTCTCTCTTTCCTCCTCAGAGCAAACAAATCCATTTAGCAAGTGTGTCCTGTGATAAAGACATGACGGTCACCCATCCTCTCATTACAAAAACACTGAGGCTCAGCCAACATGGATCCTACAGGGAACACAGGCATAAACTCAGACTCCGATCCTCCCAGCCGAGCCTCAGTGGAGCCTGGACTCCCAGCCTCCTGAGTCAAGGAAACAGAGGTTCCTAGCCGAGCCACCTTGGATGCAGCCGCACACAAACTGAACTCATCAATGCCCCTTGCTCTCAGTTGTGAGTAAGAGGGGAAGTGGTGTTTCACAACCCTGGACATCAAGTGCAGTCTCCAGGCTTTGGGGTGTGCCCTGGCCTCTGTCTATCTGCCCAGGCTCTCCTACCCACACTGGCCTCTTACCCAACCTCCTCCTAGGGCCAAACTCAATCCTGCCTCTCAATTTCTTCTGCCTTCCCCAACACACTGCTCCCCAAAATGAGCAGGGCTGGCTCTCGGTTATCATGCTGGTGCCAGCAGCAATGCCACCCCACTGACATAATTCTGAGTCCCAACCTAGGCACTCCAGCTGTCTTTGCCACACCTGGCCTGTTTGGGCTCTGGCTCTTGCTCTTTTCTTTCATGTGCATGTGTTTTGAGGTTTTGAGTTTCTCCCACTGCAGAACTGCAGCTGTGGCAGGGTAGAGCTCATGAGGGTGACATTCTGAGCCACATCCAATCCCATCAGGACTGTTCACTGGGGTGACTGCTGGAACACAGTGATGAGTGAACACATGGGAGGTGGTTGGACCCACCTTGCCTCTGAGTGGCTTCCTTTCAGGACAGGAATGTAGGCATGGGAGTCCCTGGCGTGGGATGCTTTGCACAAGGCGTGACCATGGGCTCTCTTTCCTGGCAAAAATGGCTCCACTCAGCATGGAGAGCACTGTCATTCCTGGTGGCTAACAACAGCCCTGGACCCCAGAAAGGAACCCACACTCAAGATTAACGTCTGAGTGTGCGTGTCCTCGAGGAAATGAGGTCTCCTGATCCCAGGTGCAAAGGGGTAAGTCCTCTAACTCCAGGGGCCATGAAGGGACATCTGAGTTTCCCTCGTCCTTCTTTCCCTCTCTAACTAACCACAGTTAGGACCCTGGCCTCATTCCCCAGTGAGGATCATTAGGCTCCATAAAGGACAGTCTCTAAGATGCTCAGTGGACCAACACCCTCTGCACAACCCATAACCCTATTCACCCAAGAGGCAAGAGGATTTCTATTCAGGAAAACCAGGAAAGGGAGAGCCTTTCTCAAGGACACAAGGACATTAGTGAGTGAGGGAGTGATTAATGGATGGAGAACTATTTCCAACACCAACTTCCAGGAGCATATATGGCCCCCTGGAGAATTCTGCAGTGTGTTGGTGATTAAGGAGAACGTGTGAATTCAGGGGTCACTAGGTCCTCTCAGCCATAAGGAGGGAAACTGCCATAAAGGAACTAGGACAAGGGTGCGAGGAATGCTCACTGGTGGGAGATCGGAAGGAAGGAAAGTGTACTCATTAGAAAAGTGTCGCCTGAAAATTCTTAGCCAGCCAAAAGTCGTGCGAACTTGTGTGGGAAAAGAGTCTTTGCACAGTGATGAAGCTAAGAGCTCACATGATGGAACACAGCATCAACTGGGACCAAATCCAATATCTGATATTCTTGTAGGAAGAGGAGAGTCTGGACCCAGATACCAGGGAGACTGGGGGATACCGGATATGTGAGGTTGGAGCCAGGGCGGGATGCCCATATGGGAACCACAGATCGTGGGCAGCAATAGGAGAGTGGGCAAGGGCTGGGAGAGTTGGGGAGACAGTCCCCTTGAAACCTGGGAGGGGTTATGGCACTGGGACAGCCCAACACCTACTGTGTTGAGCCTCTGGAGCTCAACGGAAGACACTTCCTCTGTTGTCGGCCACCCAGTTAACAGAGTTTGGTTGCAGCAGCCTAGGACCCAGCTGAAGGTCTGAGCATGTTGGCCATGCAGGTTGGATCTGGACCACAGACACCCTCATCAGAGATTGTAGGGTCTCAGCCCTGAGGCAAGACAGGCACTAAGTCAGGCCAGGTGGGGAAACGGATAGGCACACACTCTGGGGGCTGGTGCCTGTGTTACTGGGAGCACTTCTGATCGCAATTCCCTGATCTGCTGCCAACACAGGCTACAGAGGAGCGTACAGAAACACAGACCACGGATCTGCCCCACTCAGTGGGCCCAGGCCAACACCACACCCAGCAGCCTCGTGCCATACCCAATGAGTCTCGAAGCGGCCCCCTCTTCCCATCCTGAGAGCTCTTCCCTTCCTCATGTGCCAATAGCTCCCTACTGTCACTGGCAATATCTACTCTGTGAGATGTCAACATCCGTGGGTACTGTTCTCTCATCCCAGGACAGTGTGGTCCCACACACCCTGGTGAAATGGGCCACCTGGAGGCTGGACCTGGAGGTTGTTGAGGCTGAATGGCAGCGGTGGTCCTCTGGCACTTAATATTATTTAAGTTAAACAAAAACAAAAACAAAAACAAAAAACGGGTCTTGGTGCTCAAAAATGTTTGATTTGCATATTCTCATCCCCTAACCCCAATATTTTCATTATTTCCTCACATATGAAATCTTACTAGCATAAAGGTAATTTCGTATTAAACAAAGTGGATTGAAATAACATTGGTTAAAAATAATCAATCACCATACTTTCAATTTTTGTTCTGCTTTCCTATTAGAAACCACTTGGATACAAGAGAACAGAGGACAGACTCATGGAAATGCTTGAAATGACAAGAAGCTCCCACTCAAGCTCAGCATTCAGTCCTGGACAGGGTAAGACCAGGCCACTTTGACATCTGTGCCAAAGAGTCTACCAGACAGAATCCTCTGACTGATCCCTGACTGAGCCATAGGAACTGGCTAGAAAAGCCTTCACATCCTCAATACATTCTTCACGTCAGAATACTTGACAACCATTGATATCCATCTCTCGTTAACTTACTCCCCAGCCAACCATTCTTCAACAAATTCAAAGGAGTAACTCATGCAAGCACACAGAAAGGGGTGTTCACTACACACATCCATGTGCGAAAAAGACAACTGGTATTTCTTGTTTGGGCTATTTCAAATGAAATCCCTTCTGCATGACCTCCACAAACCAAAGGAAAATATTTGTGAAATTCCCACGTAGAAGACAAGATACACTTGACAAGGAGGCAGTGGCAAGAATTTTGACACTCCAAATGTAGAGTGTGTGTTTAGGAAGCAGTCACAGTTTCCATGAGAGAGTCCCATGAAATCAATTAGGAAGATCCATGCTCTAGCCCTACGATGCAAGTGATGTGACTTGAAAGAGTCACTTAGTCTTAGTAACCATCATCACTAACAACTAAGTCAATGAATAAAGGTCCTCAGGTGCCAAGCTACAAAATGTGGGATGAGCATGGATGAGGATGGGTGGGAGAAGTCTCCAACTCTAACACAATTAGGGAAGGATGTGCTGACCTCAAGTGGCTGGGGGGGCTGGGATCCTGCCACAGAGGGGGATTCCAAACCTCACATCCCCTGACCCAGGCCAGAAGACCAGGTAGAGTCCAAGGACCCTGGGGTGGCCCAATGGCAATAAAGGTCAAAAGGAACTAGGGATCTGCCTGGTCCCTCAATCCCCTACTCTGAGCAGGGCTGCATGACGAGGCCAGAGGCCATCCACAGCAATCTGCCTTTACAGGAAAACAGGGACTGCAGGCTGCCTCTGGCTCACTGAATCAGGGTGGTGTTTTCATAAAGCAAGACCACTTCCTCACACTTGACCAGCAGCTCATGTGTTGACAGCACAATGACTGACTTGACTCAGGCCCTGATGAATGAAATAGAAAATTCATAGCAAACCCATCTTTAGCTCTTCCACATCATCAGGGGCTCTGATTCAATTCCGTCCAGAAAGGTGTCTGAAATGATTTCTAAACATGCTGGGGACTCACCTCTGTGTGGAACTTTTCAGGAAAAAGGGGATCAAATCTCATGAAGCAACTCTTCTCTCTTCTAGCCCATGGGCAATGCAAGGAACCTGCATGATACCAGAGGCTCACTTCTCTCTTCTCATGTCTTCTGGAAAGGATTCGTTAATGCTTCCTGCAAGGTGAAGCAGAAGCCTGCATCCCCAGCTGCACAGAAGTGTTTTAGGGCAGTGTCTCCCTTAAAACCCAAAAATAAAAAAAAAACAGGTCATTCAACAGGCACATGGATTCGAGTACATGTTCAATGATCCCTCCTCCCTGGAGCCTTCCACATGCCCATCTTCCACATTCACAGAGCAATGCTTGGCCATTCTCAAGACCAGGAGACCATGATGCTCATCACCAGGAAGTCAATAAGGAACATGAAGAGAGCAGCATGGATTGCAGAAGGTGGCACATCAAGGATCTTCAGCTCTGCTGCTAGAACACAAGAGCTTAACTTCAGTATTGACTTTTTGCCAACTACCAAGTACGATAGCAGTGTCAAGCCCAATATGCAGATATGCAAGTAGTAGGTGACACCCCGCATCCATTCACAAAAGTGGGCAACATCTGCATCAGAACAAGGAAGTATCTTACCCTTACTCATAAAAATCATCAGAAACAAAATAAAATGGATGCAAGACTTCTCATTTCACTATTAGGTAGCTGTTGGAATTCCCTATTAAATAATACCTCCTCCAAAATAAAAAGTATCTCAGACATGTGTCAACTATTCAATGGATGACATTTTAAAAACTATGGACTTTACTTAATATTTATGTATGCTATATCCCTGCCTAAGGCTCTATGAGAAAGGAGCACATAGAATTGGATCTTTGAAAATCTCACATTTGCTGATAAATATTACTGCTGATCTCAGGCATGGCGAAGTGAAAAGTGGGACTTTGGATATTCCAAGAATGCTATGTTGTGGGATTGGTGTCCCTGATTCATACATAGCATATGGTTTCTATGAAATCCAGTGAGGGAGCAGGAGTAACGAAGCTGATTGCACAGATGACCTCAGGGAATACTGACAGATAGGCCAAATGAAAAATATGCTCCAGCTAACCATTGGTATTTGGGCTTCTGATCCCAGTCCTGTTTTTAAAAAAGGTGCAGACAGGCAGTGTTCATTAAAAACTGTCTACCATGTAAAAGTGGGTAATTTAAATGGCATCTAGTTACACATCTGATAGAATGGTCTGGCAACATATGAATTTCATTCTAACAACAACAACAACAACAAAACATAGAAAATGAGACATAAAGATAAAACCTTGTCTTCACCAGGATGCCTAAAAATAGGTTTTATTTGGCTCATGCCAATAAATATCTTTCAATAGAATTTCTGATTTCTGAATGAATCCATTCAACTTCATACTGCACAGATCACAAGGTTTTCTTTACAGAATATTCTCTTCTTCTTCTTAAAGCCTCACATAGAAAATGTCTCACAGGACATAGGAGGGGAATGACCCAAAGGATGAGAGAATGGCTGGAACCGTTCTCAAATGTGCCCATGTAGCCTAAAGTTTGAAGGCATCTAATTGTACTCTAAAACAATTATGAACCTATTCGATCCATTATTAATAAATATCACCACTTTACCACTTGAACCAAATCACAGAAAATTGGAAACAGATGATCATTGGCTTTGATACCTTTACTTCTGTTTCATTACTCAGAGTCGATCAACTCTATACTTCAAGTGACACAGATTTATTACAGAATGCCTAAGATCCTAAGGATCTATTTTAGCTCAGCCCATGGTATTGCTTCATTATTTTATTATTTTGTAAGTAATAAAATATAACTTCATGTTGGATGATATATTCAAGCCATGAATATATCATCCAACATTGTTCTTCCCAAAATATTAGCCCAATTTCTGCGCGCGCTCACTTACTGTTCAGGAATTTTACTAATTGTTTGAAGGTTCTAGAGGACCTGTTAGACTCCTAATGGACAAACCATACAACATACTCCAGAGAACGGACGAGTGCCATAAGAAGAAAATAAGGTCAGCCTACAGCAATGGGCAGCTGCCTGCCCTCGGCTGGGAGGAGCCCTGGCCATGGCACCAGGGCTGCTGGGCAGCAGAAGCCTCCACAGCCCTGCAGGGAGCCTGGAGCACAGCTCTGCCTAACCATGCTCAGCCCTGGACAGATGCACATGAGTTCCCATCACAGGCTCGAGTGTGACAGTCCCAGGTGCATGCCTGTCATGCCAGCCACCAGGGAGGCTGAGGCAAGAGGAACGTTTGAGGTCAGCCTTGGCAACTTAGACCCCGAGGCAAAGGGGAAATACTTTTACAGGGGTCTCTGAGGGTGTAGCTCAGGTAGGTCACTTGCCTCACAGGCTCAAGGTCCTGGGTTCAATCCCCAGAACCCACGTACACACAAAAAGTGAACTTGGAATATTGTTTAAAATGATGGGTCAGGTACACACAAGGACTTCAATATGACCTCTCAGAGGAGCTCAATTTGAGATCAGACTGAACAAAAGACCACCTGGACCATTGACTCAGTGTCTGAAACCCTCTGTGAGCATGAGAAGCACTGCTGGCAAGACACCAGAGGGCCAAAGCACTTGTGCCCCCTGCAGGGGCGTCTCTTGTCTACCGCCAAAGACTGTTCCCCTCCTGGGGCAGCTGAGAGCAAGCTGGGCCTTGGAGCAAGGACTAGTGCTTTAGATATAGACTATGCAAGCAAGGGGCAATGTCTTTAATAAAACTAAAATTAAAAAGTCACATTGAAAAATTTTAAAAAGAAGAAAATAAGGTCAAGTAGAGGAAGCCCATTTTCACAGGAAAAAATCCCCCAGTGAAAAGCATCAGAATAGATACCAAGAAAAATACCAACAAAAACAGTGTGCTCCCACTATGTATCTACTCAACCTGCAAAAGTTAGAAAGCTAGATAATACAATCCTGGCCACAGGTAGAGCTATGCAGAAGAGCCACCTGGCAGTGCTTAGTCAAAGAAGTAAACATGCACACTTTGACCTAGAAATTCCACCTGTGTGTAAACCAGGCGGTGCTTAAGCAGTTTCACAAGGGGACATGCACAGGGAAATTTATCCTCAGGTTCTTATAGAGTTGTCTGTGCTTACAGGGAGTTGATGGTTGTCAAGATGCCCACAGCTGCGAAAGTCAAAAGCTAAAAAAATAATAGATGCCAACCTGGATATATTAATAATCCCGTATCTATGATCACCTTCATAAGGTAGCTTCCCAACTTCTGTGTGGAAGTGAGTTTCTCCTTGGCCCTTACACTGTTGTGGAGACCACTAGGAGTTCAGCTTTGTGCAGGATCATCTGACCTGGACTTTTGGCAAGACCTGTACAGCCCTCACACATGCTCAGATGCTACAGGACTTTTCAGACCAGTCCAGACAACAGTAGGCATCCATTCATTGTCTGCACTCTACAGATTCCTAGATGCACGACATTCATTACCATCAAATGCAGAATTTTCATCAAAAACTAATATATATATCATTCCAATCTGAATCAAGAAAATCGGAAATATCCCCAAATCCAAAGAGTGGATCCCCATTGTGATGCTACAAGTTGAAAATTCCACAGCTGACCTCATGGGATGGTTCACAGTCAAAAGACAGCTGCATGAAAAATGTTACATGACCTTCCTGCTATGTGAAAAGTGGCATGTGAAGTACACATGCATGTCTTCCTCAGACATGGGTTCATTTGCAAGACACCTTGTGCAATTGAAAATACTCCAAAAGGGGAGAAATCAGAACCATGTCTCCAAAGTATTTCAGCAGAGACCAACTCCATCTGTCTATCTATCTCTCAGTGAGTGTGTGTGCTCTTGTGTGTGTTTGTGTGTCTTTGTTTGTGTTTGTACCATCATAGCTGATACTTCATTGCCCCCATTGGAAAACTGACTCAGATAATGCCATCTGCCAAACTCCTAAAACCCAAAGTTCTTGCTGATAGAATGAAACATTCCTTCCTGTTGGTTTGGATGTGTCCTTTAGGAATCACTGCTACATTTAGTATACTCAAATCATCACAGTAGATCAGGTAACAAAAACATATATATTTTAAAATAATAATAATATATTAATGGAAACAACAAATACAGCATAGAGTAACAACTGTGTTACTAAACAAGGTCAAGGACAATGGCAAACTATAGATTCAAACTTTGAAGAAAATAGTAATCAATGTAAATATTCCTGGGCTGCCTCAGCCCCGCCCAGGCACACAGCAACAGAATGGTTTTGCAAGCATCCTCAGGAGGGCAGGAGCCTTCTTTGCAGGACGAGAGGGAGGTTGAGGCTCGATCCACCCATCATTCTTTTGGGAGAGGCTCCTTTTCCTCAGCACAAAGTTGGATTTTTTGTGAGGATTCTTGGCATCAAATACGTTGGCCTCTGCTGGAATCCTCAGCTCTGGGGAGAGAGGGGTGTACAAAAAGAAGGTGGCACTCAGGAGGTGCTCCCTAGGACACGCCAACATCTGACAGCCTGTGCCAGAAAAGGCCAGAGCCACACACCTGAGAGCTCTCCAATTCAGCACCAATACCAACAAAGACAGCCTCCACAGTCCTCCCTGAGGAAGAACTAGGCAGAGCACTTCAACAGACCTAATGTCTGTTCCTACCGAAGGCTTTGGACTCCAGAATATCTCAGGTCCTCTTGCATCTGCCAAAGCACACCACTAGGGTTTGCATCTGAAATCTCCCACAAAAGGCTCCTGTGCCGAAGATTCAGTCCCCACATGAGCCATCTTCATAGGTGGGTTTGGAGGGAAGCATTGGATGGTGAGTGCTCTGATGTCAACATGAAATTCTCATTCAAGATGAATACACTACTGGGGGGTGGGAGGGACTGGAAGAAAGGTTGAGCATGGTTGGAGTAAGACCTAAACAGGGTTGTGCCCTGGGCAACAGTACCTTGTTCCTGTTGGCTCCACTGAATCCTCATTCTCCAAGGAGAGGTCCTCCCTCTCCATCTTTCTCTCTCTCCCTCTCTGCCAGCCTCGTTCTCTCTCTCCCAGTCTATGCCTTTGTGGCAAGGGCTGAGGAGCTCTCCACTGCCACACACTAGAGCTTTATGGACAGCCTCAGTGCACAACCAAAGAGAAAGCTATGAAACCCAGAGAAAAAAGGCCTAGGATTCCTCCTCTGAGTTATTTTCCTCAAGTATGGCCACAGTGAGGACAGGCTGACCAGCACGGATACCACGTTAGAGCCATGCTTCTGCGTTGGTGGAGCCCGCCTCCATGTGAACCAGGCTTCTGAGAATGGAGGCCACATTCCAAATACTGCCCTACTGAGAACAATGGTTCCAAAGACCAGCAAAGGGACTGCTTCCATCCAACATGGTGTATGGCCCAGTGGTGCCATGACCCCGAGTGGGGGAATACAACAGCCGCTTCTCCTTCCTCTGAACATGTGTTTCCTGTCGCCCTCCTCTAACCTAGAGCCTGTTCTCCATCCCTTCTGGGTTGGATGTGGAGATCTCTGCTATGAATTTCTTAGGCTACCAAGGCCCCAGACAGACTTCCTCTTCCATAGACTCTACTAACCTAACAGTAGGTTAAGATAGGAGACAAGTGATCCTAGAACTCATAGGGATTTTGGTCTTCAGGGTACATAGGCTGGGATAATGGCTGCTGTGGTGTTTGGCTCACAAAAACCAACCAACCAACCAACGAAAAAGCGCTGGCATTATTATCAGATGAGCTCTGTGGCTACGTGCTCAGGAAGCCCTCATCTGACTTTAGTTAGGGATCACAACCTGGCTATTGTGATCACTCCTTGCCTAGTGGACTCAGGTGCGTAAGACCATGGAATTTATGCAAAAACAGATGATTCAGGCTGTCTCCCAGGCTGTGTTTTCTTCCCAATTTCATCCTGTTACTGCTTGCTAGAATCCTGGCAATGCTCTGCCCAGGCAGTGGTTTTTTGGTCACACAGAAGGCTTTCAATAGTACTGCTTCAGTCCACAAAATGCCAGTTCCCTCTTTAGCCCATGCATTCCCATGTTCCTTTGAAACCACTCCTATCCCAGACCATGAAAACATACTGCTCCTGGAGAGAGGCTTTCCTCCTCACTCCTCAAAGATGTCAGCTTTGGATGCCTGTTCATGTCCAGGGGAGGGCACCTGGTGGGGAGCCGCAATATCCACCGGGGTATACCATTGGACCTCAAGACCTTCCACCAGCAGAAGTGCAGTTGGCTTTGTGCACGAACCCAACACACCTGTTGGAGTGTTCTTGGGGGTCAGAGACTACTCTTTGTTGCTAAGAGTTGACCTGAGTCCACATCCTGACCCTTGCTCTCTGCTATCTGATTGTCTCACTTACTCTGACGGCGAGAGATGATTTGGCCCAGCTCATAATCCTCTGGATTCTCCTCAGTAAGGAAGTGTAGGTCGAGGGCGCTGCGGATGACGACAGGAGCCCTATCGTGGCAGGTCACCTGGAGCAGCATGGGAGACAGGCCTTCAGGAAATGGGCCTTGAAGTGACTACTCAAGGACAGTGGGCAGGGGCATTCTGGAGGCACCTCCACTCTAAATACAAGGGCAACATCCATGACCCTACTACCCGAGGCTGACCTCCTGCTCATCGTGTGGGCTCTTCCCACAGGCTACTAGCCCAATCCTTGTACATAGGACTTCCTGGGCCTGCCATTGCTCTTTGTGGAGCTGCACTCCTCTCGGAGTGAAAGGACCCCACTACCTGCATACAGATGCAATCTCATCCCACAAGTTGGGAGGAATGGGACAATAGCCTCCAAGATCCCAGGTCTGCCCGAGGATGCAGGCGGCATTGGGAATGGCCTAGGCACAAAACCTAGAGGCTTTGGTCTGGATTGCCAGGGCCAAAAACAGACCCAGGAACATGACCACACACAGGAGAGCTGAAAGATAGCCACGAGAGCTCCTGGCCTCCAGAGGCTCAGTGCTGGCTGGGATGTAGGAGGCCACCTCATCTGGCAAGGGTGGTCATTGGGTTACCTGGACATTTAGTGTGCTTGCTCCACATCCATATCGACTCTGCAGAGAGACTCTCTCAGCTCCTTGTTCAAGGAACATGGAGAACCTCACACTGCTGTCCTCCTCCATAGACGTCAGCATCCCATACAAGGGAACCTGCAACCTAGTTCCTGTCCTATTCTCATCTGTCACCCATACCTGTCCCTGCCCTTCTGGACTGCATGCTGCCACCTGACACACAGACTCCCTCAGACATGGCAGTGGACAAGCTGCTGCACTCGCTCATCTCAGCTCCAGCCCTTCACACTGACCTCTCCCTTCTTGATTCCCATCTATCCTCCTGATCATCCAGAAGCTCCAAATTCAAGAGGGCATGAGTAGTCCATGGTATTGGACCAGTGTCTGCTCCCCACCCAGGTGTAAGCACCACGGGACACCCCTGCTCCCAGGCTTACCAGAACACTCTTGGCCATCTCTGGACTTTGTGTTTCTAAGTGGACACGAATTAAGCAGGTGTCTCCCACCTGCTTGTGGGAAAGCGGCCTGGAGGACTTGCAGGTTGATTCTGAGAACTGTGGGGGATGGAACATCAGCAAACCCAGAAACAGAAAGCCACCCCAGACTGTCAGTTGGCTCTATGGGCTTCCAGCAAATATGTCCAGGTGCTGAGGCTTCTTATTTCCTCAGGTCGGAGTGGAATGGCAGCACATGCACAGCTTGAATAAGGTAGGTGTTTACCTCCTTTCCCTTGACCTGGGGGCGTTTCCTCACGATGAAATATTGTATTCCCAGATTCATGGACAGACACACGAGTGAGTGGTCAGAGACCTTGATTTCTGCAGAGCGAAGTGGAGAGAATTGTTAGGTGGCACTCAAGGATTATACCACAAAACACCCACAACCCCTGAGAGTCTCCGCCAGGCCCATCACACTTTGGTATTTTGGGGCCAAGGCCCACTTTCTCTTGGCTGTCAGTTATCCTGAGCCCACTGTGGATCATGTCTCCCCGCTGTCTGATTGTCCTACTTAGTCTCATTCTCAGACATCATATACAGCAGCTCAAAGTTGTCCACATCCTCATGCTGCAACAAATTTTGGTCCAAGGCCCTGCGGATGAGGCTTGTCACCATCTCCTGAAAGGTCACCTGGATCAGGGTGGGACAAATGTCATCAGAGAATGGCTTTTAGAAGAGCTACCCAGAAGACTGTGGTCAAACATTCAGGAGAAATCTCAGCTACATATACAAGGGCACAATCTTGTTATCCTGCTACCTGAGTGTGTCCTCCATATACCACCTGGGTTCTTGCAATGTGCTACTAGAACAATCCTGGTACAAATATCTGCCTGTACCTGCCATCTCCCCTCCCCCTGGGGAGCCACATTCCACTCATGTCAAAGGACCAAACTGCCTATGCACAGACACACTCTCATCTCACTGAGATGAGAGCAATGGGCCAGGGATCTGGGAAGTGTGATCTGGGATGCAGGCTGCCTTTGTGGGTGGAAGAGGCAGATGCACTGAAAACTTGGGTCCTGACTGCCACGACACAAAACAGACTCAGATACAAGAGTGTGCACTTGAGTGCTTCATGATAGCTTTGAGAGGCCCTGGCCTCTGGAAGCTCGGTGCGGGTCTGGTTGTAATGATGTACTTGACTCAGCACTGGCAGTCACTGAACATGTCTCCTCTGCAGCTGGACACCTGCAGCATTAGCGTGTCTACTGCACATCCATAGAAATTCTGCCAAGAACCCCTTTAGCTCCGTATTTACATACATGCAAAGCCTAACATTCCGAAGCTTTGGCATGACCCCCCAGGTGATCCCGACCCCAAATTCCTACACCTAGTCATGCTAAGGAGGTTCTCTTCCCTGCCACCAGGAACACATCCCCTCCTACACATGTGACAAGTCACTGCCACCTCCTCTGCTCCAACTTCACTCATTGAGAATACCAAGTTCTAGGCACTGCAGCCTGCACCCTGGACATATCTCTGCCTTCATCTGTCCACAGCACTTCCGTCTGCACTTCTGGCCTGCAAAACCCACAATACACAGGCCCACTCACCACTGAAGCTGGGCATGCTGATGCTCTCCCTCCTCAGGTCAAGCCCTTAAGACGGACCTCTCTCTTCTTTATTTCCCACCATAGCCCTGGGGTTGGCTGTGTCTCCTGCCTTCCACTGTGTGGACACCCAGGAGGCAGCCCTGCTGTCGGGCTTACCGGGATGCGCTTTGTCTCCCTCAGGCTCTGTCCCTCTAGGAGGACGTGAACAACGCGGCTGTCTTCCACCTGCTCGCTGGAGTGAAGCAGTGAGGAGCTGCTACTCACAGCTGCTGGGGTCCTGGATGCCACTGCCACAGAAGGTTCCAAGAACTGTGGGGGATGACAACATCAGCAAAGCCCAGCAACTGCACCCCACCCAGCCTGGCAGTTGGCTCTGTGGGCATTCTACAACATCCATCCAGAACCTGAGGTTCTTGTCCCCTTGGAGGATGTGGAGTGGCACCAGGAGTAAAGACTGAAGAAGGTGGCTGTTTTGGGAACAAGAGATCCAGCACCTGGTGGGTGGGGATGAAATCCCAGGAGATTAACCCCATGTTGCTGCTGAAATGTAGGTTCCTCCCACAAATGACAGGCAGGAGCTCATTCCTAAGCTGGTCCTGCCTGTAAGGTTCAAGGCTCTGAACCCTGAAGGGCTCCTCCGTGTTCTGATCATTTTCACCCTGGGTTGGGACCAAGAATGGTGGGTTCAAAATGGAAATGGTGACAAACAGAAAAATGACTTGTGCCAATACACTAGAGTCAAAGCACAATGGGACAGTTCCCATCAGTACAAACACACACACACACACACACACACACACACACACACACACACACACAGAGTCAGAAGAGGAGTCCTGGGCCATTCATCAGGGATCAGACTAGAGGGCCTGCTGGGCTCACCTGCCCTGTGCTACTCACTGTTACTCTTGAGCTCCTCTGCGACAATCGCCAGAGGCTCTGGCGTCTAAGATGAAGCCTCACCCAGTGTATCCACAAAAGGGCTAGTTGGCCCCCCTGAGATTCCTGGGAGCCTGAGGCTCGGCATTGTCTGCAACCACAGGAGAACATCCTTCTCCCTCCAGTGGCTCCAACCAAGTGAGCTCGGATGGCTTGGTCAGTGAAGTGGGTGCCTGGATACCAGGGTTCCATGTTCTGTTTGATCCATTGTCAAGGCAATGATGTCATTTCCTGTGCCCATACCTGAGCCTCTTTTCACATAAGACCACTTTCAACAGCCCTATGGGCTGCCGATTTCTCCTCCATGCCTACCCATCTCAGGTGCGCAGGTGTTCACCAACAACTACCCAAACATCCCCACCAGCATCTGCCCTGCTTGGTGCCACTAGAGTTCCAGCTTGGAGCCTTCAAAAATGCATTCACAACCAGTCCTTCCCTCTCAGCAGCTTTTGGACCCTGGTCCCATCATTGTGCAACTCATGGTGTGCCCAGTCTTTTCTGGAAAGTAGGGTAGCATCTAATCTCTAGGGTTTATTGTGTCTATTGGCCCATAACACCCTCTGTTCTCTCTGAAACCAGAGATGGGACTCACAGGTGGCTAAAGCACAAATGTAGAGATGGGATAATCACAAGAAAGGGAGAGACAAAGAATGCACCCTAACTCAATCAGGCCTGTGTCCCACACAGGGACATGGCCAATGTCCGTCCCATCGTGGCTGCAGTTCCCTCTCTACACCATGGCAAGTTGGAGGGGACTGAAATGCAGAGGCTGCTCCCCTCTGCCATACAACTTCCCAAGGCTTCTCCTAAGATTTCAAAAGGGCCAAGTGTGTCTAGTGTTGGGGTCTCACAGAGACTCCGAGGTACCACAGCATCCTGCTGCCCAGAACCGGTTCACCCCTCACCTCAAGGGGGCTCAGCCTCTGGATTCATGGGAATTGAAGTGGGTACAGGTGATGGGATATCACCTCCAAGACTGAGTTATGCCAAGTCCATGACCCCTGTCTGCATCCCTGTCTCCAGCACCACTCCCCCCTCTCTCTTTCCTCCTCAGAGCAAACAAATCCATTTAGCAAGTGTGTCCTGTGATAAAGACATGACGGTCACCCATCCTCTCATTACAAAAACACTGAGGCTCAGCCAACATGGATCCTACAGGGAACACAGGCATAAACTCAGACTCCGATCCTCCCAGCCGAGCCTCAGTGGAGCCTGGACTCCCAGCCTCCTGAGTCAAGGAAACAGAGGTTCCTAGCCGAGCCACCTTGGATGCAGCCACACACAAACTGAACTCATCAATGCCCCTTGCTCTCAGTTGTGAGTAAGAGGGGAAGTGGTGTTTCACAACCCTGGACATCAAGTGCAGTCTCCAGGCTTTGGGGTGTGCCCTGGCCTCTGTCTATCTGCCCAGGCTCTCCAACCCACACTGGCCTCTTACCCAACCTCCTCCTA
The DNA here is from genome assembly GCF_045843805.1 of Urocitellus parryii. Lineage (NCBI taxonomy): Eukaryota > Metazoa > Chordata > Mammalia > Rodentia > Sciuridae > Urocitellus > Urocitellus parryii. The sequence continues at coordinate 67,717,704 of NC_135548.1, forward strand.
GGGCCAAACTCAATCCTGCCTCTCAATTTCTGCTGCCTTCCCCAACACACTGCTCCCCAAAATGAGCAGGGCTGGCTCTCGGTTATCATGCTGGTGCCAGCAGCAATGCCACCCCACTGACATAATTCTGAGTCCCAACCTAGGCACTTCAGCTGTCTTTGCCACACCTGGCCTGTTTGGGCTCTGGCTCTTGCTCTTTTCTTTCATGTGCATGTGTTTTGAGGTTTTGAGTTTCTCCCACTGCAGAACTGCAGCTGTGGCAGGGTAGAGCTCATGAGGGTGACATTCTGAGCCACATCCAATCCCATCAGGACTGTTCACTGGGGTGACTGCTGGAACACAGTGATGAGTGAACACATGGGAGGTGGTTGGACCCACCTTGCCTCTGAGTGGCTTCCTTTCAGGACAGGAATGTAGGCATGGGAGCCCCTGGCGTGGGATGCTTTGCACAAGGCGTGACCATGGGCTCTCTTTCCTGGCAAAAATGGCTCCACTCAGCATGGAGAGCACTGTCATTCCTGGTGGCTAACAACAGCCCTGGACCCCAGAAAGGAACCCACACTCAAGATTAACGTCTGAGTGTGCGTGTCCTCGAGGAAATGAGGTCTCCTGATCCCAGGTGCAAAGGGGTAAGTCCTCTAACTCCAGGGGCCATGAAGGGACATCTGAGTTTCCCTTGTCCTTCTTTCCCTCTCTAACTAACCACAGTTAGGACCCTGGCCTCATTCCCCAGTGAGGATCATTAGGCTCCATAAAGGACAGTCTCTAAGATGCTCAGTGGACCAACACCCTCTGCACAACCCATAACCCTATTCACCCAAGAGGCAAGAGGATTTCTATTCAGGAAAACCAGGAAAGGGAGAGCCTTTCTCAAGGACACAAGGACATTAGTGAGTGAGGGAGTGATTAATGGATGGAGAACTATTTCCAACACCAACTTCCAGGAGCATATATGGCCCCCTGGAGAATTCTGCAGTGTGTTGGTGATTAAGGAGAACGTGTGAATTCAGGGGTCACTAGGTCCTCTCAGCCATAAGGAGGGAAACTGCCATAAAGGAACTAGGACAAGGGTGCGAGGAATGCTCACTGGTGGGAGATCGGAAGGAAGGAAAGTGTACTCATTAGAAAAGTGTCGCCTGAAAATTCTTAGCCAGCCAAAAGCCGTGCGAACTTGTGTGGGAAAAGAGTCTTTGCACAGTGATGAAGCTAAGAGCTCACATGATGGAACACAGCATCAACTGGGACCAAATCCAATATCTGATATTCTTGTAGGAAGAGGAGAGTCTGGACCCAGATACCAGGGAGACTGGGGGATACCGGATATGTGAGGTTGGAGCCAGGGCGGGATGCCCATATGGGAACCACAGATCGTGGGCAGCAATAGGAGAGTGGGCAAGGGCTGGGAGAGTTGGGGAGACAGTCCCCTTGAAACCTGGGAGGGGTTATGGCACTGGGACAGCCCAACACCTACTGTGTTGAGCCTCTGGAGCTCAACGGAAGACACTTCCTCTGTTGTCGGCCACCCAGTTAACAGAGTTTGGTTGCAGCAGCCTAGGACCCAGCTGAAGGTCTGAGCATGTTGGCCATGCAGGTTGGATCTGGACCACAGACACCCTCATCAGAGATTGTAGGGTCTCAGCCCTGAGGCAAGACAGGCACTAAGTCAGGCCAGGTGGGGAAACGGATAGGCACACACTCTGGGGGCTGGTGCCTGTGTTACTGGGAGCACTTCTGATCGCAATTCCCTGATCTGCTGCCAACACAGGCTACAGAGGAGGGTACAGAAACACAGACCACGGATCTGCCCCACTCAGTGGGCCCAGGCCAACACCACACCCAGCAGCCTCGTGCCATACCCAATGAGTCTCGAAGCGGCCCCCTCTTCCCATCCTGAGAGCTCTTCCCTTCCTCATGTGCCAATAGCTCCCTACTGTCACTGGCAATATCTACTCTGTGAGATGTCAACATCCGTGGGTACTGTTCTCTCATCCCAGGACAGTGTGGTCCCACACACCCTGGTGAAATGGGCCACCTGGAGGCTGGACCTGGAGGTTGTTGAGGCTGAATGGCAGCGGTGGTCCTCTGGCACTTAATATTATATAAGTTAATAAAAAACAAAAACAAAAACAAAAAACGGGTCTTGGTGCTCAAAAATGTTTGATTTGCATATTCTCATCCTCTAACCCCAATATTTTCATTATTTCCTCACATATGAAATCTTACTAGCATAAAGGTAATTTCGTATTAAACAAAGTGGATTGAAATAACATTGGTAAAAATAATCAATCACCATACTTTCAATTTTTGTTCTGCTTTCCTATTAGAAACCACTTGGATACAAGAGAACAGAGGACAGACTCATGGAAATGCTTGAAATGACAAGAAGCTCCCACTCAAGCTCAGCATTCAGTCCTGGACAGGGTAAGACCAGGCCACTTTGACATCTGTGCCAAAGAGTCTACCAGACAGAATCCTCTGACTGATCCCTGACTGAGCCATAGGAACTGGCTAGAAAAGCCTTCACATCCTCAATACATTCTTCACGTCAGAATACTTGACAACCATTGATATCCATCTCTCGTTAACTTGCTCCCCAGCCAACCATTCTTCAACAAATTCAAAGGAGTAACTCATGCAAGCACACAGAAAGGGGTGTTCACTACACACATCCATGTGCGAAAAAGACAACTGGTATTTCTTGTTTGGGCTATTTCAAATGAAATCCCTTCTGCATGACCTCCACAAACCAAAGGAAAATATTTGTGAAATTCCCACGTAGAAGACAAGATACACTTGCCAAGGAGGCAGTGGCAAGAATTTTGACACTCCAAATGTAGAGTGTGTGTTTAGGAAGCAGTCACAGTTTCCATGAGAGAGTCCCATGAAATCAATTAGGAAGATCCATGCTCTAGCCCTACCATGCAAGTGATGTGACTTGAAAGAGTCACTTAGTCTTAGTAACCATCATCACTAACAAGTAAGTCAATGAATAAAGGTCCTCAGGTGCCAAGCTACAAAATGTGGGATGAGCATGGATGAGGATGGGTGGGAGAAGTCTCCAACTCTAACACAATTAGGGAAGGATGTGCTGACCTCAAGTGGCTGGGGGGCTGGGATCCTGCCACAGAGGGGGATTCCAAACCTCACATCCCCTGACCCAGGCCAGAAGACCAGGTAGAGTCCAAGGACCCTGGGGTGGCCCAATGGCAATAAAGGTCAAAAGGAACTAGGGATCTGCCTGGTCCCTCAATCCCCTACTCTGAGCAGGGCTGCATGACGAGGCCAGAGGCCATCCACAGCAATCTGCCTTTACAGGAAAACAGGGACTGCAGGCTGCCTCTGGCTCACTGAATCAGGGTGGTGTTTTCATAAAGCAAGACCACTTCCTCACATTTGACCAGCAGCTCATGTGTTGACAGCACAATGACTGACTTGACTCAGGCCCTGATGAATGAAATAGAAAATTCATAGCAAACCCATCTTTAGCTCTTCCACATCATCAGGGGCTCTGATTCAATTCTGTCCAGAAAGGTGTCTGAAATGATTTCTAAACATGCTGGGGACTCACCTCTGTGTGGAACTTTTCAGGAAAAAGGGGATCAAATCTCATGAAGCAACTCTTCTCTCTTCTAGCCCATGGGCAATGCAAGGAACCTGCATGATACCAGAGGCTCACTTCTCTCTTCTCGTGTCTTCTGGAAAGGATTCGTTAATGCTTCCTGCAAGGTGAAGCAGAAGCCTGCATCCCCAGCTGCACAGAAGTGTTTTAGGGCAGTGTCTCCCTTAAAACCCAAAAATAAAAAAACAGGTCATTCAACAGGCACATGGATTCGAGTACATGTTCAATGATCCCTCCTCCCTGGAGCCTTCCACATGCCCATCTTCCACATTCACAGAGCAATGCTTGGCCATTCTCAAGACCAGGAGACCATGATGCTCATCACCAGGAAGTCAATAAGGAACATGAAGAGAGCAGCATGGATTGCAGAAGGTGGCACATCAAGGATCTTCAGCTCTGCTGCTAGAACACAAGAGCTTAACTTCAGTATTGACTTTTTGCCAACTACCAAGTACGATAGCAGTGTCAAGCCCAATATGCAGATATGCAAGTAGTAGGTGACACCCCGCATCCATTCACAAAAGTGGGCAACATCTGCATCAGAACAAGGAAGTATCTTACCCTTACTCATAAAAATCATCAGAAACAAAATAAAATGGATGCAAGACTTCTCATTTCACTATTAGGTAGCTGTTGGAATTCCCTATTAAATAATACCTCCTCCAAAATAAAAAGTATCTCAGACATGTGTCAACTATTCAATGGATGACATTTTAAAAACTATGGACTTTACTTAATATTTATGTATGCTATATCCCTGCCTAAGGCTCTATGAGAAAGGAGCACATAGAATTGGATCTTTGAAAATCTCACATTTGCTGATAAATATTACTGCTGATCTCAGGCATGGCGAAGTGAAAAGTGGGACTTTGGATATTCCAAGAATGCTATGTTGTGGGATTGGTGTCCCTGATTCATACATAGCATATGGTTTCTATGAAATCCAGTGAGGGAGCAGGAGTAACGAAGCTGATTGCACAGATGACCTCAGGGAATACTGACAGATAGGCCAAATGAAAAATATGCTCCAGCTAACCATTGGTATTTGGGCTTCTGATCCCAGTCCTGTTTTTAAAAAAGGTGCAGACAGGCAGTGTTCATTAAAAACTGTCTACCATGTAAAAGTGGGTAATTTAAATGGCATCTAGTTACACATCTGATAGAATGGTCTGGCAACATATGAATTTCATTCTAACAACAACAACAACAACAAAACATAGAAAATGAGACATAAAGATAAAACCTTGTCTTCACCAGGATGCCTAAAAATAGGTTTTATTTGGCTCATGCCAATAAATATCTTTCAATAGAATTTCTGATTTCTGAATGAATCCATTCAACTTCATACTGCACAGATCACAAGGTTTTCTTTACAGAATATTCTCTTCTTCTTCTTAAAGCCTCACATAGAAAATGTCTCACAGGACATAGGAGGGGAATGACCCAAAGGATGAGAGAATGGCTGGAACCGTTCTCAAATGTGCCCATGTAGCCTAAAGTTTGAAGGCATCTAATTGTACTCTAAAACAATTATGAACCTATTCGATCCATTATTAATAAATATCACCACTTTACCACTTGAACCAAATCACAGAAAATTGGAAACAGATGATCATTGGCTTTGATACCTTTACTTCTGTTTCATTACTCAGAGTCGATCAACTCTATACTTCAAGTGACACAGATTTATTACAGAATGCCTAAGATCCTAAGGATCTATTTTAGCTCAGCCCATGGTATTGCTTCATTATTTTATTATTTTGTAAGTAATAAAATATAACTTCATGTTGGATGATATATTCAAGCCATGAATATATCATCCAACATTATTCTTCCCAAAATATTAGCCCAATTTCTGCGCGAGCTCACTTACTGTTCAGGAATTTTACTAATTGTTTGAAGGTTCTAGAGGACCTGTTAGACTCCTAATGGACAAACCATACAACATACTCCAGAGAACGGACGAGTGCCATAAGAAGAAAATAAGGTCAGCCTACAGCAATGGGCAGCTGCCTGCCCTCGGCTGGGAGGAGCCCTGGCCATGGCACCAGGGCTGCTGGGCAGCAGAAGCCTCCACAGCCCTGCAGGGAGCCTGGAGCACAGCTCTGCCTAACCATGCTCAGCCCTGGACAGATGCACATGAGTTCCCATCACAGGCTCGAGTGTGACAGTCCCAGGTGCATGCCTGTCATGCCAGCCACCAGGGAGGCTGAGGCAAGAGGAACGTTTGAGGTCAGCCTTGGCAACTTAGACCCCGAGGCAAAGGGGAAATACTTTTACAGGGGTCTCTGAGGGTGTAGCTCAGGTAGGTCACTTGCCTCACAGGCTCAAGGTCCTGGGTTCAATCCCCAGAACCCACGTACACACAAAAAGTGAACTTGGAATATTGTTTAAAATGATGGGTCAGGTACACACAAGGACTTCAATATGACCTCTCAGAGGAGCTCAATTTGAGATCAGACTGAACAAAAGACCACCTGGACCATTGACTCAGTGTCTGAAACCCTCTGTGAGCATGGGAAGCACTGCTGGCAAGACACCAGAGGGCCAAAGCACTTGTGCCCCCTGCAGGGGCGTCTCTTGTCTACCGCCAAAGACTGTTCCCCTCCTGGGGCAGCTGAGAGCAAGCTGGGCCTTGGAGCAAGGACTAGTGCTTTAGATATAGACTATGCAAGCAAGGGGCAATGTCTTTAATAAAACTAAAATTAAAAAGTCACATTGAAAAAATTTTAAAAAGAAGAAAATAAGGTCAAGTAGAGGAAGCCCATTTTCACAGGAAAAAATCCCCCAGTGAAAAGCATCAGAATAGATACCAAGAAAAATACCAACAAAAACAGTGTGCTCCCACTATGTATCTACTCAACATGCAAAAGTTAGAAAGCTAGATAATACAATCCTGGCCACAGGTAGAGCTATGCAGAAGAGCCACCTGGCAGTGCTTAGTCAAAGAAGTAAACATGCACACTTTGACCTAGAAATTCCACCTGTGTGTAAACCAGGCGGTGCTTAAGCAGTTTCACAAGGGGACATGCACAGGGAAATTTATCCTCAGGTTCTTATAGAGTTGTCTGTGCTTACAGGGAGTTGATGGTTGTCAAGATGCCCACAGCTGCGAAAGTCAAAAGCTAAAAAAATAATAGATGCCAACCTGGATATATTAATAATCCCGTATCTATGATCACCTTCATAAGGTAGCTTCCCAACTTCTGTGTGGAAGTGAGTTTCTCCTTGGCCCATACACTGTTGTGGAGACCACTAGGAGTTCAGCTTTGTGCAGGATCATCTGACCTGGACTTTTGGCAAGACCTGTACAGCCCTCACACATGCTCAGATGCTACAGGACTTTTCAGACCAGTCCAGACAACAGTAGGCATCCATTCATTGTCTGCACTCTACAGATTCCTAGATGCACGACATTCATTACCATCAAATGCAGAATTTTCATCAAAAACTAATATATATATCATTCCAATCTGAATCAAGAAAATCGGAAATATCCCCAAATCCAAAGAGTGGATCCCCATTGTGATGCTACAAGTTGAAAATTCCACAGCTGACCTCATGGGATGGTTCACAGTCAAAAGACAGCTGCATGAAAAATATTGCATGACCTTCCTGCTATTTGAAAAGTGGCATGTGAAGTACACATGCATGTCTTCCTCAGACATGGGTTCATTTGCAAGACACCTTGTGCAATTGAAAATACTCCAAAAGGGGAGAAATCAGAACCATGTCTCCAAAGTATTTCAGCAGAGACCAACTCCATCTGTCTATCTATCTCTCAGTGAGTGTGTGTGCTCTTGTGTGTGTTTGTGTGTCTTTGTTTGTGTTTGTACCATCATAGCTGATACTTCATTGCCCCCATTGGAAAACTGACTCAGATAATGCCATCTGCCAAACTCCTAAAAACCAAAGTTCTTGCTGATAGAATGAAGCATTCCTTCCTGTTGGTTTGGATGTGTCCTTTAGGAATCACTGCTACATTTAGTATACTCAAATCATCACAGTAGATCAGGTAACAAAAACATATATATTTTAAAATAATAATAATATATTAATGGAAACAACAAATACAGGATAGAGTAACAACTGTGTTACTAAACAAGGTCAAGGACAATGGCAAAGTATAGATTCAAACTTTGAAGAAAATAGTAATCAATGTAAATATTCCTGGGCTGCCTCAGCCCAGCCCAGGCACACAGCAACAGAATGGTTTTGCAAGCATCCTCAGGAGGGCAGGAGCCTTCTTTGCAGGACGAGAGGGAGGTTGAGGCTCGATCCACCCATCATTCTTTTGGGAGAGGCTCCTTTTCCTCAGCACAAAGTTGGATTTTTTATGAGGATTCTTGGCATCAAATACGTTGGCCTCTGCTGGAATCCTCAGCTCTGGGGAGAGAGGGGTGTACAAAAAGAAGGTGGCACTCAGGAGGTGCTCCCTAGGACACGCCAACATCTGAGAGCCTGTGCCAGAAAAGGCCAGAGCCACACACCTGAGAGCTCTCCAATTCAGCACCAATACCAACAAAGACAGCCTCCACAGTCCTCCCTGAGGAAGAACTAGGCAGAGCACTTCAACAGACCTAATGTCTGTTCCTACCGAAGGCTTTGGACTCCAGAATATCTCAGGTCCTCTTGCATCTGCCAAAGCACACCACTAGGGTTTGCATCTGAAATCTCCCACAAAAGGCTCCTGTGCCGAAGATTCAGTCCCCACATGAGCCATCTTCATAGGTGGGTTTGGAGGGAAGCATTGGATGGTGAGTGCTCTGATGTCAACATGAAATTCTCATTCAAGATGAATACACTACTGGGGGGTGGGAGGGACTGGAAGAAAGGTTGAGCATGGTTGGAGTAAGACCTAAACAGGGTTGTGCCCTGGGCAACAGTACCTTGTTCCTGTTGGCTCCACTGAATCCTCATTCTCCAAGGAGAGGTCCTCCCTCTCCATCTTTCTCTCTCTCCCTCTCTGCCAGCCTCGTTCTCTCTCTCCCAGTCTATGCCTTTGTGGCAAGGGCTGAGGAGCTCTCCACTGCCACACACTAGAGCTTTATGGACAGCCTCAGTGCACAACCAAAGAGAAAGCTATGAAACCCAGAGAAAAAAGGCCTAGGATTCCTCCTCTGAGTTATTTTCCTCAAGTATGGCCACAGTGAGGACAGGCTGACCAGCACGGATACCACGTTAGAGCCATGCTTCTGCGTTGGAGGAGCCCGCCTCCATGTGAACCAGGCTTCTGAGAATGGAGGCCACATTCCAAATACTGCCCTACTGAGAACAATGGTTCCAAAGACCAGCAAAGGGACTGCTTCCATCCAACATGGTGTATGGCCCAGTGGTGCCATGACCCCGAGTGGGGGAATACAACAGCCGCTTCTCCTTCCTCTGAACATGTGTTTCCTGTCGCCCTCCTCTAACCTAGAGCCTGTTCTCCATCCCTTCTGGGTTGGATGTGGAGATCTCTGCTATGAATTTCTTAGGCTACCAAGGCCCCAGACAGACTTCCTCTTCCATAGACTCTACTAACCTAACAGTAGGTTAAGATAGGAGACAAGTGATCCTAGAACTCATAGGGATGGTGGTCTTCAGGGTACATAGGCTGGGATAATGGCTGCTGTGGTGTTTGGCTCACAAAAACCAACCAACCAACCAACGAAAAAGCGCTGGCATTATTATCAGATGAGCTCTGTGGCTACGTGCTCAGGAAGCCCTCATCTGACTTTAGTTAGGGATCACAACCTGGCTATTGTGATCACTCCTTGCCTAGTGGACTCAGGTGCGTAAGACCATGGAATTTATGCAAAAACAGATGATTCAGGCTGTCTCCCAGGCTGTGTTTTCTTCCCAATTTCATCCTGTTACTGCTTGCTAGAATCCTGGCAATGCTCTGCCCAGGCAGTGGTTTTTTGGTCACACAGAAGGCTTTCAATAGTACTGCTTCAGTCCACAAAATGCCAGTTCCCTCTTTAGCCCATGCATTCCCATGTTCCTTTGAAACCACTCCTATCCCAGACCATGAAAACATACTGCTCCTGGAGAGAGGCTTTCCTCCTCACTCCTCAAAGATGTCAGCTTTGGATGCCTGTTCATGTCCAGGGGAGGGCACCTGGTGGGGAGCCGCAATATCCACCGGGGTATACCATTGGACCTCAAGACCTTCCACCAGCAGAAGTGCAGTTGGCTTTGTGCACGAACCCAACACACCTGTTGGAGTGTTCTTGGGGGTCAGAGACTACTCTTTGTTGCTAAGAGTTGACCTGAGTCCACATCCTGACCCTTGCTCTCTGCTATCTGATTGTCTCACTTACTCTGACGGCGAGAGATGATTTGGCCCAGCTCATAATCCTCTGGATTCTCCTCAGTAAGGAAGTGTAGGTCGAGGGCGCTGCGGATGACGACAGGAGCCCTATCGTGGCAGGTCACCTGGAGCAGCATGGGAGACAGGCCTTCAGGAAATGGGCCTTGAAGTGACTACTCAAGGACAGTGGGCAGGGGCATTCTGGAGGCACCTCCACTCTAAATACAAGGGCAACATCCATGACCCTACTACCCGAGGCTGACCTCCTGCTCATCGTGTGGGCTCTTCCCACAGGCTACTAGCCCAATCCTTGTACATAGGACTTCCTGGGCCTGCCATTGCTCTTTGTGGAGCTGCACTCCTCTCGGAGTGAAAGGACCCCACTACCTGCATACAGATGCAATCTCATCCCACAAGTTGGGAGGAATGGGACAATAGCCTCCAAGATCCCAGGTCTGCCCGAGGATGCAGGCGGCATTGGGAATGGCCTAGGCACAAAACCTAGAGGCTTTGGTCTGGATTGCCAGGGCCAAAAACAGACCCAGGAACATGACCACACACAGGAGAGCTGAAAGATAGCCACGAGAGCTCCTGGCCTCCAGAGGCTCAGTGCTGGCTGGGATGTAGGAGGGCACCTCATCCGGCAAGGGTGGTCATTGGGTTACCTGGACATTTAGTGTGCTTGCTCCACATCCATATCGACTCTGCAGAGAGACTCTCTCAGCTCCTTGTTCAAGGAACATGGAGAACCTCACACTGCTGTCCTCCTCCATAGACGTCAGCATCCCATACAAGGGAACCTGCAACCTAGTTCCTGTCCTATTCTCATCTGTCACCCATACCTGTCCCTGCCCTTCTGGACTGCATGCTGCCACCTGACACACAGACTCCCTCAGACATGGCAGTGGACAAGCTGCTGCACTCGCTCATCTCAGCTCCAGCCCTTCACACTGACCTCTCCCTTCTTGATTCCCATCTATCCTCCTGATCATCCAGAAGCTCCAAATTCAAGAGGGCATGAGTAGTCCATGGTATTGGACCAGTGTCTGCTCCCCACCCAGGTGTAAGCACCACGGGACACCCCTGCTCCCAGGCTTACCAGAACACTCTTGGCCATCTCTGGACTTTGTGTTTCTAAGTGGACACGAATTAAGCAGGTGTCTCCCACCTGCTTGTGGGAAAGCGGCCTGGAGGACTTGCAGGTTGATTCTGAGAACTGTGGGGGATGGAACATCAGCAAACCCAGAAACAGAAAGCCACCCCAGACTGTCAGTTGGCTCTATGGGCTTCCAGCAAATATGTCCAGGTGCTGAGGCTTCTTATTTCCTCAGGTCGGAGTGGAATGGCAGCACATGCACAGCTTGAATAAGGTAGGTGTTTACCTCCTTTCCCTTGACCTGGGGGCGTTTCCTCACGATGAAATATTGTATTCCCAGATTCATGGACAGACACACGAGTGAGTGGTCAGAGACCTTGATTTCTGCAGAGCGAAGTGGAGAGAATTGTTAGGTGGCACTCAAGGATTATACCACAAAACACCCACAACCCCTGAGAGTCTCCGCCAGGCCCATCACACTTTGGTATTTTGGGGCCAAGGCCCACTTTCTCTTGGCTGTCAGTTATCCTGAGCCCACTGTGGATCATGTCTCCCCACTGTCTGATTGTCCTACTTACTCTCATCCTCAGACATCATATACAGCAGCTCAAAGTTGTCCACATCCTCATGCTGCAACAAATTTTGGTCCAAGGCCCTGCGGATGAGGCTTGTCACCGTCTCCTGAAAGGTCACCTGGATCAGGGTGGGACAAATGTCATCAGAGAATGGCTTTTAGAAGAGCTACCCAGAAGACTGTGGTCAAACATTCAGGAGAAATCTCAGCTACATATACAAGGGCACAATCTTGTTATCCTGCTACCTGAGTGTGTCCTCCATATACCACCTGGGTTCTTGCAATGTGCTACTAGAACAATCCTGGTACAAATATCTGCCTGTACCTGCCATCTCCCCTCCCCCTGGGGAGCCACATTCCACTCATGTCAAAGGACCAAACTGCCTATGCACAGACACACTCTCATCTCACTGAGATGAGAGCAATGGGCCAGGGATCTGCGCACCAAGTGTGATCTGGGATGTAGGCTGCCTTTGTGGGTGGAAGAGGCAGATGCACTGAAAATTTGGGTCCTGACTGCCACGACACAAAACAGACTCAGATACAAGAGTGTGCACTTGAGTGCTTCATGATAGCTTTGAGAGGCCCTGGCCTCTGGAAGCTCGGTGCGGGTCTGGTTGTCATGATGTACTTGACTCAGCACTGGCAGTCACTGAACATGTCTCCTCTGCAGCTGGACACCTGCAGCATTAGCGTGTCTACTGCACATCCATAGAAATTCTGCCAAGAACCCCTTTAGCTCCGTATTTACATACATGCAAAGCCTAACATTCCGAAGCTTTGGCATGACCCCCCAGGTGATCCCGACCCCAAATTCCTACACCTAGTCATGCTAAGGAGGTTCTCTTCCCTGCCACCAGGAACACATCCCCTCCTACACATGTGACAAGTCACTGCCACCTCCTCTGCTCCAACTTCACTCATTGAGAATACCAAGTTCTAGGCACTGCAGCCTGCACCCTGGACATATCTCTGCCTTCATCTGTCCACAGCACTTCCGTCTGCACTTCTGGCCTGCAAAACCCACAATACACAGGCCCACTCACCACTGAAGCTGGGCATGCTGATGCTCTCCCTCCTCAGGTCAAGCCCTTAAGACGGACCTCTCTCTTCTTTATTTCCCACCATAGCCCTGGGGTTGGCTGTGTCTCCTGCCTTCCACTGTGTGGACACCCAGGAGGCAGCCCTGCTGTCGGGCTTACCGGGATGCGCTTTGTCTCCCTCAGGCTCTGTCCCTCTAGGAGGACGTGAACAACGCGGCTGTCTTCCACCTGCTCGCTGGAGTGAAGCAGTGAGGAGCTGCTACTCACAGCTGCTGGGGTCCTGGATGCCACTGCCACAGAAGGTTCCAAGAACTGTGGGGGATGACAACATCAGCAAAGCCCAGCAACTGCACCCCACCCAGCCTGGCAGTTGGCTCTGTGGGCATTCTACAACATCCATCCAGAACCTGAGGTTCTTGTCCCCTTGGAGGATGTGGAGTGGCACCAGGAGTAAAGACTGAAGAAGGTGGCTGTTTTGGGAACAAGAGATCCAGCACCTGCTGGGTGGGGATGAAATCCCAGGAGATTAACCCCATGTTGCTGCTGAAATGTAGGTTCCTCCCACAAATGACAGGCAGGAGCTCATTCCTAAGCTGGTCCTGCCTGTAAGGTTCAAGGCTCTGAACCCTGAAGGGCTCCTCCGTGTTCTGATCATTTTCACCCTGGGTTGGGACCAAGAATGGTGGGTTCAAAATGGAATTGGTGACAAACAGAAAAATGACTTGTGCCAATACACTAGAGTCAAAGCACAATGGGACAGTTCCCATCAGTACAAACACACACACACACACACACACACACACACACACACACACACAGAGTCAGAATAGGAGTCCTGGGCCATTCATCAGGGATCAGACTAGAGGGCCTGCTGGGCTCACCTGCCCTGTGCTACTCACTGTTACTCTTGAGCTCCTCTGCGACAATCGCCAGAGGCTCTGGCGTCTAAGATGAAGCCTCACCCAGTGTATCCACAAAAGGGCTAGTTGGCCCCCCTGAGATTCCTGGGAGCCTGAGGCTCGGCATTGTCTGCAACCACAGGAGAACATCCTTCTCCCTCCAGTGGCTCCAACCAAGTGAGCTCGGATGGCTTGGTCAGTGAAGTGGGTGCCTGGATACCAGGGTTCCATGTTCTATTTGATCCATTGTCAAGGCAATGATGTCATTTCCTGTGCCCATACCTGAGCCTCTTTTCACATAAGACCACTTTCAACAGCCCTATGGGCTGCCGATTTCTCCTCCATGCCTACCCATCTCAGGTGCGCAGGTGTTCACCAACAACTACCCAAACATCCCCACCAGCATCTGCCCTGCTTGGTGCCACTAGAGTTCCAGCTTGGAGCCTTCAAAAATGCATTCACAACCAGTCCTTCCCTCTCAGCAGCTTTTGGACCCTGGTCCCATCATTGTGCAACTCATGGTGTGCCCAGTCTTTTCTGGAAAGTAGGGTAGCATCTAATCTCTAGGGTTTATTGTGTCTATTGGCCCATAACACCCTCTGTTCTCTCTGAAACCAGAGATGGGACTCACAGGTGGCTAAAGCACAAATGTAGAGATGGGATAATCACAAGAAAGGGAGAGACAAAGAATGCACCCTAACTCCATCAGGCCTGTGTCCCACACAGGGACATGGCCAATGTCCGTCCCATCGTGGCTGCAGTTCCCTCTCTACACCATGGCAAGTTGGAGGGGACTGAGATGCAGAGGCTGCTCCCCTCTGCCATACAACTTCCCAAGGCTTCTCCTAAGATTTCAAAAGGGCCAAGTGTGTCTAGTGTTGGGGTCTCACAGAGACTCCGAGGTACCACAGCATCCTGCTGCCCAGAACCGGTTCACCCCTCACCTCAAGGGGGCTCAGCCTCTGGATTCATGGGAATTGAAGTGGGTACAGGTGATGGGATATCACCTCCAAGACTGAGTTATGCCAAGTCCATGACCCCTGTCTGCATCCCTGTCTCCAGCACCACTCCCCCCTCTCTCTTTCCTCCTCAGAGCAAACAAATCCATTTAGCAAGTGTGTCCTGTGATAAAGACATGACGGTCACCCATCCTCTCATTACAAAAACACTGAGGCTCAGCCAACATGGATCCTACAGGGAACACAGGCATAAACTCAGACTCCGATCCTCCCAGCCGAGCCTCAGTGGAGCCTGGACTCCCAGCCTCCTGAGTCAAGGAAACAGAGGTTCCTAGCCGAGCCACCTTGGATGCAGCCGCACACAAACTGAACTCATCAATGCCCCTTGCTCTCAGTTGTGAGTAAGAGGGGAAGTGGTGTTTCACAACCCTGGACATCAAGTGCAGTCTCCAGGCTTTGGGGTGTGCCCTGGCCTCTGTCTATCTGCCCAGGCTCTCCAACCCACACTGGCCTCTTACCCAACCTCCTCCTAGGGCCAAACTCAATCCTGCCTCTCAATTTCTGCTGCCTTCCCCAACACACTGCTCCCCAAAATGAGCAGGGCTGGCTCTCGGTTATCATGCTGGTGCCAGCAGCAATGCCACCCCACTGACATAATTCTGAGTCCCAACCTAGGCACTCCAGCTGTCTTTGCCACACCTGGCCTGTTTGGGCTCTGGCTCTTGCTCTTTTCTTTCATGTGCATGTGTTTTGAGGTTTTGAGTTTCTCCCACTGCAGAACTGCAGCTGTGGCAGGGTAGAGCTCATGAGGGTGACATTCTGAGCCACATCCAATCCCATCAGGACTGTTCACTGGGGTGACTGCTGGAACACAGTGATGAGTGAACACATGGGAGGTGGTTGGACCCACCTTGCCTCTGAGTGGCTTCCTTTCAGGACAGGAATGTAGGCATGGGAGCCCCTGGCGTGGGATGCTTTGCACAAGGCGTGACCATGGGCTCTCTTTCCTGGCAAAAATGGCTCCACTCAGCATGGAGAGCACTGTCATTCCTGGTGGCTAACAACAGCCCTGGACCCCAGAAAGGAACCCACACTCAAGATTAACGTCTGAGTGTGCGTGTCCTCGAGGAAATGAGGTCTCCTGATCCCAGGTGCAAAGGGGTAAGTCCTCTAACTCCAGGGGCCATGAAGGGACATCTGAGTTTCCCTTGTCCTTCTTTCCCTCTCTAACTAACCACAGTTAGGACCCTGGCCTCATTCCCCAGTGAGGATCATTAGGCTCCATAAAGGACAGTCTCTAAGATGCTCAGTGGACCAACACCCTCTGCACAACCCATAACCCTATTCACCCAAGAGGCAAGAGGATTTCTATTCAGGAAAACCAGGAAAGGGAGAGCCTTTCTCAAGGACACAAGGACATTAGTGAGTGAGGGAGTGATTAATGGATGGAGAACTATTTCCAACACCAACTTCCAGGAGCATATATGGCCCCCTGGAGAATTCTGCAGTGTGTTGGTGATTAAGGAGAACGTGTGAATTCAGGGGTCACTAGGTCCTCTCAGCCATAAGGAGGGAAACTGCCATAAAGGAACTAGGACAAGGGTGCGAGGAATGCTCACTGGTGGGAGATCGGAAGGAAGGAAAGTGTACTCATTAGAAAAGTGTCGCCTGAAAATTCTTAGCCAGCCAAAAGTCGTGCGAACTTGTGTGGGAAAAGAGTCTTTGCACAGTGATGAAGCTAAGAGCTCACATGATGGAACACAGCATCAACTGGGACCAAATCCAATATCTGATATTCTTGTAGGAAGAGGAGAGTCTGGACCCAGATACCAGGGAGACTGTGGGATACCGGATATGTGAGGTTGGAGCCAGGGCGGGATGCCCATATGGGAACCACAGATCGTGGGCAGCAATAGGAGAGTGGGCAAGGGCTGGGAGAGTTGGGGAGACAGTCCCCTTGAAACCTGGGAGGGGTTATGGCACTGGGACAGCCCAACACCTACTGTGTTGAGCCTCTGGAGCTCAACGGAAGACACTTCCTCTGTTGTCGGCCACCCAGTTAACAGAGTTTGGTTGCAGCAGCCTAGGACCCAGCTGAAGGTCTGAGCATGTTGGCCATGCAGGTTGGATCTGGACCACAGACACCCTCATCAGAGATTGTAGGGTCTCAGCCCTGAGGCAAGACAGGCACTAAGTCAGGCCAGGTGGGGAAACGGATAGGCACACACTCTGGGGGCTGGTGCCTGTGTTACTGGGAGCACTTCTGATCGCAATTCCCTGATCTGCTGCCAACACAGGCTACAGAGGAGGGTACAGAAACACAGACCACGGATCTGCCCCACTCAGTGGGCCCAGGCCAACACCACACCCAGCAGCCTTGTGCCATACCCAATGAGTCTCGAAGCGGCCCCCTCTTCCCATCCTGAGAGCTCTTCCCTTCCTCATGTGCCAATAGCTCCCTACTGTCACTGGCAATATCTACTCTGTGAGATGTCAACATCCGTGGGTACTGTTCTCTCATCCCAGGACAGTGTGGTCCCACACACCCTGGTGAAATGGGCCACCTGGAGGCTGGACCTGGAGGTTGTTGAGGCTGAATGGCAGCGGTGGTCCTCTGGCACTTAATATTATTTAAGTTAAAAAAAACAAAAACAAAAACAAAAACAAAAAACGGGTCTTGGTGCTCAAAAATGTTTGATTTGCATATTCTCATCCCCTAACCCCAATATTTTCATTATTTCCTCACATATGAAATCTTACTAGCATAAAGGTAATTTCGTATTAAACAAAGTGGATTGAAATAACATTGGTAAAAATAATCAATCACCATACTTTCAATTTTTGTTCTGCTTTCCTATTAGAAACCACTTGGATACAAGAGAACAGAGGACAGACTCATGGAAATGCTTGAAATGACAAGAAGCTCCCACTCCAGCTCAGCATTCAGTCCTGGACAGGGTAAGACCAGGCCACTTTGACATCTGTGCCAAAGAGTCTACCAGACAGAATCCTCTGACTGATCCCAGACTGAGCCATAGGAACTGGCTAGAAAAGCCTTCACATCCTCAATACATTCTTCACGTCAGAATACTTGACAACCATTGATATCCATCTCTCGTTAACTTGCTCCCCAGCCAACCATTCTTCAACAAATTCAAAGGAGTAACTCATGCAAGCACACAGAAAGGGGTGTTCACTACACACATCCATGTGCGAAAAAGACAACTGGTATTTCTTGTTTGGGCTATTTCAAATGAAATCCCTTCTGCATGACCTCCACAAACCAAAGGAAAATATTTGTGAAATTCCCACGTAGAAGACAAGATACACTTGCCAAGGAGGCAGTGGCAAGAATTTTGACACTCCAAATGTAGAGTGTGTGTTTAGGAAGCAGTCACAGTTTCCATGAGAGAGTCCCATGAAATCAATTAGGAAGATCCATGCTCTAGCCCTACCATGCAAGTGATGTGACTTGAAAGAGTCACTTAGTCTTAGTAACCATCATCACTAACAAGTAAGTCAATGAATAAAGGTCCTCAGGTGCCAAGCTACAAAATGTGGGATGAGCATGGATGAGGATGGGTGGGAGAAGTCTCCAACTCTAACACAATTAGGGAAGGATGTGCTGACCTCAAGTGGCTGGGGGGCTGGGATCCTGCCACAGAGGGGGATTCCAAACCTCACATCCCCTGACCCAGGCCAGAAGACCAGGTAGAGTCCAAGGACCCTGGGGTGGCCCAATGGCAATAAAGGTCAAAAGGAACTAGGGATCTGCCTGGTCCCTCAATCCCCTACTCTGAGCAGGGCTGCATGACGAAGCCAGAGGCCATCCACAGCAATCTGCCTTTACAGGAAAACAGGGACTGCAGGCTGCCTCTGGCTCACTGAATCAGGGTGGTGTTTTCATAAAGCAAGACCACTTCCTCACATTTGACCAGCAGCTCATGTGTTGACAGCACAATGACTGACTTGACTCAGGCCCTGATGAATGAAATAGAAAATTCATAGCAAACCCATCTTTAGCTCTTCCACATCATCAGGGGCTCTGATTCAATTCCGTCCAGAAAGGTGTCTGAAATGATTTCTAAACATGCTGGGGACTCACCTCTGTGTGGAACTTTTCAGGAAAAAGGGGATCAAATCTCATGAAGCAACTCTTCTCTCTTCTAGCCCATGGGCAATGCAAGGAACCTGCATGATACCAGAGGCTCACTTCTCTCTTCTCATGTCTTCTGGAAAGGATTCGTTAATGCTTCCTGCAAGGTGAAGCAGAAGCCTGCATCCCCAGCTGCACAGAAGTGTTTTAGGGCAGTGTCTCCCTTAAAACCCAAAAATAAAAAAAAACAGGTCATTCAACAGGCACATGGATTCGAGTACATGTTCAATGATCCCTCCTCCCTGGAGCCTTCCACATGCCCATCTTCCACATTCACAGAGCAATGCTTGGCCATTCTCAAGACCAGGAGACCATGATGCTCCTCACCAGGAAGTCAATAAGGAACATGAAGAGAGCAGCATGGATTGCAGAAGGTGGCACATCAAGGATCTTCAGCTCTGCTGCTAGAACACAAGAGCTTAACTTCAGTATTGACTTTTTGCCAACTACCAAGTACGATAGCAGTGTCAAGCCCAATATGCAGATATGCAAGTAGTAGGTGACACCCCGCATCCATTCACAAAAGTGGGCAACATCTGCATCAGAACAAGGAAGTATCTTACCCTTACTCATAAAAATCATCAGAAACAAAATAAAATGGATGCAAGACTTCTCATTTCACTATTAGGTAGCTGTTGGAATTCCCTATTAAATAATACCTCCTCCAAAATAAAAAGTATCTCAGACATGTGTCAACTATTCAATGGATGACATTTTAAAAACTATGGACTTTACTTAATATTTATGTATGCTATATCCCTGCCTAAGGCTCTATGAGAAAGGAGCACATAGAATTGGATCTTTGAAAATCTCACATTTGCTGATAAATATTACTGCTGATCTCAGGCATGGCGAAGTGAAAAGTGGGACTTTGGATATTCCAAGAATGCTATGTTGTGGGATTGGTGTCCCTGATTCATACATAGCATATGGTTTCTATGAAATCCAGTGAGGGAGCAGGAGTAACGAAGCTGATTGCACAGATGACCTCAGGGAATACTGACAGATAGGCCAAATGAAAAATATGCTCCAGCTAACCATTGGTATTTGGGCTTCTGATCCCAGTCCTGTTTTTAAAAAAGGTGCAGACAGGCAGTGTTCATTAAAAACTGTCTACCATGTAAAAGTGGGTAATTTAAATGCCATCTAGTTACACATCTGATAGAATGGTCTGGCAACATATGAATTTCATTCTAACAACAACAACAACAACAAAACATAGAAAATGAGACATAAAGATAAAACCTTGTCTTCACCAGGATGCCTAAAAATAGGTTTTATTTGGCTCATGCAAATAAATATCTTTCAATAGAATTTCTGATTTCTGAATGAATCCATTCAACTTCATACTGCACAGATCACAAGGTTTTCTTTACAGAATATTCTCTTCTTCTTCTTAAAGCCTCACATAGAAAATGTCTCACAGGACATAGGAGGGCTAAAGTTTGAAGGCATCTAATTGTACTCTAAAACAATTATGAACCTATTCGATCCATTATTAATAAATATCACCACTTTACCACTTGAACCAAATCACAGAAAATTGGAAACAGATGATCATTGGCTTTGATACCTTTACTTCTGTTTCATTACTCAGAGTCGATCAACTCTATACTTCAAGTGACACAGATTTATTACAGAATGCCTAAGATCCTAAGGATCTATTTTAGCTCAGCCCATGGTATTGCTTCATTATTTTATTATTTTGTAAGTAATAAAAAATAACTTCATGTTGGATGATATATTCAAGCCATGAATATATCATCCAACATTGTTCTTCCCAAAATATTAGCCCAATTTCTGCGCGCGCTCACTTACTGTTCAGGAATTTTACTAATTGTTTGAAGGTTCTAGAGGACCTGTTAGACTCCTAATGGACAAACCATACAACATACTCCAGAGAACGGACGAGTGCCATAAGAAGAAAATAAGGTCAGCCTACAGCAATGGGCAGCTGCCTGCCCTCGGCTGGGAGGAGCCCTGGCCATGGCACCAGGGCTGCTGGGCAGCAGAAGCCTCCACAGCCCTGCAGGGAGCCTGGAGCACAGCTCTGCCTAACCATGCTCAGCCCTGGACAGATGCACATGAGTTCCCATCACAGGCTCGAGTGTGACAGTCCCAGGTGCATGCCTGTCATGCCAGCCACCAGGGAGGCTGAGGCAAGAGGAACGTTTGAGGTCAGCCTTGGCAACTTAGACCCCGAGGCAAGGGGAAATACTTTTACAGGGGTCTCTGAGGGTGTAGCTCAGGTAGGTCACTTGCCTCACAGGCTCAAGGCCCTGGGTTCAATCCCCAGAACCCACGTACACACAAAAAGTGAACTTGGAATCTTGTTTAAAATGATGGATCAGGTACACACAAGGACTTCAATATGACCTCTCAGAGGAGCTCAATTTGAGATCAGACTGAACAAAAGACCACCTGGACCATTGACTCAGTGTCTGAAACCCTCTGTGGGCATGGGAAGCACTGCTGGCAAGACACCAGAGGGCCAAAGCACTTGTGCCCCCTGCAGGGGTGTCTCTTGTCTACCGCCAAAGACTGTTCCCATTCTGGGGCAGCTGAGAGCAAGCTGGGCCTTGGAGCAAGGACTAGTGCTTTAGATATAGACTATGCAAGCAAGGGGCAATGTCTTTAATAAAACTAAAATTAAAAAGTCACATTGAAAAAATTTTAAAAAGAAGAAAATAAGGTCAAGTAGAGGAAGCCCATTTTCACAGGAAAAAATCCCCCAGTGAAAAGCATCAGAATAGATACCAAGAAAAATACCAACAAAAACAGTGTGCTCCCACTATGTATCTACTCAACATGCAAAAGTTAGTAAGCTAGATAATACAATCCTGGCCACAGGTAGAGCTATGCAGAAGAGCCACCTGGCAGTGTTTAGCCAAAGAAGTAAGCATGCACACTTTGACCTAGAAATTCCACCTGTGTGTAAACCAGGCGGTGCTTAAGCAGTTTCACAAGGGGACATGCACAGGGAAATTTATCCTCAGGTTCTTATAGAGTTGTCTGTGCTTACAGGGAGTTGATGGTTGTCAAGATGCCCACAGCTGCGAAAGTCAAAAGCTAAAAAAATAATAGATGCCAACCTGGATATATTAATAATCCCGTATCTATGATCACCTTCATAAGGTAGCTTCCCAACTTCTGTGTGGAAGTGTGTTTCTCCTTGGCCCTTACACTGTTGTGGAGACCACTAGGAGTTCAGCTTTGTGCAGGATCATCTGACCTGGACTTTTGGCAAGACCTGTACAGCCCTCACACATGCTCAGATGCTACAGGACTTTTCAGACCAGTCCAGACAACAGTAGGCATCCATTCATTGTCTGCACTCTACAGATTCCTAGATGCACGACATTCATTACCATCAAATGCAGAATTTTCATCAAAAACTAATATATATATCATTCCAATCTGAATCAAGAAAATCGGAAATATCCCCAAATCCAAAGAGTGGATCCCCATTGTGATGCTACAAGTTGAAAATTCCACAGCTGACCTCATGGGATGGTTCACAGTCAAAAGACAGCTGCATGAAAAATATTACATGACCTTCCTGCTATGTGAAAAGTGGCATGTGAAGTACACATGCATGTCTTCCTCAGACATGGGTTCATTTGCAAAACACCTTGTGCAATTGAAAATATTCCAAAAGGGGAGAAATCAGAACCATGTCTCCAAAGTATTTCAGCAGAGACCAACTCCATCTGTCTATCTATCTCTCAGTGAGTGTGTGTGCTCTTGTGTGTGTTTGTGTGTCTTTGTTTGTGTTTGTACCATCATAGCTGATACTTCATTGCCCCCATTGGAAAACTGACTCAGATAATGCCATCTGCCAAACTCCTAAAAACCAAAGTTCTTGCTGATAGAATGAAACATTCCTTCCTGTTGGTTTGGATGTGTCCTTTAGGAATCACTGCTACATTTAGTATACTCAAATCATCACAGTAGATCAGGTAACAAAAACATATATATTTTAAAATAATAATAATATATTAATGGAAATAACAAATACAGGATAGAGTAACAACTGTGTTACTAAACAAGGTCAAGGACAATGGCAAACTATAGATTCAAACTTTGAAGAAAATAGTAATCAATGTAAATATTCCTGGGCTGCCTCAGCCCCGCCCAGGCACACAGCAACAGAATGGTTTTGCAAGCATCCTCAGGAGGGCAGGAGCCTTCTTTGCAGGACGAGAGGGAGGTTGAGGCTCGATCCACCCATCATTCTTTTGGGAGAGGCTCCTTTTCCTCAGCACAAAGTTGGATTTTTTGTGAGGATTCTTGGCATCAAATACGTTGGCCTCTGCTGGAATCCTCAGCTCTGGGGAGAGAGGGGTGTACAAAAAGAAGGTGGCACTCAGGAGGTGCTCCCTAGGACACGCCAACATCTGAGAGCCTGTGCCAGAAAAGGCCAGAGCCACACACCTGAGAGCTCTCCAATTCAGCACCAATACCAACAAAGACAGCCTCCACAGTCCTCCCTGAGGAAGAACTAGGCAGAGCACTTCAACAGACCTAATGTCTGTTCCTACCGAAGGCTTTGGACTCCAGAATATCTCAGGTCCTCTTGCATCTGCCAAAGCACACCACTAAGGTTTGCATCTGAAATCTCCCACAAAAGGCTCCTGTGCCGAAGATTCAGTCCCCACATGTGCCATCTTAATAGGTGGGTTTGGAGGGAAGCATTGGATGGTGAGTGCTCTGATGTCAACATGAAATTCTCATTCAAGATGAATACACTACTGGGGGGTGGGAGGGACTGGAAGAAAGGTTGAGCATGGTTGGAGTAAGACCTAAACAGGGTTGTGCCCTGGGCAACAGTACCTTGTTCCTGTTGGCTCCACTGAATCCTCATTCTCCAAGGAGAGGTCCTCCCTCTCCATCTTTCTCTCTCTCCCTCTCTGCCAGCCTCATTCTCTCTCTCCCAGTCTATGCCTTTGTGGCAAGGGCTGAGGAGCTCTCCACTGCCACACACTAGAGCTTTATGGACAGCCTCAGTGCACAACCAAAGAGAAAGCTATGAAACCCAGAGAAAAAAGGCCTAGGATTCCTCCTCTGAGTTATTTTCCTCAAGTATGGCCACAGTGAGGACAGGCTGACCAGCACGGATACCACGTTAGAGCCATGCTTCTGCGTTGGTGGAGCCCGCCTCCATGTGAACCAGGCTTCTGAGAATGGAGGCCACATTCCAAATACTGCCCTACTGAGAACAATGGTTCCAAAGACCAGCAAAGGGACTGCTTCCCTCCAACATGGTGTATGGCCCAGTGGTGCCATGACCCCGAGTGGGGGAATACAACAGCCGCTTCTCCTTCCTCTGAACATGTGTTTCCTGTCGCCCTCCTCTAACCTAGAGCCTGTTCTCCATCCCTTCTGGGTTGGATGTGGAGATCTCTGCTATGAATTTCTTAGGCTACCAAGGCCCCAGACAGACTTCCTCTTCCATAGACTCTACTAACCTAACAGTAGGTTAAGATAGGAGACAAGTGATCCTAGAACTCATAGGGATGGTGGTCTTCAGGGTACATAGGCTGGGATAATGGCTGCTGTGGTGTTTGGCTCACAAAAACCAACCAACCAACCAACGAAAAAGCGCTGGCATTATTATCAGATGAGCTCTGTGGCTACGTGCTCAGGAAGCCCTCATCTGACTTTAGTTAGGGATCACAACCTGGCTATTGTGATCACTCCTTGCCTAGTGGACTCAGGTGCGTAAGACCATGGAATTTATGCAAAAACAGATGATTCAGGCTGTCTCCCAGGCTGTGTTTTCTTCCCAATTTCATCCTGTTACTGCTTGCTGGAATCCTGGCAGTGCTCTGCCCAGGCAGTGGTTTTTTGGTCACACAGAAGGCTTTCAATAGTACTGCTTCAGTCCACAAAATGCCAGTTCCCTCTTTAGCCCATGCATTCCCATGTTCCTTTGAAACCACTCCTATCCCAGACCATGAAAACATACTGCTCCTGGAGAGAGGCTTTCCTCCTCACTCCTCAAAGATGTCAGCTTTGGATGCCTGTTCATGTCCAGGGGAGGGCACCTGGTGGGGAGCCGCAATATCCACCGGGGTATACCATTGGACCTCAAGACCTTCCACCAGCAGAAGTGCAGTTGGCTTTGTGCACGAACCCAACACACCTGTTGGAGTGTTCTTGGGGGTCAGAGACTAGTCTTTGTTGCTAAGAGTTGACCTGAGTCCACATCCTGACCCTTGCTCTCTGCTATCTGATTGTCTCACTTACTCTGACGGCGAGAGATGATTTGGCCCAGCTCATAATCCTCTGGATTCTCCTCAGTAAGGAAGTGTAGGTCGAGGGCGCTGCGGATGACGACAGGAGCCCTATCGTGGCAGGTCACCTGGAGCAGCATGGGAGACAGGCCTTCAGGAAATGGGCCTTGAAGTGACTACTCAAGGACAGTGGGCAGGGGCATTCTGGAGGCACCTCCACTCTAAATACAAGGGCAACATCCATGACCCTACTACCCGAGGCTGACCTCCTGCTCATCGTGTGGGCTCTTCCCACAGGCTACTAGCCCAATCCTTGTACATAGGACTTCCTGGGCCTGCCATTGCTCTTTGTGGAGCTGCACTCCTCTCGGAGTGAAAGGACCCCACGACCTGCATACAGATGCAATCTCATCCCACAAGTTGGGAGGAATGGGACAATAGCCTCCAAGATCCCAGGTCTGTCCGAGGATGCAGGTGGCATTGGGAATGGCCTAGGCACAAAACCTAGAGGCTTTGGTCTGGATTGCCAGGGCCAAAAACAGACCCAGGAACATGACCACACACAGGAGAGCTGAAAGATAGCCACGAGAGCTCCTGGCCTCCAGAGGCTCAGTGCTGGCTGGGATGTAGGAGGGCACCTCATCCGGCAAGGGTGGTCATTGGGTTACCTGGACATTTAGTGTGCTTGCTCCACATCCATATCGACTCTGCAGAGAGACTCTCTCAGCTCCTTGTTCAAGGAACATGGAGAACCTCACACTGCTGTCCTCCTCCATAGACGTCAGCATCCCATACAAGGGAACCTGCAACCTAGTTCCTGTCCTATTCTCATCTGTCACCCATACCTGTCCCTGCCCTTCTGGACTGCATGCTGCCACCTGACACACAGACTCCCTCAGACATGGCAGTGGACAAGCTGCTGCACTCGCTCATCTCAGCTCCAGCCCTTCACACTGACCTCTCCCTTCTTGATTCCCATCTATCCTCCTGATCATCCAGAAGCTCCAAATTCAAGAGGGCATGAGTAGTCCATGGTATTGGACCAGTGTCTGCTCCCCACCCAGGTGTAAGCACCACGGGACACCCCTGCTCCCAGGCTTACCAGAACACTCTTGGCCATCTCTGGACTTTGTGTTTCTAAGTGGACACGAATTAAGCAGGTGTCTCCCACCTGCTTGTGGGAAAGCGGCCTGGAGGACTTGCAGGTTGATTCTGAGAACTGTGGGGGATGGAACATCAGCAAACCCAGAAACAGAAAGCCACCCCAGACTGTCAGTTGGCTCTATGGGCTTCCAGCAAATATGTCCAGGTGCTGAGGCTTCTTATTTCCTCAGGTCGGAGTGGAATGGCAGCACATGCACAGC
The DNA here is from genome assembly GCF_045843805.1 of Urocitellus parryii. Classification (NCBI taxonomy): domain Eukaryota; kingdom Metazoa; phylum Chordata; class Mammalia; order Rodentia; family Sciuridae; genus Urocitellus; species Urocitellus parryii. Next base: position 67,743,945 of record NC_135548.1, read on the forward strand.
TTGAATAAGGTAGGTGTTTACCTCCTTTCCCTTGACCTGGGGGCGTTTCCTCACCATGAAATATTGTATTCCCAGATTCATGGACAGACACACGAGTGAGTGGTCAGAGACCTTGATTTCTGCAGAGCGAAGTGGAGAGAATTGTTAGGTGGCACTCAAGGATTATACCACAAAACACCCACAACCCCTGAGAGTCTCCACCAGGCCCATCACACTTTGGTATTTTGGGGCCAAGGCCCACTTTCTCTTGGCTGTCAGTTATCCTGAGCCCACTGTGGATCATGTCTCCCCACTGTCTGATTGTCCTACTTACTCTCATCCTCAGACATCATATACAGCAGCTCAAAGTTGTCCACATCCTCATGCTGCAACAAATTTTGGTCCAAGGCCCTGCGGATGAGGCTTGTCACCGTCTCCTGAAAGGTCACCTGGATCAGGGTGGGACAAATGTCATCAGAGAATGGCTTTTAGAAGAGCTACCCAGAAGACTGTGGTCAAACATTCAGGAGAAATCTCAGCTACATATACAAGGGCACAATCTTGTTATCCTGCTACCTGAGTGTGTCCTCCATATACCACCTGGGTTCTTGCAATGTGCTACTAGAACAATCCTGGTACAAATATCTGCCTGTACCTGCCATCTCCCCTCCCCCTGGGGAGCCACATTCCACTCATGTCAAAGGACCAAACTGCCTATGCACAGACACACTCTCATCTCACTGAGATGAGAGCAATGGGCCAGGGATCTGCGCACCAAGTGTGATCTGGGATGCAGGCTGCCTTTGTGGGTGGAAGAGGCAGATGCACTGAAAATTTGGGTCCTGACTGCCACGACACAAAACAGACTCAGATACAAGAGTGTGCACTTGAGTGCTTCATGATAGCTTTGAGAGGCCCTGGCCTCTGGAAGCTCGGTGCGGGTCTGGTTGTCATGATGTACTTGACTCAGCACTGGCAGTCACTGAACATGTCTCCTCTGCAGCTGGACACCTGCAGCATTAGCGTGTCTACTGCACATCCATAGAAATTCTGCCAAGAACCCCTTTAGCTCCGTATTTACATACATGCAAAGCCTAACATTCCGAAGCTTTGGCATGACCCCCCAGGTGATCCCGACCCCAAATTCCTACACCTAGTCATGCTAAGGAGGTTCTCTTCCCTGCCACCAGGAACACATCCCCTCCTACACATGTGACAAGTCACTGCCACCTCCTCTGCTCCAACTTCACTCATTGAGAATACCAAGTTCTAGGCACTGCAGCCTGCACCCTGGACATATCTCTGCCTTCATCTGTCCACAGCACTTCCGTCTGCACTTCTGGCCTGCAAAACCCACAATACACAGGCCCACTCACCACTGAAGCTGGGCATGCTGATGCTCTCCCTCCTCAGGTCAAGCCCTTAAGACGGACCTCTCTCTTCTTTATTTCCCACCATAGCCCTGGGGTTGGCTGTGTCTCCTGCCTTCCACTGTGTGGACACCCAGGAGGCAGCCCTGCTGTCGGGCTTACCGGGATGCGCTTTGTCTCCCTCAGGCTCTGTCCCTCTAGGAGGACGTGAACAACGCGGCTGTCTTCCACCTGCTCGCTGGAGTGAAGCAGTGAGGAGCTGCTACTCACAGCTGCTGGGGTCCTGGATGCCACTGCCACAGAAGGTTCCAAGAACTGTGGGGGATGACAACATCAGCAAAGCCCAGCAACTGCACCCCACCCAGCCTGGCAGTTGGCTCTGTGGGCATTCTACAACATCCATCCAGAACCTGAGGTTCTTGTCCCCTTGGAGGATGTGGAGTGGCACCAGGAGTAAAGACTGAAGAAGGTGGCTGTTTTGGGAACAAGAGATCCAGCACCTGGTGGGTGGGGATGAAATCCCAGGAGATTAACCCCATGTTGCTGCTGAAATGTAGGTTCCTCCCACAAATGACAGGCAGGAGCTCATTCCTAAGCTGGTCCTGCCTGTAAGGTTCAAGGCTCTGAACCCTGAAGGGCTCCTCCGTGTTCTGATCATTTTCACCCTGGGTTGGGACCAAGAATGGTGGGTTCAAAATGGAAATGGTGACAAACAGAAAAATGACTTGTGCCAATACACTAGAGTCAAAGCACAATGGGACAGTTCCCATCAGTACAAACACACACACACACACACACACACACACACACACACACACACACAGAGTCAGAATAGGAGTCCTGGGCCATTCATCAGGGATCAGACTAGAGGGCCTGCTGGGCTCACCTGCCCTGTGCTACTCACTGTTACTCTTGAGCTCCTCTGCGACAATCGCCAGAGGCTCTGGCGTCTAAGATGAAGCCTCACCCAGTGTATCCACAAAAGGGCTAGTTGGCCCCCCTGAGATTCCTGGGAGCCTGAGGCTCGGCATTGTCTGCAACCACAGGAGAACATCCTTCTCCCTCCAGTGGCTCCAACCAAGTGAGCTCGGATGGCTTGGTCAGTGAAGTGGGTGCCTGGATACCAGGGTTCCATGTTCTATTTGATCCATTGTCAAGGCAATGATGTCATTTCCTGTGCCCATACCTGAGCCTCTTTTCACATAAGACCACTTTCAACAGCCCTATGGGCTGCCGATTTCTCCTCCATGCCTACCCATCTCAGGTGCGCAGGTGTTCACCAACAACTACCCAAACATCCCCACCAGCATCTGCCCTGCTTGGTGCCACTAGAGTTCCAGCTTGGAGCCTTCAAAAATGCATTCACAACCAGTCCTTCCCTCTCAGCAGCTTTTGGACCCTGGTCCCATCATTGTGCAACTCATGGTGTGCCCAGTCTTTTCTGGAAAGTAGGGTAGCATCTAATCTCTAGGGTTTATTGTGTCTATTGGCCCATAACACCCTCTGTTCTCTCTGAAACCAGAGATGGGACTCACAGGTGGCTAAAGCACAAATGTAGAGATGGGATAATCACAAGAAAGGGAGAGACAAAGAATGCACCCTAACTCCATCAGGCCTGTGTCCCACACAGGGACATGGCCAATGTCCGTCCCATTGTGGCTGCAGTTCCCTCTCTACACCATGGCAAGTTGGAGGGGACTGAGATGCAGAGGCTGCTCCCCTCTGCCATACAACTTCCCAAGGCTTCTCCTAAGATTTCAAAAGGGCCAAGTGTGTCTAGTGTTGGGGTCTCACAGAGACTCCGAGGTACCACAGCATCCTGCTGCCCAGAACCGGTTCACCCCTCACCTCAAGGGGGCTCAGCCTCTGGATTCATGGGAATTGAAGTGGGTACAGGTGATGGGATATCACCTCCAAGACTGAGTTATGCCAAGTCCATGACCCCTGTCTGCATCCCTGTCTCCAGCACCACTCCCCCCTCTCTCTTTCCTCCTCAGAGCAAACAAATCCATTTAGCAAGTGTGTCCTGTGATAAAGACATGACGGTCACCCATCCTCTCATTACAAAAACACTGAGGCTCAGCCAACATGGATCCTACAGGGAACACAGGCATAAACTCAGACTCCGATCCTCCCAGCCGAGCCTCAGTGGAGCCTGGACTCCCAGCCTCCTGAGTCAAGGAAACAGAGGTTCCTAGCCGAGCCACCTTGGATGCAGCCGCACACAAACTGAACTCATCAATGCCCCTTGCTCTCAGTTGTGAGTAAGAGGGGAAGTGGTGTTTCACAACCCTGGACATCAAGTGCAGTCTCCAGGCTTTGGGGTGTGCCCTGGCCTCTGTCTATCTGCCCAGGCTCTCCTACCCACACTGGCCTCTTACCCAACCTCCTCCTAGGGCCAAACTCAATCCTGCCTCTCAATTTCTTCTGCCTTCCCCAACACACTGCTCCCCAAAATGAGCAGGGCTGGCTCTCGGTTATCATGCTGGTGCCAGCAGCAATGCCACCCCACTGACATAATTCTGAGTCCCAACCTAGGCACTCCAGCTGTCTTTGCCACACCTGGCCTGTTTGGGCTCTGGCTCTTGCTCTTTTCTTTCATGTGCATGTGTTTTGAGGTTTTGAGTTTCTCCCACTGCAGAACTGCAGCTGTGGCAGGGTAGAGCTCATGAGGGTGACATTCTGAGCCACATCCAATCCCATCAGGACTGTTCACTGGGGTGACTGCTGGAACACAGTGATGAGTGAACACATGGGAGGTGGTTGGACCCACCTTGCCTCTGAGTGGCTTCCTTTCAGGACAGGAATGTAGGCATGGGAGCCCCTGGCGTGGGATGCTTTGCACAAGGCGTGACCATGGGCTCTCTTTCCTGGCAAAAATGGCTCCACTCAGCATGGAGAGCACTGTCATTCCTGGTGGCTAACAACAGCCCTGGACCCCAGAAAGGAACCCACACTCAAGATTAACGTCTGAGTGTGCATGTCCTCGAGGAAATGAGGTCTCCTGATCCCACGTGCAAAGGGGTAAGTCCTCTAACTCCAGGGGCCATGAAGGGACATCTGAGTTTCCCTCGTCCTTCTTTCCCTCTCTAACTAACCACAGTTAGGACCCTGGCCTCATTCCCCAGTGAGGATCATTAGGCTCCATAAAGGACAGTCTCTAAGATGCTCAGTGGACCAACACCCTCTGCACAACCCATAACCCTATTCACCCAAGAGGCAAGAGGATTTCTATTCAGGAAAACCAGGAAAGGGAGAGCCTTTCTCAAGGACACAAGGACATTAGTGAGTGAGGGAGTGATTAATGGATGGAGAACTATTTCCAACACCAACTTCCAGGAGCATATATGGCCCCCTGGAGAATTCTGCAGTGTGTTGGTGATTAAGGAGAACGTGTGAATTCAGGGGTCACTAGGTCCTCTCAGCCATAAGGAGGGAAACTGCCATAAAGGAACTAGGACAAGGGTGCGAGGAATGCTCACTGGTGGGAGATCGGAAGGAAGGAAAGTGTACTCATTAGAAAAGTGTCGCCTGAAAATTCTTAGCCAGCCAAAAGTCGTGCGAACTTGTGTGGGAAAAGAGTCTTTGCACAGTGATGAAGCTAAGAGCTCACATGATGGAACACAGCATCAACTGGGACCAAATCCAATATCTGATATTCTTGTAGGAAGAGGAGAGTCTGGACCCAGATACCAGGGAGACTGGGGGATACCGGATATGTGAGGTTGGAGCCAGGGCGGGATGCCCATATGGGAACCACAGATCGTGGGCAGCAATAGGAGAGTGGGCAAGGGCTGGGAGAGTTGGGGAGACAGTCCCCTTGAAACCTGGGAGGGGTTATGGCACTGGGACAGCCCAACACCTACTGTGTTGAGCCTCTGGAGCTCAACGGAAGACACTTCCTCTGTTGTCGGCCACCCAGTTAACAGAGTTTGGTTGCAGCAGCCTAGGACCCAGCTGAAGGTCTGAACATGTTGGCCATGCAGGTTGGATCTGGACCACAGACACCCTCATCAGAGATTGTAGGGTCTCAGCCCTGAGGCAAGACAGGCACTAAGTCAGGCCAGGTGGGGAAACGGATAGGCACACACTCTGGGGGCTGGTGCCTGTGTTACTGGGAGCACTTCTGATCGCAATTCCCTGATCTGCTGCCAACACAGGCTACAGAGGAGGGTACAGAAACACAGACCACGGATCTGCCCCACTCAGTGGGCCCAGGCCAACACCACACCCAGCAGCCTCGTGCCATACCCAATGAGTCTCGAAGCGGCCCCCTCTTCCCATCCTGAGAGCTCTTCCCTTCCTCATGTGCCAATAGCTCCCTACTGTCACTGGCAATATCTACTCTGTGAGATGTCAACATCCGTGGGTACTGTTCTCTCATCCCAGGACAGTGTGGTCCCACACACCCTGGTGAAATGGGCCACCTGGAGGCTGGACCTGGAGGTTGTTGAGGCTGAATGGCAGCGGTGGTCCTCTGGCACTTAATATTATTTAAGTTAAAAAAAAAAAAACAAAAACAAAAACAAAAAACGGGTCTTGGTGCTCAAAAATGTTTGATTTGCATATTCTCATCCCCTAACCCCAATATTTTCATTATTTCCTCACATATGAAATCTTACTAGCATAAAGGTAATTTCGTATTAAACAAAGTGGATTGAAATAACATTGGTAAAAATAATCAATCACCATACTTTCAATTTTTGTTCTGCTTTCCTATTAGAAACCACTTGGATACAAGAGAACAGAGGACAGACTCATGGAAATGCTTGAAATGACAAGAAGCTCCCACTCAAGCTCAGCATTCAGTCCTGGACAGGGTAAGACCAGGCCACTTTGACATCTGTGCCAAAGAGTCTACCAGACAGAATCCTCTGACTGATCCCTGACTGAGCCATAGGAACTGGCTAGAAAAGCCTTCACATCCTCAATACATTCTTCACGTCAGAATACTTGACAACCATTGATATCCATCTCTCGTTAACTTGCTCCCCAGCCAACCATTCTTCAACAAATTCAAAGGAGTAACTCATGCAAGCACACAGAAAGGGGTGTTCACTACACACATCCATGTGCGAAAAAGACAACTGGTATTTCTTGTTTGGGCTATTTCAAATGAAATCCCTTCTGCATGACCTCCACAAACCAAAGGAAAATATTTGTGAAATTCCCACGTAGAAGACAAGATACACTTGCCAAGGAGGCAGTGGCAAGAATTTTGACACTCCAAATGTAGAGTGTGTGTTTAGGAAGCAGTCACAGTTTCCATGAGAGAGTCCCATGAAATCAATTAGGAAGATCCATGCTCTAGCCCTACCATGCAAGTGATGTGACTTGAAAGAGTCACTTAGTCTTAGTAACCATCATCACTAACAACTAAGTCAATGAATAAAGGTCCTCAGGTGCCAAGCTACAAAATGTGGGATGAGCATGGATGAGGATGGGTGGGAGAAGTCTCCAACTCTAACACAATTAGGGAAGGATGTGCTGACCTCAAGTGGCTGGGGGGCTGGGATCCTGCCACAGAGGGGGATTCCAAACCTCACATCCCCTGACCCAGGCCAGAAGACCAGGTAGAGTCCAAGGACCCTGGGGTGGCCCAATGGCAATAAAGGTCAAAAGGAACTAGGGATCTGCCTGGTCCCTCAATCCCCTACTCTGAGCAGGGCTGCATGACGAGGCCAGAGGCCATCCACAGCAATCTGCCTTTACAGGAAAACAGGGACTGCAGGCTGCCTCTGGCTCACTGAATCAGGGTGGTGTTTTCATAAAGCAAGACCACTTCCTCACATTTGACCAGCAGCTCATGTGTTGACAGCACAATGACTGACTTGACTCCGGCCCTGATGAATGAAATAGAAAATTCATAGCAAACCCATCTTTAGCTCTTCCACATCATCAGGGGCTCTGATTCAATTCCGTCCAGAAAGGTGTCTGAAATGATTTCTAAACATGCTGGGGACTCACCTCTGTGTGGAACTTTTCAGGAAAAAGGGGATCAAATCTCATGAAGCAACTCTTCTCTCTTCTAGCCCATGGGCAATGCAAGGAACCTGCATGATACCAGAGGCTCACTTCTCTCTTCTCATGTCTTCTGGAAAGGATTCGTTAATGCTTCCTGCAAGGTGAAGCAGAAGCCTGCATCCCCAGCTGCACAGAAGTGTTTTAGGGCAGTGTCTCCCTTAAAACTCAAAAATAAAAAAACAGGTCATTCAACAGGCACATGGATTCGAGTACATGTTCAATGATCCCTCCTCCCTGGAGCCTTCCACATGCCCATCTTCCACATTCACAGAGCAATGCTTGGCCATTCTCAAGACCAGGAGACCATGATGCTCATCACCAGGAAGTCAATAAGGAACATGAAGAGAGCAGCATGGATTGCAGAAGGTGGCACATCAAGGATCTTCAGCTCTGCTGCTAGAACACAAGAGCTTAACTTCAGTATTGACTTTTTGCCAACTACCAAGTACGATAGCAGTGTCAAGCCCAATATGCAGATATGCAAGTAGTAGGTGACACCCCGCATCCATTCACAAAAGTGGGCAACATCTGCATCAGAACAAGGAAGTATCTTACCCTTACTCATAAAAATCATCAGAAACAAAATAAAATGGATGCAAGACTTCTCATTTCACTATTAGGTAGCTGTTGGAATTCCCTATTAAATAATACCTCCTCCAAAATAAAAAGTATCTCAGACATGTGTCAACTATTCAATGGATGACATTTTAAAAACTATGGACTTTACTTAATATTTATGTATGCTATATCCCTGCCTAAGGCTCTATGAGAAAGGAGCACATAGAATTGGATCTTTGAAAATCTCACATTTGCTGATAAATATTACTGCTGATCTCAGGCATGGCGAAGTGAAAAGTGGGACTTTGGATATTCCAAGAATGCTATGTTGTGGGATTGGTGTCCCTGATTCATACATAGCATATGGTTTCTATGAAATCCAGTGAGGGAGCAGGAGTAACGAAGCTGATTGCACAGATGACCTCAGGGAATACTGACAGATAGGCCAAATGAAAAATATGCTCCAGCTAACCATTGGTATTTGGGCTTCTGATCCCAGTCCTGTTTTTAAAAAAGGTGCAGACAGGCAGTGTTCATTAAAAACTGTCTACCATGTAAAAGTGGGTAATTTAAATGCCATCTAGTTACACATCTGATAGAATGGTCTGGCAACATATGAATTTCATTCTAACAACAACAACAACAACAAAACATAGAAAATGAGACATAAAGATAAAACCTTGTCTTCACCAGGATGCCTAAAAATAGGTTTTATTTGGCTCATGCAAATAAATATCTTTCAATAGAATTTCTGATTTCTGAATGAATCCATTCAACTTCCTACTGCACAGATCACAAGGTTTTCTTTACAGAATATTCTCTTCTTCTTCTTAAAGCCTCACATAGAAAATGTCTCACAGGACATAGGAGGGCTAAAGTTTGAAGGCATCTAATTGTACTCTAAAACAATTATGAACCTATTCGATCCATTATTAATAAATATCACCACTTTACCACTTGAACCAAATCACAGAAAATTGGAAACAGATGATCATTGGCTTTGATACCTTTACTTCTGTTTCATTACTCAGAGTCGATCAACTCTATACTTCAAGTGACACAGATTTATTACAGAATGCCTAAGATCCTAAGGATCTATTTTAGCTCAGCCCATGGTATTGCTTCATTATTTTATTATTTTGTAAGTAATAAAAAATAACTTCATGTTGGATGATATATTCAAGCCATGAATATATCATCCAACATTGTTCTTCCCAAAATATTAGCCCAATTTCTGCGCGCGCTCACTTACTGTTCAGGAATTTTACTAATTGTTTGAAGGTTCTAGAGGACCTGTTAGACTCCTAATGGACAAACCATACAACATACTCCAGAGAACGGACGAGTGCCATAAGAAGAAAATAAGGTCAGCCTACAGCAATGGGCAGCTGCCTGCCCTCGGCTGGGAGGAGCCCTGGCCATGGCACCAGGGCTGCTGGGCAGCAGAAGCCTCCACAGCCCTGCAGGGAGCCTGGAGCACAGCTCTGCCTAACCATGCTCAGCCCTGGACAGATGCACATGAGTTCCCATCACAGGCTCGAGTGTGACAGTCCCAGGTGCATGCCTGTCATGCCAGCCACCAGGGAGGCTGAGGCAAGAGGAACGTTTGAGGTCAGCCTTGGCAACTTAGACCCCGAGGCAAGGGGAAATACTTTTACAGGGGTCTCTGAGGGTGTAGCTCAGGTAGGTCACTTGCCTCACAGGCTCAAGGCCCTGGGTTCAATCCCCAGAACCCACGTACACACAAAAAGTGAACTTGGAATATTGTTTAAAATGATGGATCAGGTACACACAAGGACTTCAATATGACCTCTCAGAGGAGCTCAATTTGAGATCAGACTGAACAAAAGACCACCTGGACCATTGACTCAGTGTCTGAAACCCTCTGTGGGCATGGGAAGCACTGCTGGCAAGACACCAGAGGGCCAAAGCACTTGTGCCCCCTGCAGGGGTGTCTCTTGTCTACCGCCAAAGACTGTTCCCATTCTGGGGCAGCTGAGAGCAAGCTGGGCCTTGGAGCAAGGACTAGTGCTTTAGATATAGACTATGCAAGCAAGGGGCAATGTCTTTAATAAAACTAAAATTAAAAAGTCACATTGAAAAAATTTTAAAAAGAAGAAAATAAGGTCAAGTAGAGGAAGCCCATTTTCACAGGAAAAAATCCCCCAGTGAAAAGCATCAGAATAGATACCAAGAAAAATACCAACAAAAACAGTGTGCTCCCACTATGTATCTACTCAACATGCAAAAGTTAGTAAGCTAGATAATACAATCCTGGCCACAGGTAGAGCTATGCAGAAGAGCCACCTGGCAGTGTTTAGTCAAAGAAGTAAGCATGCACACTTTGACCTAGAAATTCCACCTGTGTGTAAACCAGGCGGTGCTTAAGCAGTTTCACAAGGGGACATGCACAGGGAAATTTATCCTCAGGTTCTTATAGAGTTGTCTGTGCTTACAGGGAGTTGATGGTTGTCAAGATGCCCACAGCTGCGAAAGTCAAAAGCTAAAAAAATAATAGATGCCAACCTGGATATATTAATAATCCCGTATCTATGATCACCTTCATAAGGTAGCTTCCCAACTTCTGTGTGGAAGTGTGTTTCTCCTTGGCCCTTACACTGTTGTGGAGACCACTAGGAGTTCAGCTTTGTGCAGGATCATCTGACCTGGACTTTTGGCAAGACCTGTACAGCCCTCACACATGCTCAGATGCTACAGGACTTTTCAGACCAGTCCAGACAACAGTAGGCATCCATTCATTGTCTGCACTCTACAGATTCCTAGATGCACGACATTCATTACCATCAAATGCAGAATTTTCATCAAAAACTAATATATATATCATTCCAATCTGAATCAAGAAAATCGGAAATATCCCCAAATCCAAAGAGTGGATCCCCATTGTGATGCTACAAGTTGAAAATTCCACAGCTGACCTCATGGGATGGTTCACAGTCAAAAGACAGCTGCATGAAAAATATTACATGACCTTCCTGCTATGTGAAAAGTGGCATGTGAAGTACACATGCATGTCTTCCTCAGACATGGGTTCATTTGCAAAACACCTTGTGCAATTGAAAATATTCCAAAAGGGGAGAAATCAGAACCATGTCTCCAAAGTATTTCAGCAGAGACCAACTCCATCTGTCTATCTATCTCTCAGTGAGTGTGTGTGCTCTTGTGTGTGTTTGTGTGTCTTTGTTTGTGTTTGTACCATCATAGCTGATACTTCATTGCCCCCATTGGAAAACTGACTCAGATAATGCCATCTGCCAAACTCCTAAAAACCAAAGTTCTTGCTGATAGAATGAAACATTCCTTCCTGTTGGTTTGGATGTGTCCTTTAGGAATCACTGCTACATTTAGTATACTCAAATCATCACAGTAGATCAGGTAACAAAAACATATATATTTTAAAATAATAATAATATATTAATGGAAATAACAAATACAGGATAGAGTAACAACTGTGTTACTAAACAAGGTCAAGGACAATGGCAAACTATAGATTCAAACTTTGAAGAAAATAGTAATCAATGTAAATATTCCTGGGCTGCCTCAGCCCCGCCCAGGCACACAGCAACAGAATGGTTTTGCAAGCATCCTCAGGAGGGCAGGAGCCTTCTTTGCAGGACGAGAGGGAGGTTGAGGCTCGATCCACCCATCATTCTTTTGGGAGAGGCTCCTTTTCCTCAGCACAAAGTTGGATTTTTTGTGAGGATTCTTGGCATCAAATACGTTGGCCTCTGCTGGAATCCTCAGCTCTGGGGAGAGAGGGGTGTACAAAAAGAAGGTGGCACTCAGGAGGTGCTCCCTAGGACACGCCAACATCTGAGAGCCTGTGCCAGAAAAGGCCAGAGCCACACACCTGAGAGCTCTCCAATTCAGCACCAATACCAACAAAGACAGCCTCCACAGTCCTCCCTGAGGAAGAACTAGGCAGAGCACTTCAACAGACCTAATGTCTGTTCCTACCGAAGGCTTTGGACTCCAGAATATCTCAGGTCCTCTTGCATCTGCCAAAGCACACCACTAAGGTTTGCATCTGAAATCTCCCACAAAAGGCTCCTGTGCCGAAGATTCAGTCCCCACATGTGCCATCTTAATAGGTGGGTTTGGAGGGAAGCATTGGATGGTGAGTGCTCTGATGTCAACATGAAATTCTCATTCAAGATGAATACACTACTGGGGGGTGGGAGGGACTGGAAGAAAGGTTGAGCATGGTTGGAGTAAGACCTAAACAGGGTTGTGCCCTGGGCAACAGTACCTTGTTCCTGTTGGCTCCACTGAATCCTCATTCTCCAAGGAGAGGTCCTCCCTCTCCATCTTTCTCTCTCTCCCTCTCTGCCAGCCTCATTCTCTCTCTCCCAGTCTATGCCTTTGTGGCAAGGGCTGAGGAGCTCTCCACTGCCACACACTAGAGCTTTATGGACAGCCTCAGTGCACAACCAAAGAGAAAGCTATGAAACCCAGAGAAAAAAGGCCTAGGATTCCTCCTCTGAGTTATTTTCCTCAAGTATGGCCACAGTGAGGACAGGCTGACCAGCACGGATACCACGTTAGAGCCATGCTTCTGCGTTGGTGGAGCCCGCCTCCATGTGAACCAGGCTTCTGAGAATGGAGGCCACATTCCAAATACTGCCCTACTGAGAACAATGGTTCCAAAGACCAGCAAAGGGACTGCTTCCCTCCAACATGGTGTATGGCCCAGTGGTGCCATGACCCCGAGTGGGGGAATACAACAGCCGCTTCTCCTTCCTCTGAACATGTGTTTCCTGTCGCCCTCCTCTAACCTAGAGCCTGTTCTCCATCCCTTCTGGGTTGGATGTGGAGATCTCTGCTATGAATTTCTTAGGCTACCAAGGCCCCAGACAGACTTCCTCTTCCATAGACTCTACTAACCTAACAGTAGGTTAAGATAGGAGACAAGTGATCCTAGAACTCATAGGGATGGTGGTCTTCAGGGTACATAGGCTGGGATAATGGCTGCTGTGGTGTTTGGCTCACAAAAACCAACCAACCAACCAACGAAAAAGCGCTGGCATTATTATCAGATGAGCTCTGTGGCTACGTGCTCAGGAAGCCCTCATCTGACTTTAGTTAGGGATCACAACCTGGCTATTGTGATCACTCCTTGCCTAGTGGACTCAGGTGCGTAAGACCATGGAATTTATGCAAAAACAGATGATTCAGGCTGTCTCCCAGGCTGTGTTTTCTTCCCAATTTCATCCTGTTACTGCTTGCTGGAATCCTGGCAGTGCTCTGCCCAGGCAGTGGTTTTTTGGTCACACAGAAGGCTTTCAATAGTACTGCTTCAGTCCACAAAATGCCAGTTCCCTCTTTAGCCCATGCATTCCCATGTTCCTTTGAAACCACTCCTATCCCAGACCATGAAAACATACTGCTCCTGGAGAGAGGCTTTCCTCCTCACTCCTCAAAGATGTCAGCTTTGGATGCCTGTTCATGTCCAGGGGAGGGCACCTGGTGGGGAGCCGCAATATCCACCGGGGTATACCATTGGACCTCAAGACCTTCCACCAGCAGAAGTGCAGTTGGCTTTGTGCACGAACCCAACACACCTGTTGGAGTGTTCTTGGGGGTCAGAGACTAGTCTTTGTTGCTAAGAGTTGACCTGAGTCCACATCCTGACCCTTGCTCTCTGCTATCTGATTGTCTCACTTACTCTGACGGCGAGAGATGATTTGGCCCAGCTCATAATCCTCTGGATTCTCCTCAGTAAGGAAGTGTAGGTCGAGGGCGCTGCGGATGACGACAGGAGCCCTATCGTGGCAGGTCACCTGGAGCAGCATGGGAGACAGGCCTTCAGGAAATGGGCCTTGAAGTGACTACTCAAGGACAGTGGGCAGGGGCATTCTGGAGGCACCTCCACTCTAAATACAAGGGCAACATCCATGACCCTACTACCCGAGGCTGACCTCCTGCTCATCGTGTGGGCTCTTCCCACAGGCTACTAGCCCAATCCTTGTACATAGGACTTCCTGGGCCTGCCATTGCTCTTTGTGGAGCTGCACTCCTCTCGGAGTGAAAGGACCCCACGACCTGCATACAGATGCAATCTCATCCCACAAGTTGGGAGGAATGGGACAATAGCCTCCAAGATCCCAGGTCTGTCCGAGGATGCAGGTGGCATTGGGAATGGCCTAGGCACAAAACCTAGAGGCTTTGGTCTGGATTGCCAGGGCCAAAAACAGACCCAGGAACATGACCACACACAGGAGAGCTGAAAGATAGCCACGAGAGCTCCTGGCCTCCAGAGGCTCAGTGCTGGCTGGGATGTAGGAGGGCACCTCATCCGGCAAGGGTGGTCATTGGGTTACCTGGACATTTAGTGTGCTTGCTCCACATCCATATCGACTCTGCAGAGAGACTCTCTCAGCTCCTTGTTCAAGGAACATGGAGAACCTCACACTGCTGTCCTCCTCCATAGACGTCAGCATCCCATACAAGGGAACCTGCAACCTAGTTCCTGTCCTATTCTCATCTGTCACCCATACCTGTCCCTGCCCTTCTGGACTGCATGCTGCCACCTGACACACAGACTCCCTCAGACATGGCAGTGGACAAGCTGCTGCACTCGCTCATCTCAGCTCCAGCCCTTCACACTGACCTCTCCCTTCTTGATTCCCATCTATCCTCCTGATCATCCAGAAGCTCCAAATTCAAGAGGGCATGAGTAGTCCATGGTATTGGACCAGTGTCTGCTCCCCACCCAGGTGTAAGCACCACGGGACACCCCTGCTCCCAGGCTTACCAGAACACTCTTGGCCATCTCTGGACTTTGTGTTTCTAAGTGGACACGAATTAAGCAGGTGTCTCCCACCTGCTTGTGGGAAAGCGGCCTGGAGGACTTGCAGGTTGATTCTGAGAACTGTGGGGGATGGAACATCAGCAAACCCAGAAACAGAAAGCCACCCCAGACTGTCAGTTGGCTCTATGGGCTTCCAGCAAATATGTCCAGGTGCTGAGGCTTCTTATTTCCTCAGGTCGGAGTGGAATGGCAGCACATGCACAGCTTGAATAAGGTAGGTGTTTACCTCCTTTCCCTTGACCTGGGGGCGTTTCCTCACCATGAAATATTGTATTCCCAGATTCATGGACAGACACACGAGTGAGTGGTCAGAGACCTTGATTTCTGCAGAGCGAAGTGGAGAGAATTGTTAGGTGGCACTCAAGGATTATACCACAAAACACCCACAACCCCTGAGAGTCTCCACCAGGCCCATCACACTTTGGTATTTTGGGGCCAAGGCCCACTTTCTCTTGGCTGTCAGTTATCCTGAGCCCACTGTGGATCATGTCTCCCCACTGTCTGATTGTCCTACTTACTCTCATCCTCAGACATCATATACAGCAGCTCAAAGTTGTCCACATCCTCATGCTGCAACAAATTTTGGTCCAAGGCCCTGCGGATGAGGCTTGTCACCGTCTCCTGAAAGGTCACCTGGATCAGGGTGGGACAAATGTCATCAGAGAATGGCTTTTAGAAGAGCTACCCAGAAGACTGTGGTCAAACATTCAGGAGAAATCTCAGCTACATATACAAGGGCACAATCTTGTTATCCTGCTACCTGAGTGTGTCCTCCATATACCACCTGGGTTCTTGCAATGTGCTACTAGAACAATCCTGGTACAAATATCTGCCTGTACCTGCCATCTCCCCTCCCCCTGGGGAGCCACATTCCACTCATGTCAAAGGACCAAACTGCCTATGCACAGACACACTCTCATCTCACTGAGATGAGAGCAATGGGCCAGGGATCTGCGCACCAAGTGTGATCTGGGATGCAGGCTGCCTTTGTGGGTGGAAGAGGCAGATGCACTGAAAATTTGGGTCCTGACTGCCACGACACAAAACAGACTCAGATACAAGAGTGTGCACTTGAGTGCTTCATGATAGCTTTGAGAGGCCCTGGCCTCTGGAAGCTCGGTGCGGGTCTGGTTGTCATGATGTACTTGACTCAGCACTGGCAGTCACTGAACATGTCTCCTCTGCAGCTGGACACCTGCAGCATTAGCGTGTCTACTGCACATCCATAGAAATTCTGCCAAGAACCCCTTTAGCTCCGTATTTACATACATGCAAAGCCTAACATTCCGAAGCTTTGGCATGACCCCCCAGGTGATCCCGACCCCAAATTCCTACACCTAGTCATGCTAAGGAGGTTCTCTTCCCTGCCACCAGGAACACATCCCCTCCTACACATGTGACAAGTCACTGCCACCTCCTCTGCTCCAACTTCACTCATTGAGAATACCAAGTTCTAGGCACTGCAGCCTGCACCCTGGACATATCTCTGCCTTCATCTGTCCACAGCACTTCCGTCTGCACTTCTGGCCTGCAAAACCCACAATACACAGGCCCACTCACCACTGAAGCTGGGCATGCTGATGCTCTCCCTCCTCAGGTCAAGCCCTTAAGACGGACCTCTCTCTTCTTTATTTCCCACCATAGCCCTGGGGTTGGCTGTGTCTCCTGCCTTCCACTGTGTGGACACCCAGGAGGCAGCCCTGCTGTCGGGCTTACCGGGATGCGCTTTGTCTCCCTCAGGCTCTGTCCCTCTAGGAGGACGTGAACAACGCGGCTGTCTTCCACCTGCTCGCTGGAGTGAAGCAGTGAGGAGCTGCTACTCACAGCTGCTGGGGTCCTGGATGCCACTGCCACAGAAGGTTCCAAGAACTGTGGGGGATGACAACATCAGCAAAGCCCAGCAACTGCACCCCACCCAGCCTGGCAGTTGGCTCTGTGGGCATTCTACAACATCCATCCAGAACCTGAGGTTCTTGTCCCCTTGGAGGATGTGGAGTGGCACCAGGAGTAAAGACTGAAGAAGGTGGCTGTTTTGGGAACAAGAGATCCAGCACCTGCTGGGTGGGGATGAAATCCCAGGAGATTAACCCCATGTTGCTGCTGAAATGTAGGTTCCTCCCACAAATGACAGGCAGGAGCTCATTCCTAAGCTGGTCCTGCCTGTAAGGTTCAAGGCTCTGAACCCTGAAAGGCTCCTCCGTGTTCTGATCATTTTCACCCTGGGTTGGGACCAAGAATGGTGGGTTCAAAATGGAAATGGTGACAAACAGAAAAATGACTTGTGCCAATACACTAGAGTCAAAGCACAATGGGACAGTTCCCATCAGTACAAACACACACACACACACACACACACACACACACACACACACACAGAGTCAGAAGAGGAGTCCTGGGCCATTCATCAGGGATCAGACTAGAGGGCCTGCTGGGCTCACCTGCCCTGTGCTACTCACTGTAACTCTTGAGCTCCTCTGCGACAATCGCCAGAGGCTCTGGCGTCTAAGATGAAGCCTCACCCAGTGTATCCACAAAAGGGCTAGTTGGCCCCCGTGAGATCCCTGGGAGCCTGAGGCTCGGCATTGTCTGCAACCACAGGAGAACATCCTTCTCCCTCCAGTGGCTCCAACCAAGTGAGCTCGGATGGCTTGGTCAGTGAAGTGGGTGCCCGGATACCAGGGTTCCATGTTCTGTTTGATCCATTGTCAAGGCAATGATGTCATTTCCTGTGCCCATACCTGAGCCTCTTTTCACATAAGACCACTTTCAACAGCCCTATGGGCTGCCGATTTCTCCTCCATGCCTACCCATCTCAGGTGCGCAGGTGTTCACCAACAACTACCCAAACATCCCCACCAGCATCTGCCCTGCTTGGTGCCACTAGAGTTCCAGCTTGGAGCCTTCAAAAATGCATTCACAACCAGTC
This sequence comes from Urocitellus parryii, assembly GCF_045843805.1. NCBI lineage: Eukaryota > Metazoa > Chordata > Mammalia > Rodentia > Sciuridae > Urocitellus > Urocitellus parryii. The sequence goes on from NC_135548.1 coordinate 67,761,631, forward strand.
CTTCCCTCTCAGCAGCTTTTGGACCCTGGTCCCATCATTGTGCAACTCATGGTGTGCCCAGTCTTTTCTGGAAAGTAGGGTAGCATCTAATCTCTAGGGTTTATTGTGTCTATTGGCCCATAACACCCTCTGTTCTCTCTGAAACCAGAGATGGGACTCACAGGTGGCTAAAGCACAAATGTAGAGATGGGATAATCACAAGAAAGGGAGAGACAAAGAATGCACCCTAACTCCATCAGGCCTGTGTCCCACACAGGGACATGGCCAATGTCCGTCCCATCGTGGCTGCAGTTCCCTCTCTACACCATGGCAAGTTGGAGGGGACTGAGATGCAGAGGCTGCTCCCCTCTGCCATACAACTTCCCAAGGCTTCTCCTAAGATTTCAAAAGGGCCAAGTGTGTCTAGTGTTGGGGTCTCACAGAGACTCCGAGGTACCACAGCATCCTGCTGCCCAGAACCGGTTCACCCCTCACCTCAAGGGGGCTCAGCCTCTGGATTCATGGGAATTGAAGTGGGTACAGGTGATGGGATATCACCTCCAAGACTGAGTTATGCCAAGTCCATAACCCCTGTCTGCATCCCTGTCTCCAGCACCACTCCCCCCTCTCTCTTTCCTCCTCAGAGCAAACAAATCCATTTAGCAAGTGTGTCCTGTGATAAAGACATGACGGTCACCCATCCTCTCATTACAAAAACACTGAGGCTCAGCCAACATGGATCCTACAGGGAACACAGGCATAAACTCAGACTCCGATCCTCCCAGCCGAGCCTCAGTGGAGCCTGGACTCCCAGCCTCCTGAGTCAAGGAAACAGAGGTTCCTAGCCGAGCCACCTTGGATGCAGCCGCACACAAACTGAACTCATCAATGCCCCTTGCTCTCAGTTGTGAGTAAGAGGGGAAGTGGTGTTTCACAACCCTGGACATCAAGTGCAGTCTCCAGGCTTTGGGGTGTGCCCTGGCCTCTGTCTATCTGCCCAGGCTCTCCAACCCACACTGGCCTCTTACCCAACCTCCTCCTAGGGCCAAACTCAATCCTGCCTCTCAATTTCTGCTGCCTTCCCCAACACACTGCTCCCCAAAATGAGCAGGGCTGGCTCTCGGTTATCATGCTGGTGCCAGCAGCAATGCCACCCCACTGACATAATTCTGAGTCCCAACCTAGGCACTCCAGCTGTCTTTGCCACACCTGGCCTGTTTGGGCTCTGGCTCTTGCTCTTTTCTTTCATGTGCATGTGTTTTGAGGTTTTGAGTTTCTCCCACTGCAGAACTGCAGCTGTGGCAGGGTAGAGCTCATGAGGGTGACATTCTGAGCCACATCCAATCCCATCAGGACTGTTCACTGGGGTGACTGCTGGAACACAGTGATGAGTGAACACATGGGAGGTGGTTGGACCCACCTTGCCTCTGAGTGGCTTCCTTTCAGGACAGGAATGTAGGCATGGGAGCCCCTGGCGTGGGATGCTTTGCACAAGGCGTGACCATGGGCTCTCTTTCCTGGCAAAAATGGCTCCACTCAGCATGGAGAGCACTGTCATTCCTGGTGGCTAACAACAGCCCTGGACCCCAGAAAGGAACCCACACTCAAGATTAACGTCTGAGTGTGCGCGTCCTCGAGGAAATGAGGTCTCCTGATCCCACGTGCAAAGGGGTAAGTCCTCTAACTCCAGGGGCCATGAAGGGACATCTGAGTTTCCCTCGTCCTTCTTTCCCTCTCTAACTAACCACAGTTAGGACCCTGGCCTCATTCCCCAGTGAGGATCATTAGGCTCCATAAAGGACAGTCTCTAAGATGCTCAGTGGACCAACACCCTCTGCACAACCCATAACCCTATTCACCCAAGAGGCAAGAGGATTTCTATTCAGGAAAACCAGGAAAGGGAGAGCCTTTCTCAAGGACACAAGGACATTAATGAGTGAGGGAGTGATTAATGGATGGAGAACTATTTCCAACACCAACTTCCAGGAGCATATATGGCCCCCTGGAGAATTGTGCAGTGTGTTGGTGATTAAGGAGAACGTGTGAATTCAGGGGTCACTAGGTCCTCTCAGCCATAAGGAGGGAAACTGCCATAAAGGGACTAGGACAAGGGTGCGAGGAATGCTCACTGGTGGGAGATCGGAAGGAAGGAAAGTGTACTCATTAGAAAAGTGTCGCCTGAAAATTCTTAGCCAGCCAAAAGTCGTGCGAACTTGTGTGGGAAAAGAGTCTTTGCACAGTGATGAAACTAAGAGCTCACATGATGGAACACAGCATCAACTGGGACCAAATCCAATATCTGATATTCTTGTAGGAAGAGGAGAGTCTGGACCCAGATACCAGGGAGACTGGGGAATACCGGATATGTGAGGTTGGAGCCAGGGCGGGATGCCCATATGGGAACCACAGATCGTGGGCAGCAATAGGAGAGTGGGCAAGGGCTGGGAGAGTTGGGGAGACAGTCCCCTTGAAACCTGGGAGGGGTTATGGCACTGGGACAGCCCAACACCTACTGTGTTGAGCCTCTGGAGCTCAACGGAAGACACTTCCTCTGTTGTCGGCCACCCAGTTAACAGAGTTTGGTTGCAGCAGCCTAGGACCCAGCTGAAGGTCTGAGCATGTTGGCCATGCAGGTTGGATCTGGACCACAGACACCCTCATCAGAGATTGTAGGGTCTCAGCCCTGAGGCAAGACAGGCACTAAGTCAGGCCAGGTGGGGAAACGGATAGGCACACACTCTGGGGGCTGGTGCCTGTGTTACTGGGAACACTTCTGATCGCAATTCCCTGATCTGCTGCCAACACAGGCTACAGAGGAGGGTACAGAAACACAGACCACGGATCTGCCCCACTCAGTGGGCCCAGGCCAACACCACACCCAGCAGCCTCGTGCCATACCCAATGAGTCTCGAAGCGGCCCCCTCTTCCCATCCTGAGAGCTCTTCCCTTCCTCATGTGCCAATAGCTCCCTACTGTCACTGGCAATATCTACTCTGTGAGATGTCAACATCCGTGGGTACTGTTCTCTCATCCCAGGACAGTGTGGTCCCACACACCCTGGTGAAATGGGCCACCTGGAGGCTGGACCTGGAGGTTGTTGAGGCTGAATGGCAGCGGTGGTCCTCTGGCACTTAATATTATTTAAGTTAAAAACAAAAACAAAAACAAAAACAAAAAACGGGTCTTGGTGCTCAAAAATGTTTGATTTGCATATTCTCATCCCCTAACCCCAATATTTTCATTATTTCCTCACATATGAAATCTTACTAGCATAAAGGTAATTTTGTATTAAACAAAGTGGATTGAAATAACATTGGTAAAAATAATCAATCACCATACTTTCAATTTTTGTTCTGCTTTCCTATTAGAAACCACTTGGATACAAGAGAACAGAGGACAGACTCATGGAAATGCTTGAAATGACAAGAAGCTCCCACTCAAGCTCAGCATTCAGTCCTGGACAGGGTAAGACCAGGCCACTTTGACATCTGTGCCAAAGAGTCTACCAGACAGAATCCTCTGACTGATCCCTGACTGAGCCATAGGAACTGGCTAGAAAAGCCTTCACATCCTCAATACATTCTTCACGTCAGAATACTTGACAACCATTGATATCCATCTCTCGTTAACTTGCTCCCCAGCCAACCATTCTTCAACAAATTCAAAGGAGTAACTCATGCAAGCACACAGAAAGGGGTGTTCACTACACACATCCATGTGCGAAAAAGACAACTGGTATTTCTTGTTTGGGCTATTTCAAATGAAATCCCTTCTGCATGACCTCCACAAACCAAAGGAAAATATTTGTGAAATTCCCACGTAGAAGACAAGATACACTTGCCAAGGAGGCAGTGGCAAGAATTTTGACACTCCAAATGTAGAGTGTGTGTTTAGGAAGCAGTCACAGTTTCCATGAGAGAGTCCCATGAAATCAATTAGGAAGATCCATGCTCTAGCCCTACCATGCAAGTGATGTGACTTGAAAGAGTCACTTAGTCTTAGTAACCATCATCACTAACAAGTAAGTCAATGAATAAAGGTCCTCAGGTGCCAAGCTACAAAATGTGGGATGAGCATGGATGAGGATGGGTGGGAGAAGTCTCCAACTCTAACACAATTAGGGAAGGATGTGTTGACCTCAAGTGGCTGGGGGGGCTGGGATCCTGCCACAGAGGGGGATTCCAAACCTCACATCCCCTGACCCAGGCCAGAAGACCAGGTAGAGTCCAAGGACCCTGGGGTGGCCCAATGGCAATAAAGGTCAAAAGGAACTAGGGATCTGCCTGGTCCCTCAATCCCCTACTCTGAGCAGGGCTGCATGACGAGGCCAGAGGCCATCCACAGCAATCTGCCTTTACAGGAAAACAGGGACTGCAGGCTGCCTCTGGCTCACTGAATCAGGGTGGTGTTTTCATAAAGCAAGACCACTTCCTCACATTTGACCAGCAGCTCATGTGTTGACAGCACAATGACTGACTTGACTCAGGCCCTGATGAATGAAATAGAAAATTCATAGCAAACCCATCTTTAGCTCTTCCACATCATCAGGGGCTCTGATTCAATTCCGTCCAGAAAGGTGTCTGAAATGATTTCTAAACATGCTGGGGACTCACCTCTGTGTGGAACTTTTCAGGAAAAAGGGGATCAAATCTCATGAAGCAACTCTTCTCTCTTCTAGCCCATGGGCAATGCAAGGAACCTGCATGATACCAGAGGCTCACTTCTCTCTTCTCATGTCTTCTGGAAAGGATTCGTTAATGCTTCCTGCAAGGTGAAGCAGAAGCCTGCATCCCCAGCTGCACAGAAGTGTTTTAGGGCAGTGTCTCCCTTAAAACCCAAAAATAAAAAAACAGGTCATTCAACAGGCACATGGATTCGAGTACATGTTCAATGATCCCTCCTCCCTGGAGCCTTCCACATGCTCATCTTCCACATTCACAGAGCAATGCTTGGCCATTCTCAAGACCAGGAGACCATGATGCTCATCACCAGGAAGTCAATAAGGAACATGAAGAGAGCAGCATGGATTGCAGAAGGTGGCAGATCAAGGATCTTCAGCTCTGCTGCTAGAACACAAGAGCTTAACTTCAGTATTGACTTTTTGCCAACTACCAAGTACGATAGCAGTGTCAAGCCCAATATGCAGATATGCAAGTAGTAGGTGACACCCCGCATCCATTCACAAAAGTGGGCAACATCTGCATCAGAACAAGGAAGTATCTTACCCTTACTCATAAAAATCATCAGAAACAAAATAAAATGGATGCAAGACTTCTCATTTCACTATTAGGTAGCTGTTGGAATTCCCTATTAAATAATACCTCCTCCAAAATAAAAAGTATCTCAGACATGTGTCAACTATTCAATGGATGACATTTTAAAAACTATGGACTTTACTTAATATTTATGTATGCTATATCCCTGCCTAAGGCTCTATGAGAAAGGAGCACATAGAATTGGATCTTTGAAAATCTCACATTTGCTGATAAATATTACTGCTGATCTCAGGCATGGCGAAGTGAAAAGTGGGACTTTGGATATTCCAAGAATGCTATGTTGTGGGATTGGTGTCCCTGATTCATACATAGCATATGGTTTCTATGAAATCCAGTGAGGGAGCAGGAGTAACGAAGCTGATTGCACAGATGACCTCAGGGAATACTGACAGATAGGCCAAATGAAAAATATGCTCCAGCTAACCATTGGTATTTGGGCTTCTGATCCCAGTCCTGTTTTTAAAAAAGGTGCAGACAGGCAGTGTTCATTAAAAACTGTCTACCATGTAAAAGTGGGTAATTTAAATGCCATCTAGTTACACATCTGATAGAATGGTCTGGCAACATATGAATTTCATTCTAACAACAACAACAACAACAAAACATAGAAAATGAGACATAAAGATAAAACCTTGTCTTCACCAGGATGCCTAAAAATAGGTTTTATTTGGCTCATGCCAATAAATATCTTTCAATAGAATTTCTGATTTCTGAATGAATCCATTCAACTTCATACTGCACAGATCACAAGGTTTTCTTTACAGAATATTCTCTTCTTCTTCTTAAAGCCTCACATAGAAAATGTCTCACAGGACATAGGAGGGCTAAAGTTTGAAGGCATCTAATTGTACTCTAAAACAATTATGAACCTATTTGATCCATTATTAATAAATATCACCACTTTACCACTTGAACCAAATCACAGAAAATTGGAAACAGATGATCATTGGCTTTGATACCTTTACTTCTGTTTCATTACTCAGAGTCGATCAACTCTATACTTCAAGTGACACAGATTTATTACAGAATGCCTAAGATCCTAAGGATCTATTTTAGCTCAGCCCATGGTATTGCTTCATTATTTTATTATTTTGTTAGTAATAAAAAATAACTTCATGTTGGATGATATATTCAAGCCATGAATATATCATCCAACATTGTTCTTCCCAAAATATTAGCCCAATTTCTGCGCGCGCTCACTTACTGTTCAGGAATTTTACTAATTGTTTGAAGGTTCTAGAGGACCTGTTAGACTCCTAATGGACAAACCATACAACATACTCCAGAGAACGGACGAGTGCCATAAGAAGAAAATAAGGTCAGCCTACAGCAATGGGCAGCTGCCTGCCCTCGGCTGGGAGGAGCCCTGGCCATGGCACCAGGGCTGCTGGGCAGCAGAAGCCTCCACAGCCCTGCAGGGAGCCTGGAGCACAGCTCTGCCTAACCATGCTCAGCCCTGGACAGATGCACATGAGTTCCCATCACAGGCTCGAGTGTGACAGTCCCAGGTGCATGCCTGTCATGCCAGCCACCAGGGAGGCTGAGGCAAGAGGAACGTTTGAGGTCAGCCTTGGCAACTTAGACCCCGAGGCAAGGGGAAATACTTTTACAGGGGTCTCTGAGGGTGTAGCTCAGGTAGGTCACTTGCCTCACAGGCTCAAGGCCCTGGGTTCAATCCCCAGAACCCACGTACACACAAAAAGTGAACTTGGAATATTGTTTAAAATGATGGGTCAGGTACACACAAGGACTTCAATATGACCTCTCAGAGGAGCTCAATTTGAGATCAGACTGAACAAAAGACCACCTGGACCATTGACTCAGTGTCTGAAACCCTCTATGAGCATGGGAAGCACTGCTGGCAAGACACCAGAGGGCCAAAGCACTTGTGCCCCCTGCAGGGGTGTCTCTTGTCTACCGCCAAAGACTGTTCCCCTCCTGGGGCAGCTGAGAGCAAGCTGGGCCTTGGAGCAAGGACTAGTGCTTTAGATATAGACTATGCAAGCAAGGGGCAATGTCTTTAATAAAACTAAAATTAAAAAGTCACATTGAAAAAATTTTAAAAAGAAGAAAATAAGGTCAAGTAGAGGAAGCCCATTTTCACAGGAAAAAATCCCCCAGTGAAAAGCATCAGAATAGATACCAAGAAAAATACCAACAAAAACAGTGTGCTCCCACTATGTATCGACTCAACCTGCAAAAGTTAGAAAGCTAGATAATACAATCCTGGCCACAGGTAGAGCTATGCAGAAGAGCCACCTGGCAGTGCTTAGTCAAAGAAGTAAACATGCACACTTTGACCTAGAAATTCCACCTGTGTGTAAACCAGGCGGTGCTTAAGCAGTTTCACAAGGGGACATGCACAGGGAAATTTATCCTCAGGTTCTTATAGAGTTGTCTGTGCTTACAGGGAGTTGATGGTTGTCAAGATGCCCACAGCTGCGAAAGTCAAAAGCTAAAAAAATAATAGATGCCAACCTGGATATATTAATAATCCCGTATCTATGATCACCTTCATAAGGTAGCTTCCCAACTTCTGTGTGGAAGTGTGTTTCTCCTTGGCCCTTACACTGTTGTGGAGACCACTAGGAGTTCAGCTTTGTGCAGGATCATCTGACCTGGACTTTTGGCAAGACCTGTACAGCCCTCACACATGCTCAGATGCTACAGGACTTTTCAGACCAGTCCAGACAACAGTAGGCATCCATTCATTGTCTGCACTCTACAGATTCCTAGATGCACGACATTCATTACCATCAAATGCAGAATTTTCATCAAAAACTAATATATATATCATTCCAATCTGAATCAAGAAAATCGGAAATATCCCCAAATCCAAAGAGTGGATCCCCATTGTGATGCTACAAGTTGAAAATTCCACAGCTGACCTCATGGGATGGTTCACAGTCAAAAGACAGCTGCATGAAAAATATTACATGACCTTCCTGCTATGTGAAAAGTGGCATGTGAAGTACACATGCATGTCTTCCTCAGACATGGGTTCATTTGCAAGACACCTTGTGCAATTGAAAATACTCCAAAAGGGGAGAAATCAGAACCATGTCTCCAAAGTATTTCAGCAGAGACCAACTCCATCTGTCTATCTATCTCTCAGTGAGTGTGTGTGCTCTTGTGTGTGTTTGTGTGTCTTTGTTTGTGTTTGTACCATCATAGCTGATACTTCATTGCCCCCATTGGAAAACTGACTCAGATAATGCCATCTGCCAAACTCCTAAAAACCAAAGTTCTTGCTGATAGAATGAAGCATTCCTTCCTGTTGGTTTGGATGTGTCCTTTAGGAATCACTGCTACATTTAGTATACTCAAATCATCACAGTAGATCAGGTAACAAAAACATATATATTTTAAAATAATAATAATATATTAATGGAAATAACAAATACAGGATAGAGTAACAACTGTGTTACTAAACAAGGTCAAGGACAATGGCAAACTATAGATTCAAACTTTGAAGAAAATAGTAATCAATGTAAATATTCCTGGGCTGCCTCAGCCCCGCCCAGGCACACAGCAACAGAATGGTTTTGCAAGCATCCTCAGGAGGGCAGGAGCCTTCTTTGCAGGACGAGAGGGAGGTTGAGGCTCGATCCACCCATCATTCTTTTGGGAGAGGCTCCTTTTCCTCAGCACAAAGTTGGATTTTTTGTGAGGATTCTTGGCATCAAATATGTTGGCCTCTGCTGGAATCCTCAGCTCTGGGGAGAGAGGGGTGTACAAAAAGAAGGTGGCACTCAGGAGGTGCTCCCTAGGACACGCCAACATCTGAGAGCCTGTGCCAGAAAAGGCCAGAGCCACACACCTGAGAGCTCTCCAATTCAGCACCAATACCAACAAAGACAGCCTCCACAGTCCTCCCTGAGGAAGAACAAGGCAGAGCACTTCAACAGACCTAATGTCTGTTCCTACCGAAGGCTTTGGACTCCAGAATATCTCAGGTCCTCTTGCATCTGCCAAAGCACACCACTAGGGTTTGCATCTGAAATCTCCCACAAAAGGTTCCTGTGCCGAAGATTCAGTCCCCACATGAGCCATCTTCATAGGTGGGTTTGGAGGGAAGCACTGGATGGTGAGTGCTCTGATGTCAACATGAAATTCTCATTCAAGATGAATACACTACTGGGGGGTGGGAGGGACTGGAAGAAAGGTTGAGCATGGTTGGAGTAAGACCTAAACAGGGTTGTGCCCTGGGCAACAGTACCTTGTTCCTGTTGGCTCCACTGAATCCTCATTCTCCAAGGAGAGTTCCTCCCTCTCCATCTTTCTCTCTCTCCCTCTCTGCCAGCCTCGTTCTCTCTCTCCCAGTCTATGCCTTTGTGGCAAGGGCTGAGGAGCTCTCCACTGCCACACACTAGAGCTTTATGGATAGCCTCAGTGCACAACCAAAGAGAAAGCTATGAAACCCAGAGAAAAAAGGCCTAGGATTCCTCCTCTGAGTTATTTTCCTCAAGTATGGCCACAGTGAGGACAGGCTGACCAGCACGGATACCACGTTAGAGCCATGCTTCTGCATTGGTGGAGCCCGCCTCCATGTGAACCAGGCTTCTGAGAATGGAGGCCACATTCCAAATACTGCCCTACTGAGAACAATGGTTCCAAAGACCAGCAAAGGGACTGCTTCCCTCCAACATGGTGTATGGCCCAGTGGTGCCATGACCCCGAGTGGGGGAATACAACAGCCGCTTCTCCTTCCTCTGAACATGTGTTTCCTGTCGCCCTCCTCTAACCTAGAGCCTGTTCTCCATCCCTTCTGGGTTGGAATTGGAGATCTCTGCTATGAATTTCTTAGGCTACCAAGGCCCCAGACAGACTTCCTCTTCCATAGACTCTACTAACCTAACAGTAGGTTAAGATAGGAGACAAGTGATCCTAGAACTCATAGGGATGGTGGTCTTCAGGGTACATAGGCTGGGATAATGGCTGCTGTGGTGTTTGGCTCACAAAAACCAACCAACCAACCAACGAAAAAGCGCTGGCATTATTATCAGATGAGCTCTGTGGCTACGTGCTCAGGAAGCCCTCATCTGACATTAGTTAGGGATCACAACCTGGCTATTGTGATCACTCCTTGCCTAGTGGACTCAGGTGCGTAAGACCATGGAATTTATGCAAAAACAGATGATTCAGGCTGTCTCCCAGGCTGTGTTTTCTTCCCAATTTCATCCTGTTACTGCTTGCTAGAATCCTGGCAATGCTCTGCCCAGGCAGTGGTTTTTTGGTCACACAGAAGGCTTTCAATAGTACTGCTTCAGTCCACAAAATGCCAGTTCCCTCTTTAGCCCATGCATTCCCATGTTCCTTTGAAACCACTCCTATCCCAGACCATGAAAACATACTGCTCCTGGAGAGAGGCTTTCCTCCTCACTCCTCAAAGATGTCAGCTTTGGATGCCTGTTCATGTCCAGGGGAGGGCACCTGGTGGGGAGCCGCAATATCCACCGGGGTATACCATTGGACCTCAAGACCTTCCACCAGCAGAAGTGCAGTTGGCTTTGTGCACGAACCCAACACACCTGTTGGAGTGTTCTTGGGGGTCAGAGACTACTCTTTGTTGCTAAGAGTTGACCTGAGTCCACATCCTGACCCTTGCTCTCTGCTATCTGATTGTCTCACTTACTCTGACGGCGAGAGATGATTTGGCCCAGCTCATAATCCTCTGGATTCTTCTCAGTAAGGAAGTGTAGGTCGAGGGCGCTGCGGATGACGACAGGAGCCCTATCGTGGCAGGTCACCTGGAGCAGCATGGGAGACAGGCCTTCAGGAAATGGGCCTTGAAGTGACTACTCAAGGACAGTGGGCAGGGGCATTCTGGAGGCACCTCCACTCTAAATGCAAGGGCAACATCCATGACCCTACTACCCGAGGCTGACCTCCTGCTCATCGTGTGGGCTCTTCCCACAGGCTACTAGCCCAATCCTTGTACATAGGACTTCCTGGGCCTGCCATTGCTCTTTGTGGAGCTGCACTCCTCTCGGAGTGAAAGGACCCCACTACCTGCATACAGATGCAATCTCATCCCACAAGTTGGGAGGAATGGGACAATAGCCTCCAAGATCCCAGGTCTGCCCGAGGATGCAGGCGGCATTGGGAATGGCCTAGGCACAAAACCTAGAGGCTTTGGTCTGGATTGCCAGGGCCAAAAACAGACCCAGGAACATGACCACACACAGGAGAGCTGAAAGATAGCCACGAGAGCTCCTGGCCTCCAGAGGCTCAGTGCTGGCTGGGATGTAGGAGGCCACCTCATCCGGCAAGGGTGGTCATTGGGTTACCTGGACATTTAGTGTGCTTGCTCCACATCCATATCGACTCTGCAGAGAGACTCTCTCAGCTCCTTGTTCAAGGAACATGGAGAACCTCACACTGCTGTCCTCCTCCATAGACGTCAGCATCCCATACAAGGGAACCTGCAACCTAGTTCCTGTCCTATTCTCATCTGTCACCCATACCTGTCCCTGCCCTTCTGGACTGCATGCTGCCACCTGACACACAGACTCCCTCAGACATGGCAGTGGACAAGCTGCTGCACTCGCTCATCTCAGCTCCAGCCCTTCACACTGACCTCTCCCTTCTTGATTCCCATCTATCCTCCTGATCATCCAGAAGCTCCAAATTCAAGAGGGCATGAGTAGTCCATGGTATTGGACCAGTGTCTGCTCCCCACCCAGGTGTAAGCACCACGGGACACCCCTGCTCCCAGGCTTACCAGAACACTCTTGGCCATCTCTGGACTTTGTGTTTCTAAGTGGACACGAATTAAGCAGGTGTCTCCCACCTGCTTGTGGGAAAGCGGCCTGGAGGACTTGCAGGTTGATTCTGAGAACTGTGGGGGATGGAACATCAGCAAACCCAGAAACAGAAAGCCACCCCAGACTGTCAGTTGGCTCTATGGGCTTCCAGCAAATATGTCCAGGTGCTGAGGCTTCTTATTTCCTCAGGTCGGAGTGGAATGGCAGCACATGCACAGCTTGAATAAGGTAGGTGTTTACCTCCTTTCCCTTGACCTGGGGGCGTTTCCTCACGATGAAAGATTGTATTCCCAGATTCATGGACAGACACACGAGTGAGTGGTCAGAGACCTTGATTTCTGCAGAGCGAAGTGGAGAGAATTGTTAGGTGGCACTCAAGGATTATACCACAAAACACCCACAACCCCTGAGAGTCTCCGCCAGGCCCATCACACTTTGGTATTTTGGGGCCAAGGCCCACTTTCTCTTGGCTGTCAGTTATCCTGAGCCCACTGTGGATCATGTCTCCCCACTGTCTGATTGTCCTCCTTACTCTCATCCTCAGACATCATATACAGCAGCTCAAAGTTGTCCACATCCTCATGCTGCAACAAATTTTGGTCCAAGGCCCTGCGGATGAGGCTTGTCACCGTCTCCTGAAAGGTCACCTGGATCAGGGTGGGACAAATGTCATCAGAGAATGGCTTTTAGAAGAGCTACCCAGAAGACTGTGGTCAAACATTCAGGAGAAATCTCAGCTACATATACAAGGGCACAATCTTGTTATCCTGCTACCTGAGTGTGTCCTCCATATACCACCTGGGTTCTTGCAATGTGCTACTAGAACAATCCTGGTACAAATATCTGCCTGTACCTGCCATCTCCCCTCCCCCTGGGGAGCCACATTCCACTCATGTCAAAGGACCAAACTGCCTATGCACAGACACACTCTCATCTCACTGAGATGAGAGCAATGGGCCAGGGATCTGGGAAGTGTGATCTGGGATGCAGGCTGCCTTTGGGGGTGGAAGAGGCAGATGCACTGAAAACTTGGGTCCTGACTGCCACGACACAAAACAGACTCAGATACAAGAGTGTGCACTTGAGTGCTTCATGATAGCTTTGAGAGGCCCTGGCCTCTGGAAGCTCGGTGCGGGTCTGGTTGTAATGATGTACTTGACTCAGCACTGGCAGTCACTGAACATGTCTCCTCTGCAGCTGGACACCTGCAGCATTAGCGTGTCTACTGCACATCCATAGAAATTCTGCCAAGAACCCCTTTAGCTCCGTATTTACATACATGCAAAGCCTAACATTCCGAAGCTTTGGCATGACCCCCCAGGTGATCCCGACCCCAAATTCCTACACCTAGTCATGCTAAGGAGGTTCTCTTCCCTGCCACCAGGAACACATCCCCTCCTACACATGTGACAAGTCACTGCCACCTCCTCTGCTCCAACTTCACTCATTGAGAATACCAAGTTCTAGGCACTGCAGCCTGCACCCTGGACATATCTCTGCCTTCATCTGTCCACAGCACTTCCGTCTGCACTTCTGGCCTGCAAAACCCACAATACACAGGCCCACTCACCACTGAAGCTGGGCATGCTGATGCTCTCCCTCCTCAGGTCAAGCCCTTAAGACGGACCTCTCTCTTCTTTATTTCCCACCATAGCCCTGGGGTTGGCTGTGTCTCCTGCCTTCCACTGTGTGGACACCCAGGAGGCAGCCCTGCTGTCGGGCTTACCGGGATGCGCTTTGTCTCCCTCAGGCTCTGTCCCTCTAGGAGGACGTGAACAACGCGGCTGTCTTCCACCTGCTCGCTGGAGTGAAGCAGTGAGGAGCTGCTACTCACAGCTGCTGGGGTCCTGGATGCCACTGCCACAGAAGGTTCCAAGAACTGTGGGGGATGACAACATCAGCAAAGCCCAGCAACTGCACCCCACCCAGCCTGGCAGTTGGCTCTGTGGGCATTCTACAACATCCATCCAGAACCTGAGGTTCTTGTCCCCTTGGAGGATGTGGAGTGGCACCAGGAGTAAAGACTGAAGAAGGTGGCTGTTTTGGGAACAAGAGATCCAGCACCTGCTGGGTGGGGATGAAATCCCAGGAGATTAACCCCATGTTGCTGCTGAAATGTAGGTTCCTCCCACAAATGACAGGCAGGAGCTCATTCCTAAGCTGGTCCTGCCTGTAAGGTTCAAGGCTCTGAACCCTGAAGGGCTCCTCCGTGTTCTGATCATTTTCACCCTGGGTTGGGACCAAGAATGGTGGGTTCAAAATGGAAATGGTGACAAACAGAAAAATGACTTGTGCCAATACACTAGAGTCAAAGCACAATGGGACAGTTCCCATCAGTACAAACACACACACACACACACACACACACACACACACAGAGTCAGAATAGGAGTCCTGGGCCATTCATCAGGGATCAGACTAGAGGGCCTGCTGGGCTCACCTGCCCTGTGCTACTCACTGTTACTCTTGAGCTCCTCTGCGACAATCGCCAGAGGCTCTGGCGTCTAAGATGAAGCCTCACCCAGTGTATCCACAAAAGGGCTAGTTGGCCCCCCTGAGATTCCTGGGAGCCTGAGGCTCGGCATTGTCTGCAACCACAGGAGAACATCCTTCTCCCTCCAGTGGCTCCAACCAAGTGAGCTCGGATGGCTTGGTCAGTGAAGTGGGTGCCTGGATACCAGGGTTCCATGTTCTGTTTGATCCATTGTCAAGGCAATGATGTCATTTCCTGTGCCCATACCTGAGCCTCTTTTCACATAAGACCACTTTCAACAGCCCTATGGGCTGCCGATTTCTCCTCCATGCCTACCCATCTCAGGTGCGCAGGTGTTCACCAACAACTACCCAAACATCCCCACCAGCATCTGCCCTGCTTGGTGCCACTAGAGTTCCAGCTTGGAGCCTTCAAAAATGCATTCACAACCAGTCCTTCCCTCTCAGCAGCTTTTGGACCCTGGTCCCATCATTGTGCAACTCATGGTGTGCCCAGTCTTTTCTGGAAAGTAGGGTAGCATCTAATCTCTAGGGTTTATTGTGTCTATTGGCCCATAACACCCTCTGTTCTCTCTGAAACCAGAGATGGGACTCACAGGTGGCTAAAGCACAAATGTAGAGATGGGATAATCACAAGAAAGGGAGAGACAAAGAATGCACCCTAACTCCATCAGGCCTGTGTCCCACACAGGGACATGGCCAATGTCCGTCCCATCGTGGCTGCAGTTCCCTCTCTACACCATGGCAAGTTGGAGGGGACTGAGATGCAGAGGCTGCTCCCCTCTGCCATACAACTTCCCAAGGCTTCTCCTAAGATTTCAAAAGGGCCAAGTGTGTCTAGTGTTGGGGTCTCACAGAGACTCCGAGGTACCACAGCATCCTGCTGCCCAGAACCGGTTCACCCCTCACCTCAAGGGGGCTCAGCCTCTGGATTCATGGGAATTGAAGTGGGTACAGGTGATGGGATATCACCTCCAAGACTGAGTTATGCCAAGTCCATGACCCCTGTCTGCATCCCTGTCTCCAGCACCACTCCCCCCTCTCTCTTTCCTCCTCAGAGCAAACAAATCCATTTAGCAAGTGTGTCCTGTGATAAAGACATGACGGTCACCCATCCTCTCATTACAAAAACACTGAGGCTCAGCCAACATGGATCCTACAGGGAACACAGGCATAAACTCAGACTCCGATCCTCCCAGCCGAGCCTCAGTGGAGCCTGGACTCCCAGCCTCCTGAGTCAAGGAAACAGAGGTTCCTAGCCGAGCCACCTTGGATGCAGCCACACACAAACTGAACTCATCAATGCTCTCAGTTGTGAGTAAGAGGGGAAGTGGTGTTTCACAACCCTGGACATCAAGGGCAGTCTCCAGGCTTTGGGGTGTGCCCTGGCCTCTGTCTATCTGCCCAGGCTCTCCAACCCACACTGGCCTCTTACCCAACCTCCTCCTAGGGCCAAACTCAATCCTGCCTCTCAATTTCTGCTGCCTTCCCCAACACACTGCTCCCCAAAATGAGCAGGGCTGGCTCTCGGTTATCATGCTGGTGCCAGCAGCAATGCCACCCCACTGACATAATTCTGAGTCCCAACCTAGGCACTCCAGCTGTCTTTGCCACACCTGGCCTGTTTGGGCTCTGGCTCTTGCTCTTTTCTTTCATGTGCATGTGTTTTGAGGTTTTGAGTTTCTCCCACTGCAGAACTGCAGCTGTGGCAGGGTAGAGCTCATGAGGGTGACATTCTGAGCCACATCCAATCCCATCAGGACTGTTCACTGGGGTGACTGCTGGAACACAGTGATGAGTGAACACATGGGAGGTGGTTGGACCCACCTTGCCTCTGAGTGGCTTCCTTTCAGGACAGGAATGTAGGCATGGGAGCCCCTGGCGTGGGATGCTTTGCACAAGGCGTGACCATGGGCTCTCTTTCCTGGCAAAAATGGCTCCACTCAGCATGGAGAGCACTGTCATTCCTGGTGGCTAACAACAGCCCTGGACCCCAGAAAGGAACCCACACTCAAGATTAACGTCTGAGTGTGCGTGTCCTCGAGGAAATGAGGTCTCCTGATCCCAGGTGCAAAGGGGTAAGTCCTCTAACTCCAGGGGCCATGAAGGGACATCTGAGTTTCCCTCGTCCTTCTTTCCCTCTCTAACTAACCACAGTTAGGACCCTGGCCTCATTCCCCAGTGAGGATCATTAGGCTCCATAAAGGACAGTCTCTAAGATGCTCAGTGGACCAACACCCTCTGCACAACCCATAACCCTATTCACCCAAGAGGCAAGAGGATTTCTATTCAGGAAAACCAGGAAAGGGAGAGCCTTTCTCAAGGACACAAGGACATTAGTGAGTGAGGGAGTGATTAATGGATGGAGAACTATTTCCAACACCAACTTCCAGGAGCATATATGGCCCCCTGGAGAATTCTGCAGTGTGTTGGTGATTAAGGAGAACGTGTGAATTCAGGGGTCACTAGGTCCTCTCAGCCATAAGGAGGGAAACTGCCATAAAGGAACTAGGACAAGGGTGCGAGGAATGCTCACTGGTGGGAGATCGGAAGGAAGGAAAGTGTACTCATTAGAAAAGTGTCGCCTGAAAATTCTTAGCCAGCCAAAAGTCGTGCGAACTTGTGTGGGAAAAGAGTCTTTGCACAGTGATGAAGCTAAGAGCTCACATGATGGAACACAGCATCAACTGGGACCAAATCCAATATCTGATATTCTTGTAGGAAGAGGAGAGTCTGGACCCAGATACCAGGGAGACTGGGGGATACCGGATATGTGAGGTTGGAGCCAGGGCGGGATGCCCATATGGGAACCACAGATCGTGGGCAGCAATAGGAGAGTGGGCAAGGGCTGGGAGAGTTGGGGAGACAGTCCCCTTGAAACCTGGGAGGGGTTATGGCACTGGGACAGCCCAACACCTACTGTGTTGAGCCTCTGGAGCTCAACGGAAGACACTTCCTCTGTTGTCGGCCACCCAGTTAACAGAGTTTGGTTGCAGCAGCCTAGGACCCAGCTGAAGGTCTGAGCATGTTGGCCATGCAGGTTGGATCTGGACCACAGACACCCTCATCAGAGATTGTAGGGTCTCAGCCCTGAGGCAAGACAGGCACTAAGTCAGGCCAGGTGGGGAAACGGATAGGCACACACTCTGGGGGCTGGTGCCTGTGTTACTGGGAGCACTTCTGATCGCAATTCCCTGATCTGCTGCCAACACAGGCTACAGAGGAGCGTACAGAAACACAGACCACGGATCTGCCCCACTCAGTGGGCCCAGGCCAACACCACACCCAGCAGCCTCGTGCCATACCCAATGAGTCTCGAAGCGGCCCCCTCTTCCCATCCTGAGAGCTCTTCCCTTCCTCATGTGCCAATAGCTCCCTACTGTCACTGGCAATATCTACTCTGTGAGATGTCAACATCCGTGGGTACTGTTCTCTCATCCCAGGACAGTGTGGTCCCACACACCCTGGTGAAATGGGCCACCTGGAGGCTGGACCTGGAGGTTGTTTAGGCTGAATGGCAGCGGTGGTCCTCTGGCACTTAATATTATTTAAGTTAAAAAAAAACAAAAACAAAAACAAAAAACGGGTCTTGGTGCTCGAAAATGTTTGATTTGCATATTCTCATCCCCTAACCCCAATATTTTCATTATTTCCTCACATATGAAATCTTACTAGCATAAAGGTAATTTTGTATTAAACAAAGTGGATTGAAATAACATTGGTAAAAATAATCAATCACCATACTTTCAATTTTTGTTCTGCTTTCCTATTAGAAACCACTTGGATACAAGAGAACAGAGGACAGACTCATGGAAATGCTTGAAATGACAAGAAGCTCCCACTCAAGCTCAGCATTCAGTCCTGGACAGGGTAAGACCAGGCCACTTTGACATCTGTGCCAAAGAGTCTACCAGACAGAATCCTCTGACTGATCCCAGACTGAGCCATAGGAACTGGCTAGAAAAGCCTTCACATCCTCAATACATTCTTCACGTCAGAATACTTGACAACCATTGATATCCATCTCTCGTTAACTTGCTCCCCAGCCAACCATTCTTCAACAAATTCAAAGGAGTAACTCATGCAAGCACACAGAAAGGGGTGTTCACTACACACATCCATGTGCGAAAAAGACAACTGGTATTTCTTGTTTGGGCTATTTCAAATGAAATCCCTTCTGCATGACCTCCACAAACCAAAGGAAAATATTTGTGAAATTCCCACGTAGAAGACAAGATACACTTGCCAAGGAGGCAGTGGCAAGAATTTTGACACTCCAAATGTAGAGTGTGTGTTTAGGAAGCAGTCACAGTTTCCATGAGAGAGTCCCATGAAATCAATTAGGAAGATCCATGCTCTAGCCCTACCATGCAAGTGATGTGACTTGAAAGAGTCACTTAGTCTTAGTAACCATCATCACTAACAAGTAAGTCAATGAATAAAGGTCCTCAGGTGCCAAGCTACAAAATGTGGGATGAGCATGGATGAGGATGGGTGGGAGAAGTCTCCAACTCTAACACAATTAGGGAAGGATGTGCTGACCTCAAGTGGCTGGGGGGCTGGGATCCTGCCACAGAGGGGGATTCCAAACCTCACATCCCCTGACCCAGGCCAGAAGACCAGGTAGAGTCCAAGGACCCTGGGGTGGCCCAATGGCAATAAAGGTCAAAAGGAACTAGGGATCTGCCTGGTCCCTCAATCCCCTACTCTGAGCAGGGCTGCATGACGAGGCCAGAGGCCATCCACAGCAATCTGCCTTTACAGGAAAACAGGGACTGCAGGCTGCCTCTGGCTCACTGAATCAGGGTGGTGTTTTCATAAAGCAAGACCACTTCCTCACATTTGACCAGCAGCTCATGTGTTGACAGCACAATGACTGACTTGACTCAGGCCCTGATGAATGAAATAGAAAATTCATAGCAAACCCATCTTTAGCTCTTCCACATCATCAGGGGCTCTGATTCAATTCCGTCCAGAAAGGTGTCTGAAATGATTTCTAAACATGCTGGGGACTCACCTCTGTGTGGAACTTTTCAGGAAAAAGGGGATCAAATCTCATGAAGCAACTCTTCTCTCTTCTAGCCCATGGGCAATGCAAGGAACCTGCATGATACCAGAGGCTCACTTCTCTCTTCTCATGTCTTCTGGAAAGGATTCGTTAATGCTTCCTGCAAGGTGAAGCAGAAGCCTGCATCCCCAGCTGCACAGAAGTGTTTTAGGGCAGTGTCTCCCTTAAAACCCAAAAATAAAAAAAAACAGGTCATTCAACAGGCACATGGATTCGAGTACATGTTCAATGATCCCTCCTCCCTGGAGCCTTCCACATGCCCATCTTCCACATTCACAGAGCAATGCTTGGCCATTCTCAAGACCAGGAGACCATGATGCTCCTCACCAGGAAGTCAATAAGGAACATGAAGAGAGCAGCATGGATTGCAGAAGGTGGCACATCAAGGATCTTCAGCTCTGCTGCTAGAACACAAGAGCTTAACTTCAGTATTGACTTTTTGCCAACTACCAAGTACGATAGCAGTGTCAAGCCCAATATGCAGATATGCAAGTAGTAGGTGACACCCCGCATCCATTCACAAAAGTGGGCAACATCTGCATCAGAACAAGGAAGTATCTTACCCTTACTCATAAAAATCATCAGAAACAAAATAAAATGGATGCAAGACTTCTCATTTCACTATTAGGTAGCTGTTGGAATTCCCTATTAAATAATACCTCCTCCAAAATAAAAAGTATCTCAGACATGTGTCAACTATTCAATGGATGACATTTTAAAAACTATGGACTTTACTTAATATTTATGTATGCTATATCCCTGCCTAAGGCTCTATGAGAAAGGAGCACATAGAATTGGATCTTTGAAAATCTCACATTTGCTGATAAATATTACTGCTGATCTCAGGCATGGCGAAGTGAAAAGTGGGACTTTGGATATTCCAAGAATGCTATGTTGTGGGATTGGTGTCCCTGATTCATACATAGCATATGGTTTCTATGAAATCCAGTGAGGGAGCAGGAGTAACGAAGCTGATTGCACAGATGACCTCAGGGAATACTGACAGATACGCCAAATGAAAAATATGCTCCAGCTAACCATTGGTATTTGGGCTTCTGATCCCAGTCCTGTTTTTAAAAAAGGTGCAGACAGGCAGTGTTCATTAAAAACTGTCTACCATGTAAAAGTGGGTAATTTAAATGCCATCTAGTTACACATCTGATAGAATGGTCTGGCAACATATGAATTTCATTCTAACAACAACAACAACAACAAAACATAGAAAATGAGACATAAAGATAAAACCTTGTCTTCACCAGGATGCCTAAAAATAGGTTTTATTTGGCTCATGCAAATAAATATCTTTCAATAGAATTTCTGATTTCTGAATGAATCCATTCAACTTCATACTGCACAGATCACAAGGTTTTCTTTACAGAATATTCTCTTCTTCTTCTTAAAGCCTCACATAGAAAATGTCTCACAGGACATAGGAGGGCTAAAGTTTGAAGGCATCTAATTGTACTCTAAAACAATTATGAACCTATTCGATCCATTATTAATAAATATCACCACTTTACCACTTGAACCAAATCACAGAAAATTGGAAACAGATGATCATTGGCTTTGATACCTTTACTTCTGTTTCATTACTCAGAGTCGATCAACTCTATACTTCAAGTGACACAGATTTATTACAGAATGCCTAAGATCCTAAGGATCTATTTTAGCTCAGCCCATGGTATTGCTTCATTATTTTATTATTTTGTAAGTAATAAAAAATAACTTCATGTTGGATGATATATTCAAGCCATGAATATATCATCCAACATTGTTCTTCCCAAAATATTAGCCCAATTTCTGCGCGCGCTCACTTACTGTTCAGGAATTTTACTAATTGTTTGAAGGTTCTAGAGGACCTGTTAGACTCCTAATGGACAAACCATACAACATACTCCAGAGAACGGACGAGTGCCATAAGAAGAAAATAAGGTCAGCCTACAGCAATGGGCAGCTGCCTGCCCTCGGCTGGGAGGAGCCCTGGCCATGGCACCAGGGCTGCTGGGCAGCAGAAGCCTCCACAGCCCTGCAGGGAGCCTGGAGCACAGCTCTGCCTAACCATGCTCAGCCCTGGACAGATGCACATGAGTTCCCATCACAGGCTCGAGTGTGACAGTCCCAGGTGCATGCCTGTCATGCCAGCCACCAGGGAGGCTGAGGCAAGAGGAACGTTTGAGGTCAGCCTTGGCAACTTAGACCCCGAGGCAAGGGGAAATACTTTTACAGGGGTCTCTGAGGGTGTAGCTCAGGTAGGTCACTTGCCTCACAGGCTCAAGGCCCTGGGTTCAATCCCCAGAACCCACGTACACACAAAAAGTGAACTTGGAATATTGTTTAAAATGATGGATCAGGTACACACAAGGACTTCAATATGACCTCTCAGAGGAGCTCAATTTGAGATCAGACTGAACAAAAGACCACCTGGACCATTGACTCAGTGTCTGAAACCCTCTGTGGGCATGGGAAGCACTGCTGGCAAGACACCAGAGGGCCAAAGCACTTGTGCCCCCTGCAGGGGTGTCTCTTGTCTACCGCCAAAGACTGTTCCCATTCTGGGGCAGCTGAGAGCAAGCTGGGCCTTGGAGCAAGGACTAGTGCTTTAGATATAGACTATGCAAGCAAGGGGCAATGTCTTTAATAAAACTAAAATTAAAAAGTCACATTGAAAAAATTTTAAAAAGAAGAAAATAAGGTCAAGTAGAGGAAGCCCATTTTCACAGGAAAAAATCCCCCAGTGAAAAGCATCAGAATAGATACCAAGAAAAATACCAACAAAAACAGTGTGCTCCCACTATGTATCTACTCAACATGCAAAAGTTAGTAAGCTAGATAATACAATCCTGGCCACAGGTAGAGCTATGCAGAAGAGCCACCTGGCAGTGTTTAGCCAAAGAAGTAAGCATGCACACTTTGACCTAGAAATTCCACCTGTGTGTAAACCAGGCGGTGCTTAAGCAGTTTCACAAGGGGACATGCACAGGGAAATTTATCCTCAGGTTCTTATAGAGTTGTCTGTGCTTACAGGGAGTTGATGGTTGTCAAGATGCCCACAGCTGCGAAAGTCAAAAGCTAAAAAAATAATAGATGCCAACCTGGATATATTAATAATCCCGTATCTATGATCACCTTCATAAGGTAGCTTCCCAACTTCTGTGTGGAAGTGTGTTTCTCCTTGGCCCTTACACTGTTGTGGAGACCACTAGGAGTTCAGCTTTGTGCAGGATCATCTGACCTGGACTTTTGGCAAGACCTGTACAGCCCTCACACATGCTCAGATGCTACAGGACTTTTCAGACCAGTCCAGACAACAGTAGGCATCCATTCATTGTCTGCACTCTACAGATTCCTAGATGCACGACATTCATTACCATCAAATGCAGAATTTTCATCAAAAACTAATATATATATCATTCCAATCTGAATCAAGAAAATCGGAAATATCCCCAAATCCAAAGAGTGGATCCCCATTGTGATGCTACAAGTTGAAAATTCCACAGCTGACCTCATGGGATGGTTCACAGTCAAAAGACAGCTGCATGAAAAATATTACATGACCTTCCTGCTATGTGAAAAGTGGCATGTGAAGTACACATGCATGTCTTCCTCAGACATGGGTTCATTTGCAAAACACCTTGTGCAATTGAAAATATTCCAAAAGGGGAGAAATCAGAACCATGTCTCCAAAGTATTTCAGCAGAGACCAACTCCATCTGTCTATCTATCTCTCAGTGAGTGTGTGTGCTCTTGTGTGTGTTTGTGTGTCTTTGTTTGTGTTTGTACCATCATAGCTGATACTTCATTGCCCCCATTGGAAAACTGACTCAGATAATGCCATCTGCCAAACTCCTAAAAACCAAAGTTCTTGCTGATAGAATGAAACATTCCTTCCTGTTGGTTTGGATGTGTCCTTTAGGAATCACTGCTACATTTAGTATACTCAAATCATCACAGTAGATCAGGTAACAAAAACATATATATTTTAAAATAATAATAATATATTAATGGAAATAACAAATACAGGATAGAGTAACAACTGTGTTACTAAACAAGGTCAAGGACAATGGCAAACTATAGATTCAAACTTTGAAGAAAATAGTAATCAATGTAAATATTCCTGGGCTGCCTCAGCCCCGCCCAGGCACACAGCAACAGAATGGTTTTGCAAGCATCCTCAGGAGGGCAGGAGCCTTCTTTGCAGGACGAGAGGGAGGTTGAGGCTCGATCCACCCATCATTCTTTTGGGAGAGGCTCCTTTTCCTCAGCACAAAGTTGGATTTTTTGTGAGGATTCTTGGCATCAAATACGTTGGCCTCTGCTGGAATCCTCAGCTCTGGGGAGAGAGGGGTGTACAAAAAGAAGGTGGCACTCAGGAGGTGCTCCCTAGGACACGCCAACATCTGAGAGCCTGTGCCAGAAAAGGCCAGAGCCACACACCTGAGAGCTCTCCAATTCAGCACCAATACCAACAAAGACAGCCTCCACAGTCCTCCCTGAGGAAGAACTAGGCAGAGCACTTCAACAGACCTAATGTCTGTTCCTACCGAAGGCTTTGGACTCCAGAATATCTCAGGTCCTCTTGCATCTGCCAAAGCACACCACTAAGGTTTGCATCTGAAATCTCCCACAAAAGGCTCCTGTGCCGAAGATTCAGTCCCCACATGTGCCATCTTAATAGGTGGGTTTGGAGGGAAGCATTGGATGGTGAGTGCTCTGATGTCAACATGAAATTCTCATTCAAGATGAATACACTACTGGGGGGTGGGAGGGACTGGAAGAAAGGTTGAGCATGGTTGGAGTAAGACCTAAACAGGGTTGTGCCCTGGGCAACAGTACCTTGTTCCTGTTGGCTCCACTGAATCCTCATTCTCCAAGGAGAGGTCCTCCCTCTCCATCTTTCTCTCTCTCCCTCTCTGCCAGCCTCGTTCTCTCTCTCCCAGTCTATGCCTTTGTGGCAAGGGCTGAGGAGCTCTCCACTGCCACACACTAGAGCTTTATGGACAGCCTCAGTGCACAACCAAAGAGAAAGCTATGAAACCCAGAGAAAAAAGGCCTAGGATTCCTCCTCTGAGTTATTTTCCTCAAGTATGGCCACAGTGAGGACAGGCTGACCAGCACGGATACCACGTTAGAGCCATGCTTCTGCGTTGGTGGAGCCCGCCTCCATGTGAACCAGGCTTCTGAGAATGGAGGCCACATTCCAAATACTGCCCTACTGAGAACAATGGTTCCAAAGACCAGCAAAGGGACTGCTTCCCTCCAACATGGTGTATGGCCCAGTGGTGCCATGACCCCGAGTGGGGGAATACAACAGCCGCTTCTCCTTCCTCTGAACATGTGTTTCCTGTCGCCCTCCTCTAACCTAGAGCCTGTTCTCCATCCCTTCTGGGTTGGATGTGGAGATCTCTGCTATGAATTTCTTAGGCTACCAAGGCCCCAGACAGACTTCCTCTTCCATAGACTCTACTAACCTAACAGTAGGTTAAGATAGGAGACAAGTGATCCTAGAACTCATAGGGATGGTGGTCTTCAGGGTACATAGGCTGGGATAATGGCTGCTGTGGTGTTTGGCTCACAAAAACCAACCAACCAACCAACGAAAAAGCGCTGGCATTATTATCAGATGAGCTCTGTGGCTACGTGCTCAGGAAGCCCTCATCTGACTTTAGTTAGGGATCACAACCTGGCTATTGTGATCACTCCTTGCCTAGTGGACTCAGGTGCGTAAGACCATGGAATTTATGCAAAAACAGATGATTCAGGCTGTCTCCCAGGCTGTGTTTTCTTCCCAATTTCATCCTGTTACTGCTTGCTAGAATCCTGGCAATGCTCTGCCCAGGCAGTGGTTTTTTGGTGACACCGAAGGCTTTCAATAGTACTGCTTCAGTCCACAAAATGCCAGTTCCCTCTTTAGCCCATGCATTCCCATGTTCCTTTGAAACCACTCCTATCCCAGACCATGAAAACATACTGCTCCTGGAGAGAGGCTTTCCTCCTCACTCCTCAAAGATGTCAGCTTTGGATGCCTGTTCATGTCCAGGGGAGGGCACCTGGTGGGGAGCCGCAATATCCACTGGGGTATACCATTGGACCTCAAGACCTTCCACCAGCAGAAGTGCAGTTGGCTTTGTGCACGAACCCAACACACCTGTTGGAGTGTTCTTGGGGGTCAGAGACTACTCTTTGTTGCTAAGAGTTGACCTGAGTCCACATCCTGACCCTTGCTCTCTGCTATCTGATTGTCTCACTTACTCTGACGGCGAGAGATGATTTGGCCCAGCTCATAATCCTCTGGATTCTCCTCAGTAAGGAAGTGTAGGTCGAGGGCGCTGCGGATGACGACAGGAGCCCTATCGTGGCAGGTCACCTGGAGCAGCATGGGAGACAGGCCTTCAGGAAATGGGCCTTGAAGTGACTACTCAAGGACAGTGGGCAGGGGCATTCTGGAGGCACCTCCACTCTAAATACAAGGGCAACATCCATGACCCTACTACCCGAGGCTGACCTCCTGCTCATCGTGTGGGCTCTTCCCACAGGCTACTAGCCCAATCCTTGTACATAGGACTTCCTGGGCCTGCCATTGCTCTTTGTGGAGCTGCACTCCTCTCGGAGTGAAAGGACCCCACTACCTGCATACAGATGCAATCTCATCCCACAAGTTGGGAGGAATGGGACAATAGCCTCCAAGATCCCAGGTCTGCCCGAGGATGCAGGCGGCATTGGGAATGGCCTAGGCACAAAACCTAGAGGCTTTGGTCTGGATTGCCAGGGCCAAAAACAGACCCAGGAACATGACCACACACAGGAGAGCTGAAAGATAGCCACGAGAGCTCCTGGCCTCCAGAGGCTCAGTGCTGGCTGGGATGTAGGAGGGCACCTCATCCGGCAAGGGTGGTCATTGGGTTACCTGGACATTTAGTGTGCTTGCTCCACATCCATATCGACTCTGCAGAGAGACTCTCTCAGCTCCTTGTTCAAGGAACATGGAGAACCTCACACTGCTGTCCTCCTCCATAGACGTCAGCATCCCATACAAGGGAACCTGCAACCTAGTTCCTGTCCTATTCTCATCTGTCACCCATACCTGTCCCTGCCCTTCTGGACTGCATGCTGCCACCTGACACACAGACTCCCTCAGACATGGCAGTGGACAAGCTGCTGCACTCGCTCATCTCAGCTCCAGCCCTTCACACTGACCTCTCCCTTCTTGATTCCCATCTATCCTCCTGATCATCCAGAAGCTCCAAATTCAAGAGGGCATGAGTAGTCCATGGTATTGGACCAGTGTCTGCTCCCCACCCAGGTGTAAGCACCACGGGACACCCCTGCTCCCAGGCTTACCAGAACACTCTTGGCCATCTCTGGACTTTGTGTTTCTAAGTGGACACGAATTAAGCAGGTGTCTCCCACCTGCTTGTGGGAAAGCGGCCTGGAGGACTTGCAGGTTGATTCTGAGAACTGTGGGGGATGGAACATCAGCAAACCCAGAAACAGAAAGCCACCCCAGACTGTCAGTTGGCTCTATGGGCTTCCAGCAAATATGTCCAGGTGCTGAGGCTTCTTATTTCCTCAGGTCGGAGTGGAATGGCAGCACATGCACAGCTTGAATAAGGTAGGTGTTTACCTCCTTTCCCTTGACCTGGGGGCGTTTCCTCACCATGAAATATTGTATTCCCAGATTCATGGACAGACACACGAGTGAGTGGTCAGAGACCTTGATTTCTGCAGTGCGAAGTGGAGAGAATTGTTAGGTGGCACTCAAGGACTATACCACAAAACACCCACAACCCCTGAGAGTCTCCGCCAGGCCCATCACACTTTGGTATTTTGGGGCCAAGGCCCACTTTCTCTTGGCTGTCAGTTATCCTGAGCCCACTGTGGATCATGTCTCCACACTGTCTGATTGTCCTACTTACTCTCATCCTCAGATATCATATACAGCAGCTCAAAGTTGTCCACATCCTCATGCTGCAACAAATTTTGGTCCAAGGCCCTGCGGATGAGGCTTGTCACCGTCTCCTGAAAGGTCACCTGGATCAGGGTGGGACAAATGTCATCAGAGAATGGCTTTTAGAAGAGCTACCCAGAAGACTGTGGTCAAACATTCAGGAGAAATCTCAGCTACATATACAAGGGCACAATCTTGTTATCCTGCTACCTGAGTGTGTCCTCCATATACCACCTGGGTTCTTGCAATGTGCTACTAGAACAATCCTGGTACAAATATCTGCCTGTACCTGCCATCTCCCCTCCCCCTGGGGAGCCACATTCCACTCATGTCAAAGGACCAAACTGCCTATGCACAGACACACTCTCATCTCACTGAGATGAGAGCAATGGGCCAGGGATCTGGGAAGTGTGATCTGGGATGCAGGCTGCCTTTGTGGGTGGAAGAGGCAGATGCACTGAAAACTTGGGTCCTGACTGCCACGACACAAAACAGACTCAGATACAAGAGTGTGCACTTGAGTGCTTCATGATAGCTTTGAGAGGCCCTGGCCTCTGGAAGCTCGGTGCGGGTCTGGTTGTAATGATGTACTTGACTCAGCACTGGCAGTCACTGAACATGTCTCCTCTGCAGCTGGACACCTGCAGCATTAGCGTGTCTACTGCACATCCATAGAAATTCTGCCAAGAACCCCTTTAGCTCCGTATTTACATACATGCAAAGCCTAACATTCCGAAGCTTTGGCATGACCCCCCAGGTGATCCCGACCCCAAATTCCTACACCTAGTCATGCTAAGGAGGTTCTCTTCCCTGCCACCAGGAACACATCCCCTCCTACACATGTGACAAGTCACTGCCACCTCCTCTGCTCCAACTTCACTCATTGAGAATACCAAGTTCTAGGCACTGCAGCCTGCACCCTGGACATATCTCTGCCTTCATCTGTCCACAGCACTTCCGTCTGCACTTCTGGCCTGCAAAACCCACAATACACAGGCCCACTCACCACTGAAGCTGGGCATGCTGATGCTCTCCCTCCTCAGGTCAAGCCCTTAAGACGGACCTCTCTCTTCTTTATTTCCCACCATAGCCCTGGGGTTGGCTGTGTCTCCTGCCTTCCACTGTGTGGACACCCAGGAGGCAGCCCTGCTGTCGGGCTTACCGGGATGCGCTTTGTCTCCCTCAGGCTCTGTCCCTCTAGGAGGACGTGAACAACGCGGCTGTCTTCCACCTGCTCGCTGGAGTGAAGCAGTGAGGAGCTGCTACTCACAGCTGCTGGGGTCCTGGATGCCACTGCCACAGAAGGTTCCAAGAACTGTGGGGGATGACAACATCAGCAAAGCCCAGCAACTGCACCCCACCCAGCCTGGCAGTTGGCTCTGTGGGCATTCTACAACATCCATCCAGAACCTGAGGTTCTTGTCCCCTTGGAGGATGTGGAGTGGCACCAGGAGTAAAGACTGAAGAAGGTGGCTGTTTTGGGAACAAGAGATCCAGCACCTGGTGGGTGGGGATGAAATCCCAGGAGATTAACCCCATGTTGCTGCTGAAATGTAGGTTCCTCCCACAAATGACAGGCAGGAGCTCATTCCTAAGCTGGTCCTGCCTGTAAGGTTCAAGGCTCTGAACCCTGAAGGGCTCCTCCGTGTTCTGATCATTTTCACCCTGGGTTGGGACCAAGAATGGTGGGTTCAAAATGGAAATGGTGACAAACAGAAAAATGACTTGTGCCAATACACTAGAGTCAAAGCACAATGGGACAGTTCCCATCAGTACAAACACACACACACACACACACACACACACACACACACACACACACAGAGTCAGAATAGGAGTCCTGGGCCATTCATCAGGGATCAGACTAGAGGGCCTGCTGGGCTCACCTGCCCTGTGCTACTCACTGTTACTCTTGAGCTCCTCTGCGACAATCGCCAGAGGCTCTGGCGTCTAAGATGAAGCCTCACCCAGTGTATCCACAAAAGGGCTAGTTGGCCCCCCTGAGATTCCTGGGAGCCTGAGGCTCGGCATTGTCTGCAACCACAGGAGAACATCCTTCTCCCTCCAGTGGCTCCAACCAAGTGAGCTCAGATGGCTTGGTCAGTGAAGTGGGTGCCTGGATACCAGGGTTCCATGTTCTGTTTGATCCATTGTCAAGGCAATGATGTCATTTCCTGTGCCCATACCTGAGCCTCTTTTCACATAAGACCACTTTCAACAGCCCTATGGGCTGCCGATTTCTCCTCCATGCCTACCCATCTCAGGTGCGCAGGTGTTCACCAACAACTACCCAAACATCCCCACCAGCATCTGCCCTGCTTGGTGCCACTAGAGTTCCAGCTTGGAGCCTTCAAAAATGCATTCACAACCAGTCCTTCCCTCTCAGCAGCTTTTGGACCCTGGTCCCATCATTGTGCAACTCATGGTGTGCCCAGTCTTTTCTGGAAAGTAGGGTAGCATCTAATCTCTAGGGTTTATTGTGTCTATTGGCCCATAACACCCTCTGTTCTCTCTGAAACCAGAGATGGGACTCACAGGTGGCTAAAGCACAAATGTAGAGATGGGATAATCACAAGAAAGGGAGAGACAAAGAATGCACCCTAACTCAATCAGGCCTGTGTCCCACACAGGGACATGGCCAATGTCCGTCCCATCGTGGCTGCAGTTCCCTCTCTACACCATGGCAAGTTGGAGGGGACTGAGATGCAGAGGCTGCTCCCCTCTGCCATACAACTTCCCAAGGCTTCTCCTAAGATTTCAAAAGGGCCAAGTGTGTCTAGTGTTGGGGTCTCACAGAGACTCCGAGGTACCACAGCATCCTGCTGCCCAGAACCGGTTCACCCCTCACCTCAAGGGGGCTCAGCCTCTGGATTCATGGGAATTGAAGTGGGTACAGGTGATGGGATATCACCTCCAAGACTGAGTTATGCCAAGTCCATGACCCCTGTCTGCATCCCTGTCTCCAGCACCACTCCCCCCTCTCTCTTTCCTCCTCAGAGCAAACAAATCCATTTAGCAAGTGTGTCCTGTGATAAAGACATGACGGTCACCCATCCTCTCATTACAAAAACACTGAGGCTCAGCCAACATGGATCCTACAGGGAACACAGGCATAAACTCAGACTCCGATCCTCCCAGCCGAGCCTCAGTGGAGCCTGGACTCCCAGCCTCCTGAGTCAAGGAAACAGAGGTTCCTAGCCGAGCCACCTTGGATGCAGCCGCACACAAACTGAACTCATCAATGCCCCTTGCTCTCAGTTGTGAGTAAGAGGGGAAGTGGTGTTTCACAACCCTGGACATCAAGTGCAGTCTCCAGGCTTTGGGGTGTGCCCTGGCCTCTGTCTATCTGCCCAGGCTCTCCTACCCACACTGGCCTCTTACCCAACCTCCTCCTAGGGCCAAACTCAATCCTGCCTCTCAATTTCTTCTGCCTTCCCCAACACACTGCTCCCCAAAATGAGCAGGGCTGGCTCTCGGTTATCATGCTGGTGCCAGCAGCAATGCCACCCCACTGACATAATTCTGAGTCCCAACCTAGGCACTCCAGCTGTCTTTACCACACCTGGCCTGTTTGGGCACTGGCTCTTGCTCTTTTCTTTCATGTGCATGTGTTTTGAGGTTTTGAGTTTCTCCCACTGCAGAACTGCAGCTGTGGCAGGGTAGAGCTCATGAGGGTGACATTCTGAGCCACATCCAATCCCATCAGGACTGTTCACTGGGGTGACTGCTGGAACACAGTGATGAGTGAACACATGGGAGGTGGTTGGACCCACCTTGCCTCTGAGTGGCTTCCTTTCAGGACAGGAATGTAGGCATGGGAGCCCCTGGCGTGGGATGCTTTGCACAAGGCGTGACCATGGGCTCTCTTTCCTGGCAAAAATGGCTCCACTCAGCATGGAGAGCACTGTCATTCCTGGTGGCTAACAACAGCCCTGGACCCCAGAAAGGAACCCACACTCAAGATTAACGTCTGAGTGTGCATGTCCTCGAGGAAATGAGGTCTCCTGATCCCACGTGCAAAGGGGTAAGTCCTCTAACTCCAGGGGCCATGAAGGGACATCTGAGTTTCCCTCGTCCTTCTTTCCCTCTCTAACTAACCACAGTTAGGACCCTGGCCTCATTCCCCAGTGAGGATCATTAGGCTCCATAAAGGACAGTCTCTAAGATGCTCAGTGGACCAACACCCTCTGCACAACCCATAACCCTATTCACCCAAGAGGCAAGAGGATTTCTATTCAGGAAAACCAGGAAAGGGAGAGCCTTTCTCAAGGACACAAGGACATTAGTGAGTGAGGGAGTGATTAATGGATGGAGAACTATTTCCAACACCAACTTCCAGGAGCATATATGGCCCCCTGGAGAATTCTGCAGTGTGTTGGTGATTAAGGAGAACGTGTGAATTCAGGGGTCACTAGGTCCTCTCAGCCATAAGGAGGGAAACTGCCATAAAGGAACTAGGACAAGGGTGCGAGGAATGCTCACTGGTGGGAGATCGGAAGGAAGGAAAGTGTACTCATTAGAAAAGTGTCGCCTGAAAATTCTTAGCCAGCCAAAAGTCGTGCGAACTTGTGTGGGAAAAGAGTCTTTGCACAGTGATGAAGCTAAGAGCTCACATGATGGAACACAGCATCAACTGGGACCAAATCCAATATCTGATATTCTTGTAGGAAGAGGAGAGTCTGGACCCAGATACCAGGGAGACTGGGGGATACCGGATATGTGAGGTTGGAGCCAGGGCGGGATGCCCATATGGGAACCACAGATCGTGGGCAGCAATAGGAGAGTGGGCAAGGGCTGGGAGAGTTGGGGAGACAGTCCCCTTGAAACCTGGGAGGGGTTATGGCACTGGGACAGCCCAACACCTACTGTGTTGAGCCTCTGGAGCTCAACGGAAGACACTTCCTCTGTTGTCGGCCACCCAGTTAACAGAGTTTGGTTGCAGCAGCCTAGGACCCAGCTGAAGGTCTGAGCATGTTGGCCATGCAGGTTGGATCTGGACCACAGACACCCTCATCAGAGATTGTAGGGTCTCAGCCCTGAGGCAAGACAGGCACTAAGTCAGGCCAGGTGGGGAAACGGATAGGCACACACTCTGGGGGCTGGTGCCTGTGTTACTGGGAGCACTTCTGATCGCAATTCCCTGATCTGCTGCCAACACAGGCTACAGAGGAGCGTACAGAAACACAGACCACGGATCTGCCCCACTCAGTGGGCCCAGGCCAACACCACACCCAGCAGCCTCGTGCCATACCCAATGAGTCTCGAAGCGGCCCCCTCTTCCCATCCTGAGAGCTCTTCCCTTCCTCATGTGCCAATAGCTCCCTACTGTCACTGGCAATATCTACTCTGTGAGATGTCAACATCCGTGGGTACTGTTCTCTCATCCCAGGACAGTGTGGTCCCACACACCCTGGTGAAATGGGCCACCTGGAGGCTGGACCTGGAGGTTGTTGAGGCTGAATGGCAGCGGTGGTCCTCTGGCACTTAATATTATTTAAGTTAAAAAAAAACAAAAACAAAAACAAAAAACGGGTCTTGGTGCTCGAAAATGTTTGATTTGCATATTCTCATCCCCTAACCCCAATATTTTCATTATTTCCTCACATATGAAATCTTACTAGCATAAAGGTAATTTTGTATTAAACAAAGTGGATTGAAATAACATTGGTAAAAATAATCAATCACCATACTTTCAATTTTTGTTCTGCTTTCCTATTAGAAACCACTTGGATACAAGAGAACAGAGGACAGACTCATGGAAATGCTTGAAATGACAAGAAGCTCCCACTCAAGCTCAGCATTCAGTCCTGGACAGGGTAAGACCAGGCCACTTTGACATCTGTGCCAAAGAGTCTACCAGACAGAATCCTCTGACTGATCCCTGACTGAGCCATAGGAACTGGCTAGAAAAGCCTTCACATCCTCAATACATTCTTCACGTCAGAATACTTGACAACCATTGATATCCATCTCTCGTTAACTTGCTCCCCAGCCAACCATTCTTCAACAAATTCAAAGGAGTAACTCATGCAAGCACACAGAAAGGGGTGTTCACTACACACATCCATGTGCGAAAAAGACAACTGGTATTTCTTGTTTGGGCTATTTCAAATGAAATCCCTTCTGCATGACCTCCACAAACCAAAGGAAAATATTTGTGAAATTCCCACGTAGAAGACAAGATACACTTGCCAAGGAGGCAGTGGCAAGAATTTTGACACTCCAAATGTAGAGTGTGTGTTTAGGAAGCAGTCACAGTTTCCATGAGAGAGTCCCATGAAATCAATTAGGAAGATCCATGCTCTAGCCCTACCATGCAAGTGATGTGACTTGAAAGAGTCACTTAGTCTTAGTAACCATCATCACTAACAAGTAAGTCAATGAATAAAGGTCCTCAGGTGCCAAGCTACAAAATGTGGGATGAGCATGGATGAGGATGGGTGGGAGAAGTCTCCAACTCTAACACAATTAGGGAAGGATGTGCTGACCTCAAGTGGCTGGGGGGGCTGGGATCCTGCCACAGAGGGGGATTCCAAACCTCACATCCCCTGACCCAGGCCAGAAGACCAGGTAGAGTCCAAGGACCCTGGGGTGGCCCAATGGCAATAAAGGTCAAAAGGAACTAGGGATCTGCCTGGTCCCTCAATCCCCTACTCTGAGCAGGGCTGCATGACGAGGCCAGAGGCCATCCACAGCAATCTGCCTTTACAGGAAAACAGGGACTGCAGGCTGCCTCTGGCTCACTGAATCAGGGTGGTGTTTTCATAAAGCAAGACCACTTCCTCACATTTGACCAGCAGCTCATGTGTTGACAGCACAATGACTGACTTGACTCAGGCCCTGATGAATGAAATAGAAAATTCATAGCAAACCCATCTTTAGCTCTTCCACATCATCAGGGGCTCTGATTCAATTCCGTCCAGAAAGGTGTCTGAAATGATTTCTAAACATGCTGGGGACTCACCTCTGTGTGGAACTTTTCAGGAAAAAGGGGATCAAATCTCATGAAGCAACTCTTCTCTCTTCTAGCCCATGGGCAATGCAAGGAACCTGCATGATACCAGAGGCTCACTTCTCTCTTCTCATGTCTTCTGGAAAGGATTCGTTAATGCTTCCTGCAAGGTGAAGCAGAAGCCTGCATCCCCAGCTGCACAGAAGTGTTTTAGGGCAGTGTCTCCCTTAAAACCCAAAAATAAAAAAAAACAGGTCATTCAACAGGCACATGGATTCGAGTACATGTTCAATGATCCCTCCTCCCTGGAGCCTTCCACATGCCCATCTTCCACATTCACAGAGCAATGCTTGGCCATTCTCAAGACCAGGAGACCATGATGCTCCTCACCAGGAAGTCAATAAGGAACATGAAGAGAGCAGCATGGATTGCAGAAGGTGGCACATCAAGGATCTTCAGCTCTGCTGCTAGAACACAAGAGCTTAACTTCAGTATTGACTTTTTGCCAACTACCAAGTACGATACCAGTGTCAAGCCCAATATGCAGATATGCAGGTAGTAGGTGACACCCCGCATCCATTCACAAAAGTGGGCAACATCTGCATCAGAACAAGGAAGTATCTTACCCTTACTCATAAAAATCATCAGAAACAAAATAAAATGGATGCAAGACTTCTCATTTCACTATTAGGTAGCTGTTGGAATTCCCTATTAAATAATACCTCCTCCAAAATAAAAAGTATCTCAGACATGTGTCAACTATTCAATGGATGACATTTTAAAAACTATGGACTTTACTTAATATTTATGTATGCTATATCCCTGCCTAAGGCTCTATGAGAAAGGAGCACATAGAATTGGATCTTTGAAAATCTCACATTTGCTGATAAATATTACTGCTGATCTCAGGCATGGCGAAGTGAAAAGTGGGACTTTGGATATTCCAAGAATGCTATGTTGTGGGATTGGTGTCCCTGATTCATACATAGCATATGGTTTCTATGAAATCCAGTGAGGGAGCAGGAGTAACGAAGCTGATTGCACAGATGACCTCAGGGAATACTGACAGATAGGCCAAATGAAAAATATGCTCCAGCTAACCATTGGTATTTGGGCTTCTGATCCCAGTCCTGTTTTTAAAAAAGGTGCAGACAGGCAGTGTTCATTAAAAACTGTCTACCATGTAAAAGTGGGTAATTTAAATGGCATCTAGTTACACATCTGATAGAATGGTCTGGCAACATATGAATTTCATTCTAACAACAACAACAACAACAAAACATAGAAAATGAGACATAAAGATAAAACCTTGTCTTCACCAGGATGCCTAAAAATAGGTTTTATTTGGCTCATGCAAATAAATATCTTTCAATAGAATTTCTGATTTCTGAATGAATCCATTCAACTTCATACTGCACAGATCACAAGGTTTTCTTTACAGAATATTCTCTTCTTCTTCTTAAAGCCTCACATAGAAAATGTCTCACAGGACATAGGAGGGGAATGACCCAAAGGATGAGAGAATGGCTGGAACCGTTCTCAAATGTGCCCATGTAGCCTAAAGTTTGAAGGCATCTAATTGTACTCTAAAACAATTATGAACCTATTCGATCCATTATTAATAAATATCACCACTTTACCACTTGAACCAAATCACAGAAAATTGGAAACAGATGATCATTGGCTTTGATACCTTTACTACTGTTTCATTACTCAGAGTCGATCAACTCTATACTTCAAGTGACACAGATTTATTACAGAATGCCTAAGATCCTAAGGATCTATTTTAGCTCAGCCCATGGTATTGCTTCATTATTTTATTATTTTGTAAGTAATAAAATATAACTTCATGTTGGATGACATATTCAAGCCATGAATATATCATCCAACATTGTTCTTCCCAAAATATTAGCCCAATTTCTGCGTGCGCTCACTTACTGTTCAGGAATTTTACTAATTGTTTGAAGGTTCTAGAGGACCTGTTAGACTCCTAATGGACAAACCATACAACATACTCCAGAGAACGGACGAGTGCCATAAGAAGAAAATAAGGTCAGCCTACAGCAATGGGCAGCTGCCTGCCCTCGGCTGGGAGGAGCCCTGGCCATGGCACCAGGGCTGCTGGGCAGCAGAAGCCTCCACAGCCCTGCAGGGAGCCTGGAGCACAGCTCTGCCTAACCATGCTCAGCCCTGGACAGATGCACATGAGTTCCCATCACAGGCTCGAGTGTGACAGTCCCAGGTGCATGCCTGTCATGCCAGCCACCAGGGAGGCTGAGGCAAGAGGAACGTTTGAGGTCAGCCTTGGCAACTTAGACCCCGAGGCAAGGGGAAATACTTTTACAGGGGTCTCTGAGGGTGTAGCTCAGGTAGGTCACTTGCCTCACAGGCTCAAGGCCCTGGGTTCAATCCCCAGAACCCACGTACACACAAAAAGTGAACTTGGAATATTGTTTAAAATCATGGATCAGGTACACACAAGGACTTCAATATGACCTCTCAGAGGAGCTCAATTTGAGATCAGACTGAACAAAAGACCACCTGGACCATTGACTCAGTGTCTGAAACCCTCTGTGAGCATGGGAAGCACTGCTGGCAAGACACCAGAGGGCCAAAGCACTTGTGCCCCCTGCAGGGGCGTCTCTTGTCTACCGCCAAAGACTGTTCCCCTCCTGGGGCAGCTGAGAGCAAGCTGGGCCTTGGAGCAAGGACTAGTGCTTTAGATATAGACTATGCAAGCAAGGGGCAATGTCTTTAATAAAACTAAAATTAAAAAGTCACATTGAAAAAATTTTAAAAAGAAGAAAATAAGGTCAAGTAGAGGAAGCCCATTTTCACAGGAAAAAATCCCCCAGTGAAAAGCATCAGAATAGATACCAAGAAAAATACCAACAAAAACAGTGTGCTCCCACTATGTATCTACTCAACATGCAAAAGTTAGAAAGCTAGATAATACAATCCTGGCCACAGGTAGAGCTATGCAGAAGAGCCACCTGGCAGTGCTTAGTCAAAGAAGTAAACATGCACACTTTGACCTAGAAATTCCACCTGTGTGTAAACCAGGCGGTGCTTAAGCAGTTTCACAAGGGGACATGCACAGGGAAATTTATCCTCAGGTTCTTATAGAGTTGTCTGTGCTTACAGGGAGTTGATGGTTGTCAAGATGCCCACAGCTGCGAAAGTCAAAAGCTAAAAAAATAATAGATGCCAACCTGGATATATTAATAATCCCGTATCTATGATCACCTTCATAAGGTAGCTTCCCAACTTCTGTGTGGAAGTGAGTTCCTCCTTGGCCCTTACACTGTTGTGGAGACCACTAGGAGTTCAGCTTTGTGCAGGATCATCTGACCTGGACTTTTGGCAAGACCTGTACAGCCCTCACACATGCTCAGATGCTACAGGACTTTTCAGACCAGTCCAGACAACACTAGGCATCCATTCATTGTCTGCACTCTACAGATTCCTAGATGCACGACATTCATTACCATCAAATGCAGAATTTTCATCAAAAACTAATATATATATCATTCCAATCTGAATCAAGAAAATCGGAAATATCCCCAAATCCAAAGAGTGGATCCCCATTGTGATGCTACAAGTTGAAAATTCCACAGCTGACCTCATGGGATGGTTCACAGTCAAAAGACAGCTGCATGAAAAATATTACATGACCTTCCTGCTATGTGAAAAGTGGCATGTGAAGTACACATGCATGTCTTCCTCAGACATGGGTTCATTTGCAAGACACCTTGTGCAATTGAAAATACTCCAAAAGGGGAGAAATCAGAACCATGTCGCCAAAGTATTTCAGCAGAGACCAACTCCATCTGTCTATCTATCTCTCAGTGAGTGTGTGTGCTCTTGTGTGTGTTTGTGTGTCTTTGTTTGTGTTTGTACCATCATAGCTGATACTTCATTGCCCCCATTGGAAAACTGACTCAGATAATGCCATCTGCCAAACTCCTAAAAACCAAAGTTCTTGCTGATAGAATGAAACATTCCTTCCTGTTGGTTTGGATGTGTCCTTTAGGAATCACTGCTACATTTAGTATACTCAAATCATCACAGTAGATCAGGTAACAAAAACATATATATTTTAAAATAATAATAATATATTAATGGAAACAACAAATACAGGATAGAGTAACAACTGTGTTACTAAACAAGGTCAAGGACAATGGCAAACTATAGATTCAAACTTTGAAGAAAATAGTAATCAATGTAAATATTCCTGGGCTGCCTCAGCCCCGCCCAGGCACACAGCAACAGAATGGTTTTGCAAGCATCCTCAGGAGGGCAGGAGCCTTCTTTGCAGGACGAGAGGGAGGTTGAGGCTCGATCCACCCATCATTCTTTTGGGAGAGGCTCCTTTTCCTCAGCACAAAGTTGGATTTTTTGTGAGGATTCTTGGCATCAAATACGTTGGCCTCTGCTGGAATCCTCAGCTCTGGGGAGAGAGGGGTGTACAAAAAGAAGGTGGCACTCAGGAGGTGCTCCCTAGGACACGCCAACATCTGAGAGCCTGTGCCAGAAAAGGCCAGAGCCACACACCTGAGAGCTCTCCAATTCAGCACCAATACCAACAAAGACAGCCTCCACAGTCCTCCCTGAGGAAGAACTAGGCAGAGCACTTCAACAGACCTAATGTCTGTTCCTACCGAAGGCTTTGGACTCCAGAATATCTCAGGTCCTCTTGCATCTGCCAAAGCACACCACTAGGGTTTGCATCTGAAATCTCCCACAAAAGGCTCCTGTGCCGAAGATTCAGTCCCCACATGAGCCATCTTCATAGGTGGGTTTGGAGGGAAGCATTGGATGGTGAGTGCTCTGATGTCAACATGAAATTCTCATTCAAGATGAATACACTACTGGGGGGTGGGAGGGACTGGAAGAAAGGTTGAGCATGGTTGGAGTAAGACCTAAACAGGGTTGTGCCCTGGGCAACAGTACCTTGTTCCTGTTGGCTCCACTGAATCCTCATTCTCCAAGGAGAGGTCCTCCCTCTCCATCTTTCTCTCTCTCCCTCTCTGCCAGCCTCGTTCTCTCTCTCCCAGTCTATGCCTTTGTGGCAAGGGCTGAGGAGCTCTCCACTGCCACACACTAGAGCTTTATGGACAGCCTCAGTGCACAACCAAAGAGAAAGCTATGAAACCCAGAGAAAAAAGGCCTAGGATTCCTCCTCTGAGTTATTTTCCTCAAGTATGGCCACAGTGAGGACAGGCTGACCAGCACGGATACCACGTTAGAGCCATGCTTCTGCGTTGGTGGAGCCCGCCTCCATGTGAACCAGGCTTCTGAGAATGGAGGCCACATTCCAAATACTGCCCTACTGAGAACAATGGTTCCAAAGACCAGCAAAGGGACTGCTTCCCTCCAACATGGTGTATGGCCCAGTGGTGCCATGACCCCGAGTGGGGGAATACAACAGCCGCTTCTCCTTCCTCTGAACATGTGTTTCCTGTCGCCCTCCTCTAACCTAGAGCCTGTTCTCCATCCCTTCTGGGTTGGATGTGGAGATCTCTGCTATGAATTTCTTAGGCTACCAAGGCCCCAGACAGACTTCCTCTTCCATAGACTCTACTAACCTAACAGTAGGTTAAGATAGGAGACAAGTGATCCTAGAACTCATAGGGATGGTGGTCTTCAGGGTACATAGGCTGGGATAATGGCTGCTGTGGTGTTTGGCTCACAAAAACCAACCAACCAACCAACGAAAAAGCGCTGGCATTATTATCAGATGAGCTCTGTGGCTACGTGCTCAGGAAGCCCTCATCTGACTTTAGTTAGGGATCACAACCTGGCTATTGTGATCACTCCTTGCCTAGTGGACTCAGGTGCGTAAGACCATGGAATTTATGCAAAAACAGATGATTCAGGCTGTCTCCCAGGCTGTGTTTTCTTCCCAATTTCATCCTGTTACTGCTTGCTAGAATCCTGGCAATGCTCTGCCCAGGCAGTGGTTTTTTGGTGACACCGAAGGCTTTCAATAGTACTGCTTCAGTCCACAAAATGCCAGTTCCCTCTTTAGCCCATGCATTCCCATGTTCCTTTGAAACCACTCCTATCCCAGACCATGAAAACATACTGCTCCTGGAGAGAGGCTTTCCTCCTCACTCCTCAAAGATGTCAGCTTTGGATGCCTGTTCATGTCCAGGGGAGGGCACCTGGTGGGGAGCCGCAATATCCACCGGGGTATACCATTGGACCTCAAGACCTTCCACCAGCAGAAGTGCAGTTGGCTTTGTGCACGAACCCAACACACCTGTTGGAGTGTTCTTGGGGGTCAGAGACTACTCTTTGTTGCTAAGAGTTGACCTGAGTCCACATCCTGACCCTTGCTCTCTGCTATCTGATTGTCTCACTTACTCTGACGGCGAGAGATGATTTGGCCCAGCTCATAATCCTCTGGATTCTCCTCAGTAAGGAAGTGTAGGTCGAGGGCGCTGCGGATGACGACAGGAGCCCTATCGTGGCAGGTCACCTGGAGCAGCATGGGAGACAGGCCTTCAGGAAATGGGCCTTGAAGTGACTACTCAAGGACAGTGGGCAGGGGCATTCTGGAGGCACCTCCACTCTAAATACAAGGGCAACATCCATGACCCTACTACCCGAGGCTGACCTCCTGCTCATCGTGTGGGCTCTTCCCACAGGCTACTAGCCCAATCCTTGTACATAGGACTTCCTGGGCCTGCCATTGCTCTTTGTGGAGCTGCACTCCTCTCGGAGTGAAAGGACCCCACTACCTGCATACAGATGCAATCTCATCCCACAAGTTGGGAGGAATGGGACAATAGCCTCCAAGATCCCAGGTCTGCCCGAGGATGCAGGCGGCATTGGGAATGGCCTAGGCACAAAACCTAGAGGCTTTGGTCTGGATTGCCAGGGCCAAAAACAGACCCAGGAACATGACCACACACAGGAGAGCTGAAAGATAGCCACGAGAGCTCCTGGCCTCCAGAGGCTCAGTGCTGGCTGGGATGTAGGAGGGCACCTCATCCGGCAAGGGTGGTCATTGGGTTACCTGGACATTTAGTGTGCTTGCTCCACATCCATATCGACTCTGCAGAGAGACTCTCTCAGCTCCTTGTTCAAGGAACATGGAGAACCTCACACTGCTGTCCTCCTCCATAGACGTCAGCATCCCATACAAGGGAACCTGCAACCTAGTTCCTGTCCTATTCTCATCTGTCACCCATACCTGTCCCTGCCCTTCTGGACTGCATGCTGCCACCTGACACACAGACTCCCTCAGACATGGCAGTGGACAAGCTGCTGCACTCGCTCATCTCAGCTCCAGCCCTTCACACTGACCTCTCCCTTCTTGATTCCCATCTATCCTCCTGATCATCCAGAAGCTCCAAATTCAAGAGGGCATGAGTAGTCCATGGTATTGGACCAGTGTCTGCTCCCCACCCAGGTGTAAGCACCACGGGACACCCCTGCTCCCAGGCTTACCAGAACACTCTTGGCCATCTCTGGACTTTGTGTTTCTAAGTGGACACGAATTAAGCAGGTGTCTCCCACCTGCTTGTGGGAAAGCGGCCTGGAGGACTTGCAGGTTGATTCTGAGAACTGTGGGGGATGGAACATCAGCAAACCCAGAAACAGAAAGCCACCCCAGACTGTCAGTTGGCTCTATGGGCTTCCAGCAAATATGTCCAGGTGCTGAGGCTTCTTATTTCCTCAGGTCGGAGTGGAATGGCAGCACATGCACAGCTTGAATAAGGTAGGTGTTTACCTCCTTTCCCTTGACCTGGGGGCGTTTCCTCACCATGAAATATTGTATTCCCAGATTCATGGACAGACACACGAGTGAGTGGTCAGAGACCTTGATTTCTGCAGTGCGAAGTGGAGAGAATTGTTAGGTGGCACTCAAGGACTATACCACAAAACACCCACAACCCCTGAGAGTCTCCGCCAGGCCCATCACACTTTGGTATTTTGGGGCCAAGGCCCACTTTCTCTTGGCTGTCAGTTATCCTGAGCCCACTGTGGATCATGTCTCCCCACTGTCTGATTGTCCTACTTACTCTCATCCTCAGACATCATATACAGCAGCTCAAAGTTGTCCACATCCTCATGCTGCAACAAATTTTGGTCCAAGGCCCTGCGGATGAGGCTTGTCACCGTCTCCTGAAAGGTCACCTGGATCAGGGTGGGAC
Source organism: Urocitellus parryii (assembly GCF_045843805.1). Classification (NCBI taxonomy): domain Eukaryota; kingdom Metazoa; phylum Chordata; class Mammalia; order Rodentia; family Sciuridae; genus Urocitellus; species Urocitellus parryii. Next base: position 67,804,276 of record NC_135548.1, read on the forward strand.
AAATGTCATCAGAGAATGGCTTTTAGAAGAGCTACCCAGAAGACTGTGGTCAAACATTCAGGAGAAATCTCAGCTACATATACAAGGGCACAATCTTGTTATCCTGCTACCTGAGTGTGTCCTCCATATACCACCTGGGTTCTTGCAATGTGCTACTAGAACAATCCTGGTACAAATATCTGCCTGTACCTGCCATCTCCCCTCCCCCTGGGGAGCCACATTCCACTCATGTCAAAGGACCAAACTGCCTATGCACAGACACACTCTCATCTCACTGAGATGAGAGCAATGGGCCAGGGATCTGGGAAGTGTGATCTGGGATGCAGGCTGCCTTTGTGGGTGGAAGAGGCAGATGCACTGAAAACTTGGGTCCTGACTGCCACGACACAAAACAGACTCAGATACAAGAGTGTGCACTTGAGTGCTTCATGATAGCTTTGAGAGGCCCTGGCCTCTGGAAGCTCGGTGCGGGTCTGGTTGTCATGATGTACTTGACTCAGCACTGGCAGTCACTGAACATGTCTCCTCTGCAGCTGGACACCTGCAGCATTAGCGTGTCTACTGCACATCCATAGAAATTCTGCCAAGAACCCCTTTAGCTCCGTATTTACATACATGCAAAGCCTAACATTCCGAAGCTTTGGCATGACCCCCCAGGTGATCCCGACCCCAAATTCCTACACCTAGTCATGCTAAGGAGGTTCTCTTCCCTGCCACCAGGAACACATCCCCTCCTACACATGTGACAAGTCACTGCCACCTCCTCTGCTCCAACTTCACTCATTGAGAATACCAAGTTCTAGGCACTGCAGCCTGCACCCTGGACATATCTCTGCCTTCATCTGTCCACAGCACTTCCGTCTGCACTTCTGGCCTGCAAAACCCACAATACACAGGCCCACTCACCACTGAAGCTGGGCATGCTGATGCTCTCCCTCCTCAGGTCAAGCCCTTAAGACGGACCTCTCTCTTCTTTATTTCCCACCATAGCCCTGGGGTTGGCTGTGTCTCCTGCCTTCCACTGTGTGGACACCCAGGAGGCAGCCCTGCTGTCGGGCTTACCGGGATGCGCTTTGTCTCCCTCAGGCTCTGTCCCTCTAGGAGGACGTGAACAACGCGGCTGTCTTCCACCTGCTCGCTGGAGTGAAGCAGTGAGGAGCTGCTACTCACAGCTGCTGGGGTCCTGGATGCCACTGCCACAGAAGGTTCCAAGAACTGTGGGGGATGACAACATCAGCAAAGCCCAGCAACTGCACCCCACCCAGCCTGGCAGTTGGCTCTGTGGGCATTCTACAACATCCATCCAGAACCTGAGGTTCTTGTCCCCTTGGAGGATGTGGAGTGGCACCAGGAGTAAAGACTGAAGAAGGTGGCTGTTTTGGGAACAAGAGATCCAGCACCTGGTGGGTGGGGATGAAATCCCAGGAGATTAACCCCATGTTGCTGCTGAAATGTAGGTTCCTCCCACAAATGACAGGCAGGAGCTCATTCCTAAGCTGGTCCTGCCTGTAAGGTTCAAGGCTCTGAACCCTGAAGGGCTCCTCCGTGTTCTGATCATTTTCACCCTGGGTTGGGACCAAGAATGGTGGGTTCAAAATGGAAATGGTGACAAACAGAAAAATGACTTGTGCCAATACACTAGAGTCAAAGCACAATGGGACAGTTCCCATCAGTACAAACACACACACACACACACACACACACACACACACACACACACACACAGAGTCAGAAGAGGAGTCCTGGGCCATTCATCAGGGATCAGACTAGAGGGCCTGCTGGGCTCACCTGCCCTGTGCTACTCACTGTTACTCTTGAGCTCCTCTGCGACAATCGCCAGAGGCTCTGGCGTCTAAGATGAAGCCTCACCCAGTGTATCCACAAAAGGGCTAGTTGGCCCCCCTGAGATTCCTGGGAGCCTGAGGCTCGGCATTGTCTGCAACCACAGGAGAACATCCTTCTCCCTCCAGTGGCTCCAACCAAGTGAGCTCGGATGGCTTGGTCAGTGAAGTGGGTGCCTGGATACCAGGGTTCCATGTTCTGTTTGATCCATTGTCAAGGCAATGATGTCATTTCCTGTGCCCATACCTGAGCCTCTTTTCACATAAGACCACTTTCAACAGCCCTATGGGCTGCCGATTTCTCCTCCATGCCTACCCATCTCAGGTGCGCAGGTGTTCACCAACAACTACCCAAACATCCCCACCAGCATCTGCCCTGCTTGGTGCCACTAGAGTTCCAGCTTGGAGCCTTCAAAAATGCATTCACAACCAGTCCTTCCCTCTCAGCAGCTTTTGGACCCTGGTCCCATCATTGTGCAACTCATGGTGTGCCCAGTCTTTTCTGGAAAGTAGGGTAGCATCTAATCTCTAGGGTTTATTGTGTCTATTGGCCCATAACACCCTCTGTTCTCTCTGAAACCAGAGATGGGACTCACAGGTGGCTAAAGCACAAATGTAGAGATGGGATAATCACAAGAAAGGGAGAGACAAAGAATGCACCCTAACTCAATCAGGCCTGTGTCCCACACAGGGACATGGCCAATGTCCGTCCCATCGTGGCTGCAGTTCCCTCTCTACACCATGGCAAGTTGGAGGGGACTGAGATGCAGAGGCTGCTCCCCTCTGCCATACAACTTCCCAAGGCTTCTCCTAAGATTTCAAAAGGGCCAAGTGTGTCTAGTGTTGGGGTCTCACAGAGACTCCGAGGTACCACAGCATCCTGCTGCCCAGAACCGGTTCACCCCTCACCTCAAGGGGGCTCAGCCTCTGGATTCATGGGAATTGAAGTGGGTACAGGTGATGGGATATCACCTCCAAGACTGAGTTATGCCAAGTCCATGACCCCTGTCTGCATCCCTGTCTCCAGCACCACTCCCCCCTCTCTCTTTCCTCCTCAGAGCAAACAAATCCATTTAGCAAGTGTGTCCTGTGATAAAGACATGACGGTCACCCATCCTCTCATTACAAAAACACTGAGGCTCAGCCAACATGGATCCTACAGGGAACACAGGCATAAACTCAGACTCCGATCCTCCCAGCCGAGCCTCAGTGGAGCCTGGACTCCCAGCCTCCTGAGTCAAGGAAACAGAGGTTCCTAGCCGAGCCACCTTGGATGCAGCCGCACACAAACTGAACTCATCAATGCCCCTTGCTCTCAGTTGTGAGTAAGAGGGGAAGTGGTGTTTCACAACCCTGGACATCAAGTGCAGTCTCCAGGCTTTGGGGTGTGCCCTGGCCTCTGTCTATCTGCCCAGGCTCTCCTACCCACACTGGCCTCTTACCCAACCTCCTCCTAGGGCCAAACTCAATCCTGCCTCTCAATTTCTTCTGCCTTCCCCAACACACTGCTCCCCAAAATGAGCAGGGCTGGCTCTCGGTTATCATGCTGGTGCCAGCAGCAATGCCACCCCACTGACATAATTCTGAGTCCCAACCTAGGCACTCCAGCTGTCTTTACCACACCTGGCCTGTTTGGGCTCTGGCTCTTGCTCTTTTCTTTCATGTGCATGTGTTTTGAGGTTTTGAGTTTCTCCCACTGCAGAACTGCAGCTGTGGCAGGGTAGAGCTCATGAGGGTGACATTCTGAGCCACATCCAATCCCATCAGGACTGTTCACTGGGGTGACTGCTGGAACACAGTGATGAGTGAACACATGGGAGGTGGTTGGACCCACCTTGCCTCTGAGTGGCTTCCTTTCAGGACAGGAATGTAGGCATGGGAGCCCCTGGCGTGGGATGCTTTGCACAAGGCGTGACCATGGGCTCTCTTTCCTGGCAAAAATGGCTCCACTCAGCATGGAGAGCACTGTCATTCCTGGTGGCTAACAACAGCCCTGGACCCCAGAAAGGAACCCACACTCAAGATTAACGTCTGAGTGTGCGTGTCCTCGAGGAAATGAGGTCTCCTGATCCCAGGTGCAAAGGGGTAAGTCCTCTAACTCCAGGGGCCATGAAGGGACATCTGAGTTTCCCTCGTCCTTCTTTCCCTCTCTAACTAACCACAGTTAGGACCCTGGCCTCATTCCCCAGTGAGGATCATTAGGCTCCATAAAGGACAGTCTCTAAGATGCTCAGTGGACCAACACCCTCTGCACAACCCATAACCCTATTCACCCAAGAGGCAAGAGGATTTCTATTCAGGAAAACCAGGAAAGGGAGAGCCTTTCTCAAGGACACAAGGACATTAGTGAGTGAGGGAGTGATTAATGGATGGAGAACTATTTCCAACACCAACTTCCAGGAGCATATATGGCCCCCTGGAGAATTCTGCAGTGTGTTGGTGATTAAGGAGAACGTGTGAATTCAGGGGTCACTAGGTCCTCTCAGCCATAAGGAGGGAAACTGCCATAAAGGAACTAGGACAAGGGTGCGAGGAATGCTCACTGGTGGGAGATCGGAAGGAAGGAAAGTGTACTCATTAGAAAAGTGTCGCCTGAAAATTCTTAGCCAGCCAAAAGTCGTGCGAACTTGTGTGGGAAAAGAGTCTTTGCACAGTGATGAAGCTAAGAGCTCACATGATGGAACACAGCATCAACTGGGACCAAATCCAATATCTGATATTCTTGTAGGAAGAGGAGAGTCTGGACCCAGATACCAGGGAGACTGGGGGATACCGGATATGTGAGGTTGGAGCCAGGGCGGGATGCCCATATGGGAACCACAGATCGTGGGCAGCAATAGGAGAGTGGGCAAGGGCTGGGAGAGTTGGGGAGACAGTCCCCTTGAAACCTGGGAGGGGTTATGGCACTGGGACAGCCCAACACCTACTGTGTTGAGCCTCTGGAGCTCAACGGAAGACACTTCCTCTGTTGTCGGCCACCCAGTTAACAGAGTTTGGTTGCAGCAGCCTAGGACCCAGCTGAAGGTCTGAGCATGTTGGCCATGCAGGTTGGATCTGGACCACAGACACCCTCATCAGAGATTGTAGGGTCTCAGCCCTGAGGCAAGACAGGCACTAAGTCAGGCCAGGTGGGGAAACGGATAGGCACACACTCTGGGGGCTGGTGCCTGTGTTACTGGGAGCACTTCTGATCGCAATTCCCTGATCTGCTGCCAACACAGGCTACAGAGGAGCGTACAGAAACACAGACCACGGATCTGCCCCACTCAGTGGGCCCAGGCCAACACCACACCCAGCAGCCTCGTGCCATACCCAATGAGTCTCGAAGCGGCCCCCTCTTCCCATCCTGAGAGCTCTTCCCTTCCTCATGTGCCAATAGCTCCCTACTGTCACTGGCAATATCTACTCTGTGAGATGTCAACATCCGTGGGTACTGTTCTCTCATCCCAGGACAGTGTGGTCCCACACACCCTGGTGAAATGGGCCACCTGGAGGCTGGACCTGGAGGTTGTTTAGGCTGAATGGCAGCGGTGGTCCTCTGGCACTTAATATTATTTAAGTTAAAAAAAAACAAAAACAAAAACAAAAAACGGGTCTTGGTGCTCGAAAATGTTTGATTTGCATATTCTCATCCCCTAACCCCAATATTTTCATTATTTCCTCACATATGAAATCTTACTAGCATAAAGGTAATTTTGTATTAAACAAAGTGGATTGAAATAACATTGGTAAAAATAATCAATCACCATACTTTCAATTTTTGTTCTGCTTTCCTATTAGAAACCACTTGGATACAAGAGAACAGAGGACAGACTCATGGAAATGCTTGAAATGACAAGAAGCTCCCACTCAAGCTCAGCATTCAGTCCTGGACAGGGTAAGACCAGGCCACTTTGACATCTGTGCCAAAGAGTCTACCAGACAGAATCCTCTGACTGATCCCTGACTGAGCCATAGGAACTGGCTAGAAAAGCCTTCACATCCTCAATACATTCTTCACGTCAGAATACTTGACAACCATTGATATCCATCTCTCGTTAACTTGCTCCCCAGCCAACCATTCTTCAACAAATTCAAAGGAGTAACTCATGCAAGCACACAGAAAGGGGTGTTCACTACACACATCCATGTGCGAAAAAGACAACTGGTATTTCTTGTTTGGGCTATTTCAAATGAAATCCCTTCTGCATGACCTCCACAAACCAAAGGAAAATATTTGTGAAATTCCCACGTAGAAGACAAGATACACTTGCCAAGGAGGCAGTGGCAAGAATTTTGACACTCCAAATGTAGAGTGTGTGTTTAGGAAGCAGTCACAGTTTCCATGAGAGAGTCCCATGAAATCAATTAGGAAGATCCATGCTCTAGCCCTACCATGCAAGTGATGTGACTTGAAAGAGTCACTTAGTCTTAGTAACCATCATCACTAACAACTAAGTCAATGAATAAAGGTCCTCAGGTGCCAAGCTACAAAATGTGGGATGAGCATGGATGAGGATGGGTGGGAGAAGTCTCCAACTCTAACACAATTAGGGAAGGATGTGCTGACCTCAAGTGGCTGGGGGGGCTGGGATCCTGCCACAGAGGGGGATTCCAAACCTCACATCCCCTGACCCAGGCCAGAAGACCAGGTAGAGTCCAAGGACCCTGGGGTGGCCCAATGGCAATAAAGGTCAAAAGGAACTAGGGATCTGCCTGGTCCCTCAATCCCCTACTCTGAGCAGGGCTGCATGACGAGGCCAGAGGCCATCCACAGCAATCTGCCTTTACAGGAAAACAGGGACTGCAGGCTGCCTCTGGCTCACTGAATCAGGGTGGTGTTTTCATAAAGCAAGACCACTTCCTCACACTTGACCAGCAGCTCATGTGTTGACAGCACAATGACTGACTTGACTCAGGCCCTGATGAATGAAATAGAAAATTCATAGCAAACCCATCTTTAGCTCTTCCACATCATCAGGGGCTCTGATTCAATTCCGTCCAGAAAGGTGTCTGAAATGATTTCTAAACATGCTGGGGACTCACCTCTGTGTGGAACTTTTCAGGAAAAAGGGGATCAAATCTCATGAAGCAACTCTTCTCTCTTCTAGCCCATGGGCAATGCAAGGAACCTGCATGATACCAGAGGCTCACTTCTCTCTTCTCATGTCTTCTGGAAAGGATTCGTTAATGCTTCCTGCAAGGTGAAGCAGAAGCCTGCATCCCCAGCTGCACAGAAGTGTTTTAGGGCAGTGTCTCCCTTAAAACCCAAAAATAAAAAAAAAAACAGGTCATTCAACAGGCACATGGATTCGAGTACATGTTCAATGATCCCTCCTCCCTGGAGCCTTCCACATGCCCATCTTCCACATTCACAGAGCAATGCTTGGCCATTCTCAAGACCAGGAGACCATGATGCTCCTCACCAGGAAGTCAATAAGGAACATGAAGAGAGCAGCATGGATTGCAGAAGGTGGCACATCAAGGATCTTCAGCTCTGCTGCTAGAACACAAGAGCTTAACTTCAGTATTGACTTTTTGCCAACTACCAAGTACGATAGCAGTGTCAAGCCCAATATGCAGATATGCAGGTAGTAGGTGACACCCCGCATCCATTCACAAAAGTGGGCAACATCTGCATCAGAACAAGGAAGTATCTTACCCTTACTCATAAAAATCATCAGAAACAAAATAAAATGGATGCAAGACTTCTCATTTCACTATTAGGTAGCTGTTGGAATTCCCTATTAAATAATACCTCCTCCAAAATAAAAAGTATCTCAGACATGTGTCAACTATTCAATGGATGACATTTTAAAAACTATGGACTTTACTTAATATTTATGTATGCTATATCCCTGCCTAAGGCTCTATGAGAAAGGAGCACATAGAATTGGATCTTTGAAAATCTCACATTTGCTGATAAATATTACTGCTGATCTCAGGCATGGCGAAGTGAAAAGTGGGACTTTGGATATTCCAAGAATGCTATGTTGTGGGATTGGTGTCCCTGATTCATACATAGCATATGGTTTCTATGAAATCCAGTGAGGGAGCAGGAGTAACGAAGCTGATTGCACAGATGACCTCAGGGAATACTGACAGATAGGCCAAATGAAAAATATGCTCCAGCTAACCATTGGTATTTGGGCTTCTGATCCCAGTCCTGTTTTTAAAAAAGGTGCAGACAGGCAGTGTTCATTAAAAACTGTCTACCATGTAAAAGTGGGTAATTTAAATGGCATCTAGTTACACATCTGATAGAATGGTCTGGCAACATATGAATTTCATTCTAACAACAACAACAACAACAAAACATAGAAAATGAGACATAAAGATAAAACCTTGTCTTCACCAGGATGCCTAAAAATAGGTTTTATTTGGCTCATGCAAATAAATATCTTTCAATAGAATTTCTGATTTCTGAATGAATCCATTCAACTTCATACTGCACAGATCACAAGGTTTTCTTTACAGAATATTCTCTTCTTCTTCTTAAAGCCTCACATAGAAAATGTCTCACAGGACATAGGAGGGGAATGACCCAAAGGATGAGAGAATGGCTGGAACCGTTCTCAAATGTGCCCATGTAGCCTAAAGTTTGAAGGCATCTAATTGTACTCTAAAACAATTATGAACCTATTCGATCCATTATTAATAAATATCACCACTTTACCACTTGAACCAAATCACAGAAAATTGGAAACAGATGATCATTGGCTTTGATACCTTTACTACTGTTTCATTACTCAGAGTCGATCAACTCTATACTTCAAGTGACACAGATTTATTACAGAATGCCTAAGATCCTAAGGATCTATTTTAGCTCAGCCCATGGTATTGCTTCATTATTTTATTATTTTGTAAGTAATAAAATATAACTTCATGTTGGATGACATATTCAAGCCATGAATATATCATCCAACATTGTTCTTCCCAAAATATTAGCCCAATTTCTGCGTGCGCTCACTTACTGTTCAGGAATTTTACTAATTGTTTGAAGGTTCTAGAGGACCTGTTAGACTCCTAATGGACAAACCATACAACATACTCCAGAGAACGGATGAGTGCCATAAGAAGAAAATAAGGTCAGCCTACAGCAATGGGCAGCTGCCTGCCCTCGGCTGGGAGGAGCCCTGGCCATGGCACCAGGGCTGCTGGGCAGCAGAAGCCTCCACAGCCCTGCAGGGAGCCTGGAGCACAGCTCTGCCTAACCATGCTCAGCCCTGGACAGATGCACATGAGTTCCCATCACAGGCTCGAGTGTGACAGTCCCAGGTGCATGCCTGTCATGCCAGCCACCAGGGAGGCTGAGGCAAGAGGAACGTTTGAGGTCAGCCTTGGCAACTTAGACCCCGAGGCAAGGGGAAATACTTTTACAGGGGTCTCTGAGGGTGTAGCTCAGGTAGGTCACTTGCCTCACAGGCTCAAGGCCCTGGGTTCAATCCCCAGAACCCACGTACACACAAAAAGTGAACTTGGAATATTGTTTAAAATCATGGATCAGGTACACACAAGGACTTCAATATGACCTCTCAGAGGAGCTCAATTTGAGATCAGACTGAACAAAAGACCACCTGGACCATTGACTCAGTGTCTGAAACCCTCTGTGAGCATGGGAAGCACTGCTGGCAAGACACCAGAGGGCCAAAGCACTTGTGCCCCCTGCAGGGGCGTCTCTTGTCTACCGCCAAAGACTGTTCCCCTCCTGGGGCAGCTGAGAGCAAGCTGGGCCTTGGAGCAAGGACTAGTGCTTTAGATATAGACTATGCAAGCAAGGGGCAATGTCTTTAATAAAACTAAAATTAAAAAGTCACATTGAAAAAATTTTAAAAAGAAGAAAATAAGGTCAAGTAGAGGAAGCCCATTTTCACAGGAAAAAATCCCCCAGTGAAAAGCATCAGAATAGATACCAAGAAAAATACCAACAAAAACAGTGTGCTCCCACTATGTATCTACTCAACATGCAAAAGTTAGAAAGCTAGATAATACAATCCTGGCCACAGGTAGAGCTATGCAGAAGAGCCACCTGGCAGTGCTTAGTCAAAGAAGTAAACATGCACACTTTGACCTAGAAATTCCACCTGTGTGTAAACCAGGCGGTGCTTAAGCAGTTTCACAAGGGGACATGCACAGGGAAATTTATCCTCAGGTTCTTATAGAGTTGTCTGTGCTTACAGGGAGTTGATGGTTGTCAAGATGCCCACAGCTGCGAAAGTCAAAAGCTAAAAAAATAATAGATGCCAACCTGGATATATTAATAATCCCGTATCTATGATCACCTTCATAAGGTAGCTTCCCAACTTCTGTGTGGAAGTGAGTTCCTCCTTGGCCCTTACACTGTTGTGGAGACCACTAGGAGTTCAGCTTTGTGCAGGATCATCTGACCTGGACTTTTGGCAAGACCTGTACAGCCCTCACACATGCTCAGATGCTACAGGACTTTTCAGACCAGTCCAGACAACAGTAGGCATCCATTCATTGTCTGCACTCTACAGATTCCTAGATGCACGACATTCATTACCATCAAATGCAGAATTTTCATCAAAAACTAATATATATATCATTCCAATCTGAATCAAGAAAATCGGAAATATCCCCAAATCCAAAGAGTGGATCCCCATTGTGATGCTACAAGTTGAAAATTCCACAGCTGACCTCATGGGATGGTTCACAGTCAAAAGACAGCTGCATGAAAAATATTACATGACCTTCCTGCTATGTGAAAAGTGGCATGTGAAGTACACATGCATGTCTTCCTCAGACATGGGTTCATTTGCAAGACACCTTGTGCAATTGAAAATACTCCAAAAGGGGAGAAATCAGAACCATGTCGCCAAAGTATTTCAGCAGAGACCAACTCCATCTGTCTATCTATCTCTCAGTGAGTGTGTGTGCTCTTGTGTGTGTTTGTGTGTCTTTGTTTGTGTTTGTACCATCATAGCTGATACTTCATTGCCCCCATTGGAAAACTGACTCAGATAATGCCATCTGCCAAACTCCTAAAAACCAAAGTTCTTGCTGATAGAATGAAACATTCCTTCCTGTTGGTTTGGATGTGTCCTTTAGGAATCACTGCTACATTTAGTATACTCAAATCATCACAGTAGATCAGGTAACAAAAACATATATATTTTAAAATAATAATAATATATTAATGGAAACAACAAATACAGGATAGAGTAACAACTGTGTTACTAAACAAGGTCAAGGACAATGGCAAACTATAGATTCAAACTTTGAAGAAAATAGTAATCAATGTAAATATTCCTGGGCTGCCTCAGCCCCGCCCAGGCACACAGCAACAGAATGGTTTTGCAAGCATCCTCAGGAGGGCAGGAGCCTTCTTTGCAGGACGAGAGGGAGGTTGAGGCTCGATCCACCCATCATTCTTTTGGGAGAGGCTCCTTTTCCTCAGCACAAAGTTGGATTTTTTGTGAGGATTCTTGGCATCAAATACGTTGGCCTCTGCTGGAATCCTCAGCTCTGGGGAGAGAGGGGTGTACAAAAAGAAGGTGGCACTCAGGAGGTGCTCCCTAGGACACGCCAACATCTGAGAGCCTGTGCCAGAAAAGGCCAGAGCCACACACCTGAGAGCTCTCCAATTCAGCACCAATACCAACAAAGACAGCCTCCACAGTCCTCCCTGAGGAAGAACTAGGCAGAGCACTTCAACAGACCTAATGTCTGTTCCTACCGAAGGCTTTGGACTCCAGAATATCTCAGGTCCTCTTGCATCTGCCAAAGCACACCACTAGGGTTTGCATCTGAAATCTCCCACAAAAGGCTCCTGCGCCGAAGATTCAGTCCCCACATGAGCCATCTTCATAGGTGGGTTTGGAGGGAAGCATTGGATGGTGAGTGCTCTGATGTCAACATGAAATTCTCATTCAAGATGAATACACTACTGGGGGGTGGGAGGGACTGGAAGAAAGGTTGAGCATGGTTGGAGTAAGACCTAAACAGGGTTGTGCCCTGGGCAACAGTACCTTGTTCCTGTTGGCTCCACTGAATCCTCATTCTCCAAGGAGAGGTCCTCCCTCTCCATCTTTCTCTCTCTCCCTCTCTGCCAGCCTCGTTCTCTCTCTCCCAGTCTATGCCTTTGTGGCAAGGGCTGAGGAGCTCTCCACTGCCACACACTAGAGCTTTATGGACAGCCTCAGTGCACAACCAAAGAGAAAGCTATGGAACCCAGAGAAAAAAGGCCTAGGATTCCTCCTCTGAGTTATTTTCCTCAAGTATGGCCACAGTGAGGACAGGCTGACCAGCACGGATACCACGTTAGAGCCATGCTTCTGCGTTGGTGGAGCCCGCCTCCATGTGAACCAGGCTTCTGAGAATGGAGGCCACATTCCAAATACTGCCCTACTGAGAACAATGGTTCCAAAGACCAGCAAAGGGACTGCTTCCCTCCAACATGGTGTATGGCCCAGTGGTGCCATGACCCCGAGTGGGGGAATACAACAGCCGCTTCTCCTTCCTCTGAACATGTGTTTCCTGTCGCCCTCCTCTAACCTAGAGCCTGTTCTCCATCCCTTCTGGGTTGGATGTGGAGATCTCTGCTATGAATTTCTTAGGCTACCAAGGCCCCAGACAGACTTCCTCTTCCATAGACTCTACTAACCTAACAGTAGGTTAAGATAGGAGACAAGTGATCCTAGAACTCATAGGGATGGTGGTCTTCAGGGTACATAGGCTGGGATAATGGCTGCTGTGGTGTTTGGCTCACAAAAACCAACCAACCAACCAACGAAAAAGCGCTGGCATTATTATCAGATGAGCTCTGTGGCTACGTGCTCAGGAAGCCCTCATCTGACTTTAGTTAGGGATCACAACCTGGCTATTGTGATCACTCCTTGCCTAGTGGACTCAGGTGCGTAAGACCATGGAATTTATGCAAAAACAGATGATTCAGGCTGTCTCCCAGGCTGTGTTTTCTTCCCAATTTCATCCTGTTACTGCTTGCTAGAATCCTGGCAATGCTCTGCCCAGGCAGTGGTTTTTTGGTGACACCGAAGGCTTTCAATAGTACTGCTTCAGTCCACAAAATGCCAGTTCCCTCTTTAGCCCATGCATTCCCATGTTCCTTTGAAACCACTCCTATCCCAGACCATGAAAACATACTGCTCCTGGAGAGAGGCTTTCCTCCTCACTCCTCAAAGATGTCAGCTTTGGATGCCTGTTCATGTCCAGGGGAGGGCACCTGGTGGGGAGCCGCAATATCCACCGGGGTATACCATTGGACCTCAAGACCTTCCACCAGCAGAAGTGCAGTTGGCTTTGTGCACGAACCCAACACACCTGTTGGAGTGTTCTTGGGGGTCAGAGACTAGTCTTTGTTGCTAAGAGTTGACCTGAGTCCACATCCTGACCCTTGCTCTCTGCTATCTGATTGTCTCACTTACTCTGACGGCGAGAGATGATTTGGCCCAGCTCATAATCCTCTGGATTCTCCTCAGTAAGGAAGTGTAGGTCGAGGGCGCTGCGGATGACGACAGGAGCCCTATCGTGGCAGGTCACCTGGAGCAGCATGGGAGACAGGCCTTCAGGAAATGGGCCTTGAAGTGACTACTCAAGGACAGTGGGCAGGGGCATTCTGGAGGCACCTCCACTCTAAATACAAGGGCAACATCCATGACCCTACTACCCGAGGCTGACCTCCTGCTCATCGTGTGGGCTCTTCCCACAGGCTACTAGCCCAATCCTTGTACATAGGACTTCCTGGGCCTGCCATTGCTCTTTGTGGAGCTGCACTCCTCTCGGAGTGAAAGGACCCCACTACCTGCATACAGATGCAATCTCATCCCACAAGTTGGGAGGAATGGGACAATAGCCTCCAAGATCCCAGGTCTGCCCGAGGATGCAGGCGGCATTGGGAATGGCCTAGGCACAAAACCTAGAGGCTTTGGTCTGGATTGCCAGGGCCAAAAACAGACCCAGGAACATGACCACACACAGGAGAGCTGAAAGATAGCCACGAGAGCTCCTGGCCTCCAGAGGCTCAGTGCTGGCTGGGATGTAGGAGGGCACCTCATCCGGCAAGGGTGGTCATTGGGTTACCTGGACATTTAGTGTGCTTGCTCCACATCCATATCGACTCTGCAGAGAGACTCTCTCAGCTCCTTGTTCAAGGAACATGGAGAACCTCACACTGCTGTCCTCCTCCATAGACGTCAGCATCCCATACAAGGGAACCTGCAACCTAGTTCCTGTCCTATTCTCATCTGTCACCCATACCTGTCCCTGCCCTTCTGGACTGCATGCTGCCACCTGACACACAGACTCCCTCAGACATGGCAGTGGACAAGCTGCTGCACTCGCTCATCTCAGCTCCAGCCCTTCACACTGACCTCTCCCTTCTTGATTCCCATCTATCCTCCTGATCATCCAGAAGCTCCAAATTCAAGAGGGCATGAGTAGTCCATGGTATTGGACCAGTGTCTGCTCCCCACCCAGGTGTAAGCACCACGGGACACCCCTGCTCCCAGGCTTACCAGAACACTCTTGGCCATCTCTGGACTTTGTGTTTCTAAGTGGACACGAATTAAGCAGGTGTCTCCCACCTGCTTGTGGGAAAGCGGCCTGGAGGACTTGCAGGTTGATTCTGAGAACTGTGGGGGATGGAACATCAGCAAACCCAGAAACAGAAAGCCACCCCAGACTGTCAGTTGGCTCTATGGGCTTCCAGCAAATATGTCCAGGTGCTGAGGCTTCTTATTTCCTCAGGTCGGAGTGGAATGGCAGCACATGCACAGCTTGAATAAGGTAGGTGTTTACCTCCTTTCCCTTGACCTGGGGGCGTTTCCTCACCATGAAATATTGTATTCCCAGATTCATGGACAGACACACGAGTGAGTGGTCAGAGACCTTGATTTCTGCAGTGCGAAGTGGAGAGAATTGTTAGGTGGCACTCAAGGACTATACCACAAAACACCCACAACCCCTGAGAGTCTCCGCCAGGCCCATCACACTTTGGTATTTTGGGGCCAAGGCCCACTTTCTCTTGGCTGTCAGTTATCCTGAGCCCACTGTGGATCATGTCTCCCCACTGTCTGATTGTCCTACTTACTCTCATCCTCAGACATCATATACAGCAGCTCAAAGTTGTCCACATCCTCATGCTGCAACAAATTTTGGTCCAAGGCCCTGCGGATGAGGCTTGTCACCGTCTCCTGAAAGGTCACCTGGATCAGGGTGGGACAAATGTCATCAGAGAATGGCTTTTAGAAGAGCTACCCAGAAGACTGTGGTCAAACATTCAGGAGAAATCTCAGCTACATATACAAGGGCACAATCTTGTTATCCTGCTACCTGAGTGTGTCCTCCATATACCACCTGGGTTCTTGCAATGTGCTACTAGAACAATCCTGGTACAAATATCTGCCTGTACCTGCCATCTCCCCTCCCCCTGGGGAGCCACATTCCACTCATGTCAAAGGACCAAACTGCCTATGCACAGACACACTCTCATCTCACTGAGATGAGAGCAATGGGCCAGGGATCTGGGAAGTGTGATCTGGGATGCAGGCTGCCTTTGTGGGTGGAAGAGGCAGATGCACTGAAAACTTGGGTCCTGACTGCCACGACACAAAACAGACTCAGATACAAGAGTGTGCACTTGAGTGCTTCATGATAGCTTTGAGAGGCCCTGGCCTCTGGAAGCTCGGTGCGGGTCTGGTTGTAATGATGTACTTGACTCAGCACTGGCAGTCACTGAACATGTCTCCTCTGCAGCTGGACACCTGCAGCATTAGCGTGTCTACTGCACATCCATAGAAATTCTGCCAAGAACCCCTTTAGCTCCGTATTTACATACATGCAAAGCCTAACATTCCGAAGCTTTGGCATGACCCCCCAGGTGATCCCGACCCCAAATTCCTACACCTAGTCATGCTAAGGAGGTTCTCTTCCCTGCCACCAGGAACACATCCCCTCCTACACATGTGACAAGTCACTGCCACCTCCTCTGCTCCAACTTCACTCATTGAGAATACCAAGTTCTAGGCACTGCAGCCTGCACCCTGGACATATCTCTGCCTTCATCTGTCCACAGCACTTCCGTCTGCACTTCTGGCCTGCAAAACCCACAATACACAGGCCCACTCACCACTGAAGCTGGGCATGCTGATGCTCTCCCTCCTCAGGTCAAGCCCTTAAGACGGACCTCTCTCTTCTTTATTTCCCACCATAGCCCTGGGGTTGGCTGTGTCTCCTGCCTTCCACTGTGTGGACACCCAGGAGGCAGCCCTGCTGTCGGGCTTACCGGGATGCGCTTTGTCTCCCTCAGGCTCTGTCCCTCTAGGAGGACGTGAACAACGCGGCTGTCTTCCACCTGCTCGCTGGAGTGAAGCAGTGAGGAGCTGCTACTCACAGCTGCTGGGGTCCTGGATGCCACTGCCACAGAAGGTTCCAAGAACTGTGGGGGATGACAACATCAGCAAAGCCCAGCAACTGCACCCCACCCAGCCTGGCAGTTGGCTCTGTGGGCATTCTACAACATCCATCCAGAACCTGAGGTTCTTGTCCCCTTGGAGGATGTGGAGTGGCACCAGGAGTAAAGACTGAAGAAGGTGGCTGTTTTGGGAACAAGAGATCCAGCACCTGCTGGGTGGGGATGAAATCCCAGGAGATTAACCCCATGTTGCTGCTGAAATGTAGGTTCCTCCCACAAATGACAGGCAGGAGCTCATTCCTAAGCTGGTCCTGCCTGTAAGGTTCAAGGCTCTGAACCCTGAAGGGCTCCTCCGTGTTCTGATCATTTTCACCCTGGGTTGGGACCAAGAATGGTGGGTTCAAAATGGAAATGGTGACAAACAGAAAAATGACTTGTGCCAATACACTAGAGTCAAAGCACAATGGGACAGTTCCCATCAGTACAAACACACACACACACACACACACACACACACACACACACACACACACACACACACACAGAGTCAGAAGAGGAGTCCTGGGCCATTCATCAGGGATCAGACTAGAGGGCCTGCTGGGCTCACCTGCCCTGTGCTACTCACTGTTACTCTTGAGCTCCTCTGCGACAATCGCCAGAGGCTCTGGCGTCTAAGATGAAGCCTCACCCAGTGTATCCACAAAAGGGCTAGTTGGCCCCCCTGAGATTCCTGGGAGCCTGAGGCTCGGCATTGTCTGCAACCACAGGAGAACATCCTTCTCCCTCCAGTGGCTCCAACCAAGTGAGCTCGGATGGCTTGGTCAGTGAAGTGGGTGCCTGGATACCAGGGTTCCATGTTCTGTTTGATCCATTGTCAAGGCAATGATGTCATTTCCTGTGCCCATACCTGAGCCTCTTTTCACATAAGACCACTTTCAACAGCCCTATGGGCTGCCGATTTCTCCTCCATGCCTACCCATCTCAGGTGCGCAGGTGTTCACCAACAACTACCCAAACATCCCCACCAGCATCTGCCCTGCTTGGTGCCACTAGAGTTCCAGCTTGGAGCCTTCAAAAATGCATTCACAACCAGTCCTTCCCTCTCAGCAGCTTTTGGACCCTGGTCCCATCATTGTGCAACTCATGGTGTGCCCAGTCTTTTCTGGAAAGTAGGGTAGCATCTAATCTCTAGGGTTTATTGTGTCTATTGGCCCATAACACCCTCTGTTCTCTCTGAAACCAGAGATGGGACTCACAGGTGGCTAAAGCACAAATGTAGAGATGGGATAATCACAAGAAAGGGAGAGACAAAGAATGCACCCTAACTCAATCAGGCCTGTGTCCCACACAGGGACATGGCCAATGTCCGTCCCATCGTGGCTGCAGTTCCCTCTCTACACCATGGCAAGTTGGAGGGGACTGAGATGCAGAGGCTGCTCCCCTCTGCCATACAACTTCCCAAGGCTTCTCCTAAGATTTCAAAAGGGCCAAGTGTGTCTAGTGTTGGGGTCTCACAGAGACTCCGAGGTACCACAGCATCCTGCTGCCCAGAACCGGTTCACCCCTCACCTCAAGGGGGCTCAGCCTCTGGATTCATGGGAATTGAAGTGGGTACAGGTGATGGGATATCACCTCCAAGACTGAGTTATGCCAAGTCCATGACCCCTGTCTGCATCCCTGTCTCCAGCACCACTCCCCCCTCTCTCTTTCCTCCTCAGAGCAAACAAATCCATTTAGCAAGTGTGTCCTGTGATAAAGACATGACGGTCACCCATCCTCTCATTACAAAAACACTGAGGCTCAGCCAACATGGATCCTACAGGGAACACAGGCATAAACTCAGACTCCGATCCTCCCAGCCGAGCCTCAGTGGAGCCTGGACTCCCAGCCTCCTGAGTCAAGGAAACAGAGGTTCCTAGCCGAGCCACCTTGGATGCAGCCGCACACAAACTGAACTCATCAATGCCCCTTGCTCTCAGTTGTGAGTAAGAGGGGAAGTGGTGTTTCACAACCCTGGACATCAAGTGCAGTCTCCAGGCTTTGGGGTGTGCCCTGGCCTCTGTCTATCTGCCCAGGCTCTCCTACCCACACTGGCCTCTTACCCAACCTCCTCCTAGGGCCAAACTCAATCCTGCCTCTCAATTTCTTCTGCCTTCCCCAACACACTGCTCCCCAAAATGAGCAGGGCTGGCTCTCGGTTATCATGCTGGTGCCAGCAGCAATGCCACCCCACTGACATAATTCTGAGTCCCAACCTAGGCACTCCAGCTGTCTTTACCACACCTGGCCTGTTTGGGCTCTGGCTCTTGCTCTTTTCTTTCATGTGCATGTGTTTTGAGGTTTTGAGTTTCTCCCACTGCAGAACTGCAGCTGTGGCAGGGTAGAGCTCATGAGGGTGACATTCTGAGCCACATCCAATCCCATCAGGACTGTTCACTGGGGTGACTGCTGGAACACAGTGATGAGTGAACACATGGGAGGTGGTTGGACCCACCTTGCCTCTGAGTGGCTTCCTTTCAGGACAGGAATGTAGGCATGGGAGCCCCTGGCGTGGGATGCTTTGCACAAGGCGTGACCATGGGCTCTCTTTCCTGGCAAAAATGGCTCCACTCAGCATGGAGAGCACTGTCATTCCTGGTGGCTAACAACAGCCCTGGACCCCAGAAAGGAACCCACACTCAAGATTAACGTCTGAGTGTGCGTGTCCTCGAGGAAATGAGGTCTCCTGATCCCAGGTGCAAAGGGGTAAGTCCTCTAACTCCAGGGGCCATGAAGGGACATCTGAGTTTCCCTCGTCCTTCTTTCCCTCTCTAACTAACCACAGTTAGGACCCTGGCCTCATTCCCCAGTGAGGATCATTAGGCTCCATAAAGGACAGTCTCTAAGATGCTCAGTGGACCAACACCCTCTGCACAACCCATAACCCTATTCACCCAAGAGGCAAGAGGATTTCTATTCAGGAAAACCAGGAAAGGGAGAGCCTTTCTCAAGGACACAAGGACATTAGTGAGTGAGGGAGTGATTAATGGATGGAGAACTATTTCCAACACCAACTTCCAGGAGCATATATGGCCCCCTGGAGAATTCTGCAGTGTGTTGGTGATTAAGGAGAACGTGTGAATTCAGGGGTCACTAGGTCCTCTCAGCCATAAGGAGGGAAACTGCCATAAAGGAACTAGGACAAGGGTGCGAGGAATGCTCACTGGTGGGAGATCGGAAGGAAGGAAAGTGTACTCATTAGAAAAGTGTCGCCTGAAAATTCTTAGCCAGCCAAAAGTCGTGCGAACTTGTGTGGGAAAAGAGTCTTTGCACAGTGATGAAGCTAAGAGCTCACATGATGGAACACAGCATCAACTGGGACCAAATCCAATATCTGATATTCTTGTAGGAAGAGGAGAGTCTGGACCCAGATACCAGGGAGACTGGGGGATACCGGATATGTGAGGTTGGAGCCAGGGCGGGATGCCCATATGGGAACCACAGATCGTGGGCAGCAATAGGAGAGTGGGCAAGGGCTGGGAGAGTTGGGGAGACAGTCCCCTTGAAACCTGGGAGGGGTTATGGCACTGGGACAGCCCAACACCTACTGTGTTGAGCCTCTGGAGCTCAACGGAAGACACTTCCTCTGTTGTCGGCCACCCAGTTAACAGAGTTTGGTTGCAGCAGCCTAGGACCCAGCTGAAGGTCTGAGCATGTTGGCCATGCAGGTTGGATCTGGACCACAGACACCCTCATCAGAGATTGTAGGGTCTCAGCCCTGAGGCAAGACAGGCACTAAGTCAGGCCAGGTGGGGAAACGGATAGGCACACACTCTGGGGGCTGGTGCCTGTGTTACTGGGAGCACTTCTGATCGCAATTCCCTGATCTGCTGCCAACACAGGCTACAGAGGAGCGTACAGAAACACAGACCACGGATCTGCCCCACTCAGTGGGCCCAGGCCAACACCACACCCAGCAGCCTCGTGCCATACCCAATGAGTCTCGAAGCGGCCCCCTCTTCCCATCCTGAGAGCTCTTCCCTTCCTCATGTGCCAATAGCTCCCTACTGTCACTGGCAATATCTACTCTGTGAGATGTCAACATCCATGGGTACTGTTCTCTCATCCCAGGACAGTGTGGTCCCACACACCCTGGTGAAATGGGCCACCTGGAGGCTGGACCTGGAGGTTGTTTAGGCTGAATGGCAGCGGTGGTCCTCTGGCACTTAATATTATTTAAGTTAAAAAAAAACAAAAACAAAAACAAAAAACGGGTCTTGGTGCTCGAAAATGTTTGATTTGCATATTCTCATCCCCTAACCCCAATATTTTCATTATTTCCTCACATATGAAATCTTACTAGCATAAAGGTAATTTTGTATTAAACAAAGTGGATTGAAATAACATTGGTAAAAATAATCAATCACCATACTTTCAATTTTTGTTCTGCTTTCCTATTAGAAACCACTTGGATACAAGAGAACAGAGGACAGACTCATGGAAATGCTTGAAATGACAAGAAGCTCCCACTCAAGCTCAGCATTCAGTCCTGGACAGGGTAAGACCAGGCCACTTTGACATCTGTGCCAAAGAGTCTACCAGACAGAATCCTCTGACTGATCCCTGACTGAGCCATAGGAACTGGCTAGAAAAGCCTTCACATCCTCAATACATTCTTCACGTCAGAATACTTGACAACCATTGATATCCATCTCTCGTTAACTTGCTCCCCAGCCAACCATTCTTCAACAAATTCAAAGGAGTAACTCATGCAAGCACACAGAAAGGGGTGTTCACTACACACATCCATGTGCGAAAAAGACAACTGGTATTTCTTGTTTGGGCTATTTCAAATGAAATCCCTTCTGCATGACCTCCACAAACCAAAGGAAAATATTTGTGAAATTCCCACGTAGAAGACAAGATACACTTGCCAAGGAGGCAGTGGCAAGAATTTTGACACTCCAAATGTAGAGTGTGTGTTTAGGAAGCAGTCACAGTTTCCATGAGAGAGTCCCATGAAATCAATTAGGAAGATCCATGCTCTAGCCCTACGATGCAAGTGATGTGACTTGAAAGAGTCACTTAGTCTTAGTAACCATCATCACTAACAACTAAGTCAATGAATAAAGGTCCTCAGGTGCCAAGCTACAAAATGTGGGATGAGCATGGATGAGGATGGGTGGGAGAAGTCTCCAACTCTAACACAATTAGGGAAGGATGTGCTGACCTCAAGTGGCTGGGGGGGCTGGGATCCTGCCACAGAGGGGGATTCCAAACCTCACATCCCCTGACCCAGGCCAGAAGACCAGGTAGAGTCCAAGGACCCTGGGGTGGCCCAATGGCAATAAAGGTCAAAAGGAACTAGGGATCTGCCTGGTCCCTCAATCCCCTACTCTGAGCAGGGCTGCATGACGAGGCCAGAGGCCATCCACAGCAATCTGCCTTTACAGGAAAACAGGGACTGCAGGCTGCCTCTGGCTCACTGAATCAGGGTGGTGTTTTCATAAAGCAAGACCACTTCCTCACACTTGACCAGCAGCTCATGTGTTGACAGCACAATGACTGACTTGACTCAGGCCCTGATGAATGAAATAGAAAATTCATAGCAAACCCATCTTTAGCTCTTCCACATCATCAGGGGCTCTGATTCAATTCCGTCCAGAAAGGTGTCTGAAATGATTTCTAAACATGCTGGGGACTCACCTCTGTGTGGAACTTTTCAGGAAAAAGGGGATCAAATCTCATGAAGCAACTCTTCTCTCTTCTAGCCCATGGGCAATGCAAGGAACCTGCATGATACCAGAGGCTCACTTCTCTCTTCTCATGTCTTCTGGAAAGGATTCGTTAATGCTTCCTGCAAGGTGAAGCAGAAGCCTGCATCCCCAGCTGCACAGAAGTGTTTTAGGGCAGTGTCTCCCTTAAAACCCAAAAATAAAAAAAAAACAGGTCATTCAACAGGCACATGGATTCGAGTACATGTTCAATGATCCCTCCTCCCTGGAGCCTTCCACATGCCCATCTTCCACATTCACAGAGCAATGCTTGGCCATTCTCAAGACCAGGAGACCATGATGCTCATCACCAGGAAGTCAATAAGGAACATGAAGAGAGCAGCATGGATTGCAGAAGGTGGCACATCAAGGATCTTCAGCTCTGCTGCTAGAACACAAGAGCTTAACTTCAGTATTGACTTTTTGCCAACTACCAAGTACGATAGCAGTGTCAAGCCCAATATGCAGATATGCAAGTAGTAGGTGACACCCCGCATCCATTCACAAAAGTGGGCAACATCTGCATCAGAACAAGGAAGTATCTTACCCTTACTCATAAAAATCATCAGAAACAAAATAAAATGGATGCAAGACTTCTCATTTCACTATTAGGTAGCTGTTGGAATTCCCTATTAAATAATACCTCCTCCAAAATAAAAAGTATCTCAGACATGTGTCAACTATTCAATGGATGACATTTTAAAAACTATGGACTTTACTTAATATTTATGTATGCTATATCCCTGCCTAAGGCTCTATGAGAAAGGAGCACATAGAATTGGATCTTTGAAAATCTCACATTTGCTGATAAATATTACTGCTGATCTCAGGCATGGCGAAGTGAAAAGTGGGACTTTGGATATTCCAAGAATGCTATGTTGTGGGATTGGTGTCCCTGATTCATACATAGCATATGGTTTCTATGAAATCCAGTGAGGGAGCAGGAGTAACGAAGCTGATTGCACAGATGACCTCAGGGAATACTGACAGATAGGCCAAATGAAAAATATGCTCCAGCTAACCATTGGTATTTGGGCTTCTGATCCCAGTCCTGTTTTTAAAAAAGGTGCAGACAGGCAGTGTTCATTAAAAACTGTCTACCATGTAAAAGTGGGTAATTTAAATGGCATCTAGTTACACATCTGATAGAATGGTCTGGCAACATATGAATTTCATTCTAACAACAACAACAACAACAAAACATAGAAAATGAGACATAAAGATAAAACCTTGTCTTCACCAGGATGCCTAAAAATAGGTTTTATTTGGCTCATGCAAATAAATATCTTTCAATAGAATTTCTGATTTCTGAATGAATCCATTCAACTTCATACTGCACAGATCACAAGGTTTTCTTTACAGAATATTCTCTTCTTCTTCTTAAAGCCTCACATAGAAAATGTCTCACAGGACATAGGAGGGGAATGACCCAAAGGATGAGAGAATGGCTGGAACCGTTCTCAAATGTGCCCATGTAGCCTAAAGTTTGAAGGCATCTAATTGTACTCTAAAACAATTATGAACCTATTCGATCCATTATTAATAAATATCACCACTTTACCACTTGAACCAAATCACAGAAAATTGGAAACAGATGATCATTGGCTTTGATACCTTTACTACTGTTTCATTACTCAGAGTCGATCAACTCTATACTTCAAGTGACACAGATTTATTACAGAATGCCTAAGATCCTAAGGATCTATTTTAGCTCAGCCCATGGTATTGCTTCATTATTTTATTATTTTGTAAGTAATAAAATATAACTTCATGTTGGATGACATATTCAAGCCATGAATATATCATCCAACATTGTTCTTCCCAAAATATTAGCCCAATTTCTGCGTGCGCTCACTTACTGTTCAGGAATTTTACTAATTGTTTGAAGGTTCTAGAGGACCTGTTAGACTCCTAATGGACAAACCATACAACATACTCCAGAGAACGGACGAGTGCCATAAGAAGAAAATAAGGTCAGCCTACAGCAATGGGCAGCTGCCTGCCCTCGGCTGGGAGGAGCCCTGGCCATGGCACCAGGGCTGCTGGGCAGCAGAAGCCTCCACAGCCCTGCAGGGAGCCTGGAGCACAGCTCTGCCTAACCATGCTCAGCCCTGGACAGATGCACATGAGTTCCCATCACAGGCTCGAGTGTGACAGTCCCAGGTGCATGCCTGTCATGCCAGCCACCAGGGAGGCTGAGGCAAGAGGAACGTTTGAGGTCAGCCTTGGCAACTTAGACCCCGAGGCAAGGGGAAATACTTTTACAGGGGTCTCTGAGGGTGTAGCTCAGGTAGGTCACTTGCCTCACAGGCTCAAGGCCCTGGGTTCAATCCCCAGAACCCACGTACACACAAAAAGTGAACTTGGAATATTGTTTAAAATCATGGATCAGGTACACACAAGGACTTCAATATGACCTCTCAGAGGAGCTCAATTTGAGATCAGACTGAACAAAAGACCACCTGGACCATTGACTCAGTGTCTGAAACCCTCTGTGAGCATGGGAAGCACTGCTGGCAAGACACCAGAGGGCCAAAGCACTTGTGCCCCCTGCAGGGGCGTCTCTTGTCTACCGCCAAAGACTGTTCCCCTCCTGGGGCAGCTGAGAGCAAGCTGGGCCTTGGAGCAAGGACTAGTGCTTTAGATATAGACTATGCAAGCAAGGGGCAATGTCTTTAATAAAACTAAAATTAAAAAGTCACATTGAAAAAATTTTAAAAAGAAGAAAATAAGGTCAAGTAGAGGAAGCCCATTTTCACAGGAAAAAATCCCCCAGTGAAAAGCATCAGAATAGATACCAAGAAAAATACCAACAAAAACAGTGTGCTCCCACTATGTATCTACTCAACATGCAAAAGTTAGAAAGCTAGATAATACAATCCTGGCCACAGGTAGAGCTATGCAGAAGAGCCACCTGGCAGTGCTTAGTCAAAGAAGTAAACATGCACACTTTGACCTAGAAATTCCACCTGTGTGTAAACCAGGCAGTGCTTAAGCAGTTTCACAAGGGGACATGCACAGGGAAATTTATCCTCAGGTTCTTATAGAGTTGTCTGTGCTTACAGGGAGTTGATGGTTGTCAAGATGCCCACAGCTGCGAAAGTCAAAAGCTAAAAAAATAATAGATGCCAACCTGGATATATTAATAATCCCGTATCTATGATCACCTTCATAAGGTAGCTTCCCAACTTCTGTGTGGAAGTGAGTTCCTCCTTGGCCCTTACACTGTTGTGGAGACCACTAGGAGTTCAGCTTTGTGCAGGATCATCTGACCTGGACTTTTGGCAAGACCTGTACAGCCCTCACACATGCTCAGATGCTACAGGACTTTTCAGACCAGTCCAGACAACAGTAGGCATCCATTCATTGTCTGCACTCTACAGATTCCTAGATGCACGACATTCATTACCATCAAATGCAGAATTTTCATCAAAAACTAATATATATATCATTCCAATCTGAATCAAGAAAATCGGAAATATCCCCAAATCCAAAGAGTGGATCCCCATTGTGATGCTACAAGTTGAAAATTCCACAGCTGACCTCATGGGATGGTTCACAGTCAAAAGACAGCTGCATGAAAAATATTACATGACCTTCCTGCTATGTGAAAAGTGGCATGTGAAGTACACATGCATGTCTTCCTCAGACATGGGTTCATTTGCAAGACACCTTGTGCAATTGAAAATACTCCAAAAGGGGAGAAATCAGAACCATGTCGCCAAAGTATTTCAGCAGAGACCAACTCCATCTGTCTATCTATCTCTCAGTGAGTGTGTGTGCTCTTGTGTGTGTTTGTGTGTCTTTGTTTGTGTTTGTACCATCATAGCTGATACTTCATTGCCCCCATTGGAAAACTGACTCAGATAATGCCATCTGCCAAACTCCTAAAAACCAAAGTTCTTGCTGATAGAATGAAACATTCCTTCCTGTTGGTTTGGATGTGTCCTTTAGGAATCACTGCTACATTTAGTATACTCAAATCATCACAGTAGATCAGGTAACAAAAACATATATATTTTAAAATAATAATA
Source organism: Urocitellus parryii (assembly GCF_045843805.1). Taxonomy (NCBI): domain Eukaryota; kingdom Metazoa; phylum Chordata; class Mammalia; order Rodentia; family Sciuridae; genus Urocitellus; species Urocitellus parryii. The sequence goes on from NC_135548.1 coordinate 67,830,275, forward strand.
ATATATTAATGGAAACAACAAATACAGGATAGAGTAACAACTGTGTTACTAAACAAGGTCAAGGACAATGGCAAACTATAGATTCAAACTTTGAAGAAAATAGTAATCAATGTAAATATTCCTGGGCTGCCTCAGCCCCGCCCAGGCACACAGCAACAGAATGGTTTTGCAAGCATCCTCAGGAGGGCAGGAGCCTTCTTTGCAGGACGAGAGGGAGGTTGAGGCTCGATCCACCCATCATTCTTTTGGGAGAGGCTCCTTTTCCTCAGCACAAAGTTGGATTTTTTGTGAGGATTCTTGGCATCAAATACGTTGGCCTCTGCTGGAATCCTCAGCTCTGGGGAGAGAGGGGTGTACAAAAAGAAGGTGGCACTCAGGAGGTGCTCCCTAGGACACGCCAACATCTCAGAGCCTGTGCCAGAAAAGGCCAGAGCCACACACCTGAGAGCTCTCCAATTCAGCACCAATACCAACAAAGACAGCCTCCACAGTCCTCCCTGAGGAAGAACTAGGCAGAGCACTTCAACAGACCTAATGTCTGTTCCTACCGAAGGCTTTGGACTCCAGAATATCTCAGGTCCTCTTGCATCTGCCAAAGCACACCACTAGGGTTTGCATCTGAAATCTCCCACAAAAGGCTCCTGTGCCGAAGATTCAGTCCCCACATGAGCCATCTTCATAGGTGGGTTTGGAGGGAAGCATTGGATGGTGAGTGCTCTGATGTCAACATGAAATTCTCATTCAAGATGAATACACTACTGGGGGGTGGGAGGGACTGGAAGAAAGGTTGAGCATGGTTGGAGTAAGACCTAAACAGGGTTGTGCCCTGGGCAACAGTACCTTGTTCCTGTTGGCTCCACTGAATCCTCATTCTCCAAGGAGAGGTCCTCCCTCTCCATCTTTCTCTCTCTCCCTCTCTGCCAGCCTCGTTCTCTCTCTCCCAGTCTATGCCTTTGTGGCAAGGGCTGAGGAGCTCTCCACTGCCACACACTAGAGCTTTATGGACAGCCTCAGTGCACAACCAAAGAGAAAGCTATGAAACCCAGAGAAAAAAGGCCTAGGATTCCTCCTCTGAGTTATTTTCCTCAAGTATGGCCACAGTGAGGACAGGCTGACCAGCACGGATACCACGTTAGAGCCATGCTTCTGCGTTGGTGGAGCCCGCCTCCATGTGAACCAGGCTTCTGAGAATGGAGGCCACATTCCAAATACTGCCCTACTGAGAACAATGGTTCCAAAGACCAGCAAAGGGACTGCTTCCCTCCAACATGGTGTATGGCCCAGTGGTGCCATGACCCCGAGTGGGGGAATACAACAGCCGCTTCTCCTTCCTCTGAACATGTGTTTCCTGTCGCCCTCCTCTAACCTAGAGCCTGTTCTCCATCCCTTCTGGGTTGGATGTGGAGATCTCTGCTATGAATTTCTTAGGCTACCAAGGCCCCAGACAGACTTCCTCTTCCATAGACTCTACTAACCTAACAGTAGGTTAAGATAGGAGACAAGTGATCCTAGAACTCATAGGGATGGTGGTCTTCAGGGTACATAGGCTGGGATAATGGCTGCTGTGGTGTTTGGCTCACAAAAACCAACCAACCAACCAACGAAAAAGCGCTGGCATTATTATCAGATGAGCTCTGTGGCTACGTGCTCAGGAAGCCCTCATCTGACTTTAGTTAGGGATCACAACCTGGCTATTGTGATCACTCCTTGCCTAGTGGACTCAGGTGCGTAAGACCATGGAATTTATGCAAAAACAGATGATTCAGGCTGTCTCCCAGGCTGTGTTTTCTTCCCAATTTCATCCTGTTACTGCTTGCTAGAATCCTGGCAATGCTCTGCCCAGGCAGTGGTTTTTTGGTGACACCGAAGGCTTTCAATAGTACTGCTTCAGTCCACAAAATGCCAGTTCCCTCTTTAGCCCATGCATTCCCATGTTCCTTTGAAACCACTCCTATCCCAGACCATGAAAACATACTGCTCCTGGAGAGAGGCTTTCCTCCTCACTCCTCAAAGATGTCAGCTTTGGATGCCTGTTCATGTCCAGGGGAGGGCACCTGGTGGGGAGCCGCAATATCCACCGGGGTATACCATTGGACCTCAAGACCTTCCACCAGCAGAAGTGCAGTTGGCTTTGTGCACGAACCCAACACACCTGTTGGAGTGTTCTTGGGGGTCAGAGACTACTCTTTGTTGCTAAGAGTTGACCTGAGTCCACATCCTGACCCTTGCTCTCTGCTATCTGATTGTCTCACTTACTCTGACGGCGAGAGATGATTTGGCCCAGCTCATAATCCTCTGGATTCTCCTCAGTAAGGAAGTGTAGGTCGAGGGCGCTGCGGATGACGACAGGAGCCCTATCGTGGCAGGTCACCTGGAGCAGCATGGGAGACAGGCCTTCAGGAAATGGGCCTTGAAGTGACTACTCAAGGACAGTGGGCAGGGGCATTCTGGAGGCACCTCCACTCTAAATACAAGGGCAACATCCATGACCCTACTACCCGAGGCTGACCTCCTGCTCATCGTGTGGGCTCTTCCCACAGGCTACTAGCCCAATCCTTGTACATAGGACTTCCTGGGCCTGCCATTGCTCTTTGTGGAGCTGCACTCCTCTCGGAGTGAAAGGACCCCACTACCTGCATACAGATGCAATCTCATCCCACAAGTTGGGAGGAATGGGACAATAGCCTCCAAGATCCCAGGTCTGCCCGAGGATGCAGGCGGCATTGGGAATGGCCTAGGCACAAAACCTAGAGGCTTTGGTCTGGATTGCCAGGGCCAAAAACAGACCCAGGAACATGACCACACACAGGAGAGCTGAAAGATAGCCACGAGAGCTCCTGGCCTCCAGAGGCTCAGTGCTGGCTGGGATGTAGGAGGGCACCTCATCCGGCAAGGGTGGTCATTGGGTTACCTGGACATTTAGTGTGCTTGCTCCACATCCATATCGACTCTGCAGAGAGACTCTCTCAGCTCCTTGTTCAAGGAACATGGAGAACCTCACACTGCTGTCCTCCTCCATAGACGTCAGCATCCCATACAAGGGAACCTGCAACCTAGTTCCTGTCCTATTCTCATCTGTCACCCATACCTGTCCCTGCCCTTCTGGACTGCATGCTGCCACCTGACACACAGACTCCCTCAGACATGGCAGTGGACAAGCTGCTGCACTCGCTCATCTCAGCTCCAGCCCTTCACACTGACCTCTCCCTTCTTGATTCCCATCTATCCTCCTGATCATCCAGAAGCTCCAAATTCAAGAGGGCATGAGTAGTCCATGGTATTGGACCAGTGTCTGCTCCCCACCCAGGTGTAAGCACCACGGGACACCCCTGCTCCCAGGCTTACCAGAACACTCTTGGCCATCTCTGGACTTTGTGTTTCTAAGTGGACACGAATTAAGCAGGTGTCTCCCACCTGCTTGTGGGAAAGCGGCCTGGAGGACTTGCAGGTTGATTCTGAGAACTGTGGGGGATGGAACATCAGCAAACCCAGAAACAGAAAGCCACCCCAGACTGTCAGTTGGCTCTATGGGCTTCCAGCAAATATGTCCAGGTGCTGAGGCTTCTTATTTCCTCAGGTCGGAGTGGAATGGCAGCACATGCACAGCTTGAATAAGGTAGGTGTTTACCTCCTTTCCCTTGACCTGGGGGCGTTTCCTCACCATGAAATATTGTATTCCCAGATTCATGGACAGACACACGAGTGAGTGGTCAGAGACCTTGATTTCTGCAGAGCGAAGTGGAGAGAATTGTTAGGTGGCACTCAAGGATTATACCACAAAACACGCACAACCCCTGAGAGTCTCCGCCAGGCCCATCACACTTTGGTATTTTGGGGCCAAGGCCCACTTTCTCTTGGCTGTCCGTTATCCTGAGCCCACTGTGGATCATGTCTCCCCACTGTCTGATTGTCCTACTTACTCTCATCCTCAGACATCATATACAGCAGCTCAAAGTTGTCCACATCCTCATGCTGCAACAAATTTTGGTCCAAGGCCCTGCAGATGAGGCTTGTCACCGTCTCCTGAAAGGTCACCTGGATCAGGGTGGGACAAATGTCATCAGAGAATGGCTTTTAGAAGAGCTACCCAGAAGACTGTGGTCAAACATTCAGGAGAAATCTCAGCTACATATACAAGGGCACAATCTTGTTATCCTGCTACCTGAGTGTGTCCTCCATATACCACCTGGGTTCTTGCAATGTGCTACTAGAACAATCCTGGTACAAATATCTGCCTGTACCTGCCATCTCCCCTCCCCCTGGGGAGCCACATTCCACTCATGTCAAAGGACCAAACTGCCTATGCACAGACACACTCTCATCTCACTGAGATGAGAGCAATGGGCCAGGGATCTGCGCACCAAGTGTGATCTGGGATGCAGGCTGCCTTTGTGGGTGGAAGAGGCAGATGCACTGAAAATTTGGGTCCTGACTGCCACGACACAAAACAGACTCAGATACAAGAGTGTGCACTTGAGTGCTTCATGATAGCTTTGAGAGGCCCTGGCCTCTGGAAGCTCGGTGCGGGTCTGGTTGTCATGATGTACTTGACTCAGCAGTGGCAGTCACTGAACATGTCTCCTCTGCAGCTGGACACCTGCAGCATTAGCGTGTCTACTGCACATCCATAGAAATTCTGCCAAGAACCCCTTTAGCTCCGTATTTACATACATGCAAAGCCTAACATTCCGAAGCTTTGGCATGACCCCCCAGGTGATCCCGACCCCAAATTCCTACACCTAGTCATGCTAAGGAGGTTCTCTTCCCTGCCACCAGGAACACATCCCCTCCTACACATGTGACAAGTCACTGCCACCTCCTCTGCTCCAACTTCACTCATTGAGAATACCAAGTTCTAGGCACTGCAGCCTGCACCCTGGACATATCTCTGCCTTCATCTGTCCACAGCACTTCCGTCTGCACTTCTGGCCTGCAAAACCCACAATACACAGGCCCACTCACCACTGAAGCTGGGCATGCTGATGCTCTCCCTCCTCAGGTCAAGCCCTTAAGACGGACCTCTCTCTTCTTTATTTCCCACCATAGCCCTGGGGTTGGCTGTGTCTCCTGCCTTCCACTGTGTGGACACCCAGGAGGCAGCCCTGCTGTCGGGCTTACCGGGATGCGCTTTGTCTCCCTCAGGCTCTGTCCCTCTAGGAGGACGTGAACAACGCGGCTGTCTTCCACCTGCTCGCTGGAGTGAAGCAGTGAGGAGCTGCTACTCACAGCTGCTGGGGTCCTGGATGCCACTGCCACAGAAGGTTCCAAGAACTGTGGGGGATGACAACATCAGCAAAGCCCAGCAACTGCACCCCACCCAGCCTGGCAGTTGGCTCTGTGGGCATTCTACAACATCCATCCAGAACCTGAGGTTCTTGTCCCCTTGGAGGATGTGGAGTGGCACCAGGAGTAAAGACTGAAGAAGGTGGCTGTTTTGGGAACAAGAGATCCAGCACCTGCTGGGTGGGGATGAAATCCCAGGAGATTAACCCCATGTTGCTGCTGAAATGTAGGTTCCTCCCACAAATGAAAGGCAGGAGCTCATTCCTAAGCTGGTCCTGCCTGTAAGGTTCAAGGCTCTGAACCCTGAAGGGCTCCTCCGTGTTCTGATCATTTTCACCCTGGGTTGGGACCAAGAATGGTGGGTTCAAAATGGAAATGGTGACAAACAGAAAAATGACTTGTGCCAATACACTAGAGTCAAAGCACAATGGGACAGTTCCCATCAGTACAAACACACACACACACACACACACACACACACACACACACACACACACAGAGTCAGAATAGGAGTCCTGGGCCATTCATCAGGGATCAGACTAGAGGGCCTGCTGGGCTCACCTGCCCTGTGCTACTCACTGTTACTCTTGAGCTCCTCTGCGACAATCGCCAGAGGCTCTGGCGTCTAAGATGAAGCCTCACCCAGTGTATCCACAAAAGGGCTAGTTGGCCCCCCTGAGATTCCTGGGAGCCTGAGGCTCGGCATTGTCTGCAACCACAGGAGAACATCCTTCTCCCTCCAGTGGCTCCAACCAAGTGAGCTCGGATGGCTTGGTCAGTGAAGTGGGTGCCTGGATACCAGGGTTCCATGTTCTGTTTGATCCATTGTCAAGGCAATGATGTCATTTCCTGTGCCCATACCTGAGCCTCTTTTCACATAAGACCACTTTCAACAGCCCTATGGGCTGCCGATTTCTCCTCCATGCCTACCCATCTCAGGTGCGCAGGTGTTCACCAACAACTACCCAAACATCCCCACCAGCATCTGCCCTGCTTGGTGCCACTAGAGTTCCAGCTTGGAGCCTTCAAAAATGCATTCACAACCAGTCCTTCCCTCTCAGCAGCTTTTGGACCCTGGTCCCATCATTGTGCAACTCATGGTGTGCCCAGTCTTTTCTGGAAAGTAGGGTAGCATCTAATCTCTAGGGTTTATTGTGTCTATTGGCCCATAACACCCTCTGTTCTCTCTGAAACCAGAGATGGGACTCACAGGTGGCTAAAGCACAAATGTAGAGATGGGATAATCACAAGAAAGGGAGAGACAAAGAATGCACCCTAACTCCATCAGGCCTGTGTCCCACACAGGGACATGGCCAATGTCCGTCCCATCGTGGCTGCAGTTCCCTCTCTACACCATGGCAAGTTGGAGGGGACTGAGATGCAGAGGCTGCTCCCCTCTGCCATACAACTTCCCAAGGCTTCTCCTAAGATTTCAAAAGGGCCAAGTGTGTCTAGTGTTGGGGTCTCACAGAGACTCCGAGGTACCACAGCATCCTGCTGCCCAGAACCGGTTCACCCCTCACCTCAAGGGGGCTCAGCCTCTGGATTCATGGGAATTGAAGTGGGTACAGGTGATGGGATATCACCTCCAAGACTGAGTTATGCCAAGTCCATGACCCCTGTCTGCATCCCTGTCTCCAGCACCACTCCCCCCTCTCTCTTTCCTCCTCAGAGCAAACAAATCCATTTAGCAAGTGTGTCCTGTGATAAAGACATGACGGTCACCCATCCTCTCATTACAAAAACACTGAGGCTCAGCCAACATGGATCCTACAGGGAACACAGGCATAAACTCAGACTCCGATCCTCCCAGCCGAGCCTCAGTGGAGCCTGGACTCCCAGCCTCCTGAGTCAAGGAAACAGAGGTTCCTAGCCGAGCCACCTTGGATGCAGCCGCACACAAACTGAACTCATCAATGCCCCTTGCTCTCAGTTGTGAGTAAGAGGGGAAGTGGTGTTTCACAACCCTGGACATCAAGTGCAGTCTCCAGGCTTTGGGGTGTGCCCTGGCCTCTGTCTATCTGCCCAGGCTCTCCTACCCACACTGGCCTCTTACCCAACCTCCTCCTAGGGCCAAACTCAATCCTGCCTCTCAATTTCTTCTGCCTTCCCCAACACACTGCTCCCCAAAATGAGCAGGGCTGGCTCTCGGTTATCATGCTGGTGCCAGCAGCAATGCCACCCCACTGACATAATTCTGAGTCCCAACCTAGGCACTCCAGCTGTCTTTACCACACCTGGCCTGTTTGGGCTCTGGCTCTTGCTCTTTTCTTTCATGTGCATGTGTTTTGAGGTTTTGAGTTTCTCCCACTGCAGAACTGCAGCTGTGGCAGGGTAGAGCTCATGAGGGTGACATTCTGAGCCACATCCAATCCCATCAGGACTGTTCACTGGGGTGACTGCTGGAACACAGTGATGAGTGAACACATGGGAGGTGGTTGGACCCACCTTGCCTCTGAGTGGCTTCCTTTCAGGACAGGAATGTAGGCATGGGAGCCCCTGGCGTGGGATGCTTTGCACAAGGCGTGACCATGGGCTCTCTTTCCTGGCAAAAATGGCTCCACTCAGCATGGAGAGCACTGTCATTCCTGGTGGCTAACAACAGCCCTGGACCCCAGAAAGGAACCCACACTCAAGATTAACGTCTGAGTGTGCGTGTCCTCGAGGAAATGAGGTCTCCTGATCCCAGGTGCAAAGGGGTAAGTCCTCTAACTCCAGGGGCCATGAAGGGACATCTGAGTTTCCCTCGTCCTTCTTTCCCTCTCTAACTAACCACAGTTAGGACCCTGGCCTCATTCCCCAGTGAGGATCATTAGGCTCCATAAAGGACAGTCTCTAAGATGCTCAGTGGACCAACACCCTCTGCACAACCCATAACCCTATTCACCCAAGAGGCAAGAGGATTTCTATTCAGGAAAACCAGGAAAGGGAGAGCCTTTCTCAAGGACACAAGGACATTAGTGAGTGAGGGAGTGATTAATGGATGGAGAACTATTTCCAACACCAACTTCCAGGAGCATATATGGCCCCCTGGAGAATTCTGCAGTGTGTTGGTGATTAAGGAGAACGTGTGAATTCAGGGGTCACTAGGTCCTCTCAGCCATAAGGAGGGAAACTGCCATAAAGGAACTAGGACAAGGGTGCGAGGAATGCTCACTGGTGGGAGATCGGAAGGAAGGAAAGTGTACTCATTAGAAAAGTGTCGCCTGAAAATTCTTAGCCAGCCAAAAGTCGTGCGAACTTGTGTGGGAAAAGAGTCTTTGCACAGTGATGAAGCTAAGAGCTCACATGATGGAACACAGCATCAACTGGGACCAAATCCAATATCTGATATTCTTGTAGGAAGAGGAGAGTCTGGACCCAGATACCAGGGAGACTGGGGGATACCGGATATGTGAGGTTGGAGCCAGGGCGGGATGCCCATATGGGAACCACAGATCGTGGGCAGCAATAGGAGAGTGGGCAAGGGCTGGGAGAGTTGGGGAGACAGTCCCCTTGAAACCTGGGAGGGGTTATGGCACTGGGACAGCCCAACACCTACTGTGTTGAGCCTCTGGAGCTCAACGGAAGACACTTCCTCTGTTGTCGGCCACCCAGTTAACAGAGTTTGGTTGCAGCAGCCTAGGACCCAGCTGAAGGTCTGAGCATGTTGGCCATGCAGGTTGGATCTGGACCACAGACACCCTCATCAGAGATTGTAGGGTCTCAGCCCTGAGGCAAGACAGGCACTAAGTCAGGCCAGGTGGGGAAACGGATAGGCACACACTCTGGGGGCTGGTGCCTGTGTTACTGGGAGCACTTCTGATCGCAATTCCCTGATCTGCTGCCAACACAGGCTACAGAGGAGCGTACAGAAACACAGACCACGGATCTGCCCCACTCAGTGGGCCCAGGCCAACACCACACCCAGCAGCCTCGTGCCATACCCAATGAGTCTCGAAGCGGCCCCCTCTTCCCATCCTGAGAGCTCTTCCCTTCCTCATGTGCCAATAGCTCCCTACTGTCACTGGCAATATCTACTCTGTGAGATGTCAACATCCGTGGGTACTGTTCTCTCATCCCAGGACAGTGTGGTCCCGCACACCCTGGTGAAATGGGCCACCTGGAGGCTGGACCTGGAGGTTGTTTAGGCTGAATGGCAGCGGTGGTCCTCTGGCACTTAATATTATTTAAGTTAAAAAAAAACAAAAACAAAAACAAAAAACGGGTCTTGGTGCTCGAAAATGTTTGATTTGCATATTCTCATCCCCTAACCCCAATATTTTCATTATTTCCTCACATATGAAATCTTACTAGCATAAAGGTAATTTTGTATTAAACAAAGTGGATTGAAATAACATTGGTAAAAATAATCAATCACCATACTTTCAATTTTTGTTCTGCTTTCCTATTAGAAACCACTTGGATACAAGAGAACAGAGGACAGACTCATGGAAATGCTTGAAATGACAAGAAGCTCCCACTCAAGCTCAGCATTCAGTCCTGGACAGGGTAAGACCAGGCCACTTTGACATCTGTGCCAAAGAGTCTACCAGACAGAATCCTCTGACTGATCCCTGACTGAGCCATAGGAACTGGCTAGAAAAGCCTTCACATCCTCAATACATTCTTCACGTCAGAATACTTGACAACCATTGATATCCATCTCTCGTTAACTTGCTCCCCAGCCAACCATTCTTCAACAAATTCAAAGGAGTAACTCATGCAAGCACACAGAAAGGGGTGTTCACTACACACATCCATGTGCGAAAAAGACAACTGGTATTTCTTGTTTGGGCTATTTCAAATGAAATCCCTTCTGCATGACCTCCACAAACCAAAGGAAAATATTTGTGAAATTCCCACGTAGAAGACAAGATACACTTGCCAAGGAGGCAGTGGCAAGAATTTTGACACTCCAAATGTAGAGTGTGTGTTTAGGAAGCAGTCACAGTTTCCATGAGAGAGTCCCATGAAATCAATTAGGAAGATCCATGCTCTAGCCCTACCATGCAAGTGATGTGACTTGAAAGAGTCACTTAGTCTTAGTAACCATCATCACTAACAACTAAGTCAATGAATAAAGGTCCTCAGGTGCCAAGCTACAAAATGTGGGATGAGCATGGATGAGGATGGGTGGGAGAAGTCTCCAACTCTAACACAATTAGGGAAGGATGTGCTGACCTCAAGTGGCTGGGGGGGCTGGGATCCTGCCACAGAGGGGGATTCCAAACCTCACATCCCCTGACCCAGGCCAGAAGACCAGGTAGAGTCCAAGGACCCTGGGGTGGCCCAATGGCAATAAAGGTCAAAAGGAACTAGGGATCTGCCTGGTCCCTCAATCCCCTACTCTGAGCAGGGCTGCATGACGAGGCCAGAGGCCATCCACAGCAATCTGCCTTTACAGGAAAACAGGGACTGCAGGCTGCCTCTGGCTCACTGAATCAGGGTGGTGTTTTCATAAAGCAAGACCACTTCCTCACATTTGACCAGCAGCTCATGTGTTGACAGCACAATGACTGACTTGACTCAGGCCCTGATGAATGAAATAGAAAATTCATAGCAAACCCATCTTTAGCTCTTCCACATCATCAGGGGCTCTGATTCAATTCCGTCCAGAAAGGTGTCTGAAATGATTTCTAAACATGCTGGGGACTCACCTCTGTGTGGAACTTTTCAGGAAAAAGGGGATCAAATCTCATGAAGCAACTCTTCTCTCTTCTAGCCCATGGGCAATGCAAGGAACCTGCATGATACCAGAGGCTCACTTCTCTCTTCTCATGTCTTCTGGAAAGGATTCGTTAATGCTTCCTGCAAGGTGAAGCAGAAGCCTGCATCCCCAGCTGCACAGAAGTGTTTTAGGGCAGTGTCTCCCTTAAAACCCAAAAATAAAAAAAAACAGGTCATTCAACAGGCACATGGATTCGAGTACATGTTCAATGATCCCTCCTCCCTGGAGCCTTCCACATGCCCATCTTCCACATTCACAGAGCAATGCTTGGCCATTCTCAAGACCAGGAGACCATGATGCTCCTCACCAGGAAGTCAATAAGGAACATGAAGAGAGCAGCATGGATTGCAGAAGGTGGCACATCAAGGATCTTCAGCTCTGCTGCTAGAACACAAGAGCTTAACTTCAGTATTGACTTTTTGCCAACTACCAAGTACGATAGCAGTGTCAAGCCCAATATGCAGATATGCAAGTAGTAGGTGACACCCCGCATCCATTCACAAAAGTGGGCAACATCTGCATCAGAACAAGGAAGTATCTTACCCTTACTCATAAAAATCATCAGAAACAAAATAAAATGGATGCAAGACTTCTCATTTCACTATTAGGTAGCTGTTGGAATTCCCTATTAAATAATACCTCCTCCAAAATAAAAAGTATCTCAGACATGTGTCAACTATTCAATGGATGACATTTTAAAAACTATGGACTTTACTTAATATTTATGTATGCTATATCCCTGCCTAAGGCTCTATGAGAAAGGAGCACATAGAATTGGATCTTTGAAAATCTCACATTTGCTGATAAATATTACTGCTGATCTCAGGCATGGCGAAGTGAAAAGTGGGACTTTGGATATTCCAAGAATGCTATGTTGTGGGATTGGTGTCCCTGATTCATACATAGCATATGGTTTCTATGAAATCCAGTGAGGGAGCAGGAGTAACGAAGCTGATTGCACAGATGACCTCAGGGAATACTGACAGATAGGCCAAATGAAAAATATGCTCCAGCTAACCATTGGTATTTGGGCTTCTGATCCCAGTCCTGTTTTTAAAAAAGGTGCAGACAGGCAGTGTTCATTAAAAACTGTCTACCATGTAAAAGTGGGTAATTTAAATGGCATCTAGTTACACATCTGATAGAATGGTCTGGCAACATATGAATTTCATTCTAACAACAACAACAACAACAAAACATAGAAAATGAGACATAAAGATAAAACCTTGTCTTCACCAGGATGCCTAAAAATAGGTTTTATTTGGCTCATGCAAATAAATATCTTTCAATAGAATTTTCTGATTTCTGAATGAATCCATTCAACTTCATACTGCACAGATCACAAGGTTTTCTTTACAGAGTATTCTCTTCTTCTTCTTAAAGCCTCACATAGAAAATGTCTCACAGGACATAGGAGGGGAATGACCCAAAGGATGAGAGAATGGCTGGAACCGTTCTCAAATGTGCCCATGTAGCCTAAAGTTTGAAGGCATCTAATTGTACTCTAAAACAATTATGAACCTATTCGATCCATTATTAATAAATATCACCACTTTACCACTTGAACCAAATCACAGAAAATTGGAAACAGATGATCATTGGCTTTGATACCTTTACTACTGTTTCATTACTCAGAGTCGATCAACTCTATACTTCAAGTGACACAGATTTATTACAGAATGCCTAAGATCCTAAGGATCTATTTTAGCTCAGCCCATGGTATTGCTTCATTATTTTATTATTTTGTAAGTAATAAAATATAACTTCATGTTGGATGACATATTCAAGCCATGAATATATCATCCAACATTGTTCTTCCCAAAATATTAGCCCAATTTCTGCGTGCGCTCACTTACTGTTCAGGAATTTTACTAATTGTTTGAAGGTTCTAGAGGACCTGTTAGACTCCTAATGGACAAACCATACAACATACTCCAGAGAACGGACGAGTGCCATAAGAAGAAAATAAGGTCAGCCTACAGCAATGGGCAGCTGCCTGCCCTCGGCTGGGAGGAGCCCTGGCCATGGCACCAGGGCTGCTGGGCAGCAGAAGCCTCCACAGCCCTGCAGGGAGCCTGGAGCACAGCTCTGCCTAACCATGCTCAGCCCTGGACAGATGCACATGAGTTCCCATCACAGGCTCGAGTGTGACAGTCCCAGGTGCATGCCTGTCATGCCAGCCACCAGGGAGGCTGAGGCAAGAGGAACGTTTGAGGTCAGCCTTGGCAACTTAGACCCCGAGGCAAGGGGAAATACTTTTACAGGGGTCTCTGAGGGTGTAGCTCAGGTAGGTCACTTGCCTCACAGGCTCAAGGCCCTGGGTTCAATCCCCAGAACCCACGTACACACAAAAAGTGAACTTGGAATATTGTTTAAAATCATGGATCAGGTACACACAAGGACTTCAATATGACCTCTCAGAGGAGCTCAATTTGAGATCAGACTGAACAAAAGACCACCTGGACCATTGACTCAGTGTCTGAAACCCTCTGTGAGCATGGGAAGCACTGCTGGCAAGACACCAGAGGGCCAAAGCACTTGTGCCCCCTGCAGGGGCGTCTCTTGTCTACCGCCAAAGACTGTTCCCCTCCTGGGGCAGCTGAGAGCAAGCTGGGCCTTGGAGCAAGGACTAGTGCTTTAGATATAGACTATGCAAGCAAGGGGCAATGTCTTTAATAAAACTAAAATTAAAAAGTCACATTGAAAAAATTTTAAAAAGAAGAAAATAAGGTCAAGTAGAGGAAGCCCATTTTCACAGGAAAAAATCCCCCAGTGAAAAGCATCAGAATAGATACCAAGAAAAATACCAACAAAAACAGTGTGCTCCCACTATGTATCTACTCAACATGCAAAAGTTAGAAAGCTAGATAATACAATCCTGGCCACAGGTAGAGCTATGCAGAAGAGCCACCTGGCAGTGCTTAGTCAAAGAAGTAAACATGCACACTTTGACCTAGAAATTCCACCTGTGTGTAAACCAGGCGGTGCTTAAGCAGTTTCACAAGGGGACATGCACAGGGAAATTTATCCTCAGGTTCTTATAGAGTTGTCTGTGCTTACAGGGAGTTGATGGTTGTCAAGATGCCCACAGCTGCGAAAGTCAAAAGCTAAAAAAATAATAGATGCCAACCTGGATATATTAATAATCCCGTATCTATGATCACCTTCATAAGGTAGCTTCCCAACTTCTGTGTGGAAGTGAGTTCCTCCTTGGCCCTTACACTGTTGTGGAGACCACTAGGAGTTCAGCTTTGTGCAGGATCATCTGACCTGGACTTTTGGCAAGACCTGTACAGCCCTCACACATGCTCAGATGCTACAGGACTTTTCAGACCAGTCCAGACAACACTAGGCATCCATTCATTGTCTGCACTCTACAGATTCCTAGATGCACGACATTCATTACCATCAAATGCAGAATTTTCATCAAAAACTAATATATATATCATTCCAATCTGAATCAAGAAAATCGGAAATATCCCCAAATCCAAAGAGTGGATCCCCATTGTGATGCTACAAGTTGAAAATTCCACAGCTGACCTCATGGGATGGTTCACAGTCAAAAGACAGCTGCATGAAAAATATTACATGACCTTCCTGCTATGTGAAAAGTGGCATGTGAAGTACACATGCATGTCTTCCTCAGACATGGGTTCATTTGCAAGACACCTTGTGCAATTGAAAATACTCCAAAAGGGGAGAAATCAGAACCATGTCGCCAAAGTATTTCAGCAGAGACCAACTCCATCTGTCTATCTATCTCTCAGTGAGTGTGTGTGCTCTTGTGTGTGTTTGTGTGTCTTTGTTTGTGTTTGTACCATCATAGCTGATACTTCATTGCCCCCATTGGAAAACTGACTCAGATAATGCCATCTGCCAAACTCCTAAAAACCAAAGTTCTTGCTGATAGAATGAAACATTCCTTCCTGTTGGTTTGGATGTGTCCTTTAGGAATCACTGCTACATTTAGTATACTCAAATCATCACAGTAGATCAGGTAACAAAAACATATATATTTTAAAATAATAATAATATATTAATGGAAACAACAAATACAGGATAGAGTAACAACTGTGTTACTAAACAAGGTCAAGGACAATGGCAAACTATAGATTCAAACTTTGAAGAAAATAGTAATCAATGTAAATATTCCTGGGCTGCCTCAGCCCCGCCCAGGCACACAGCAACAGAATGGTTTTGCAAGCATCCTCAGGAGGGCAGGAGCCTTCTTTGCAGGACGAGAGGGAGGTTGAGGCTCGATCCACCCATCATTCTTTTGGGAGAGGCTCCTTTTCCTCAGCACAAAGTTGGATTTTTTGTGAGGATTCTTGGCATCAAATACGTTGGCCTCTGCTGGAATCCTCAGCTCTGGGGAGAGAGGGGTGTACAAAAAGAAGGTGGCACTCAGGAGGTGCTCCCTAGGACACGCCAACATCTGAGAGCCTGTGCCAGAAAAGGCCAGAGCCACACACCTGAGAGCTCTCCAATTCAGCACCAATACCAACAAAGACAGCCTCCACAGTCCTCCCTGAGGAAGAACTAGGCAGAGCACTTCAACAGACCTAATGTCTGTTCCTACCGAAGGCTTTGGACTCCAGAATATCTCAGGTCCTCTTGCATCTGCCAAAGCACACCACTAGGGTTTGCATCTGAAATCTCCCACAAAAGGCTCCTGTGCCGAAGATTCAGTCCCCACATGAGCCATCTTCATAGGTGGGTTTGGAGGGAAGCATTGGATGGTGAGTGCTCTGATGTCAACATGAAATTCTCATTCAAGATGAATACACTACTGGGGGGTGGGAGGGACTGGAAGAAAGGTTGAGCATGGTTGGAGTAAGACCTAAACAGGGTTGTGCCCTGGGCAACAGTACCTTGTTCCTGTTGGCTCCACTGAATCCTCATTCTCCAAGGAGAGGTCCTCCCTCTCCATCTTTCTCTCTCTCCCTCTCTGCCAGCCTCGTTCTCTCTCTCCCAGTCTATGCCTTTGTGGCAAGGGCTGAGGAGCTCTCCACTGCCACACACTAGAGCTTTATGGACAGCCTCAGTGCACAACCAAAGAGAAAGCTATGAAACCCAGAGAAAAAAGGCCTAGGATTCCTCCTCTGAGTTATTTTCCTCAAGTATGGCCACAGTGAGGACAGGCTGACCAGCACGGATACCACGTTAGAGCCATGCTTCTGCGTTGGTGGAGCCCGCCTCCATGTGAACCAGGCTTCTGAGAATGGAGGCCACATTCCAAATACTGCCCTACTGAGAACAATGGTTCCAAAGACCAGCAAAGGGACTGCTTCCCTCCAACATGGTGTATGGCCCAGTGGTGCCATGACCCCGAGTGGGGGAATACAACAGCCGCTTCTCCTTCCTCTGAACATGTGTTTCCTGTCGCCCTCCTCTAACCTAGAGCCTGTTCTCCATCCCTTCTGGGTTGGATGTGGAGATCTCTGCTATGAATTTCTTAGGCTACCAAGGCCCCAGACAGACTTCCTCTTCCATAGACTCTACTAACCTAACAGTAGGTTAAGATAGGAGACAAGTGATCCTAGAACTCATAGGGATGGTGGTCTTCAGGGTACATAGGCTGGGATAATGGCTGCTGTGGTGTTTGGCTCACAAAAACCAACCAACCAACCAACGAAAAAGCGCTGGCATTATTATCAGATGAGCTCTGTGGCTACGTGCTCAGGAAGCCCTCATCTGACTTTAGTTAGGGATCACAACCTGGCTATTGTGATCACTCCTTGCCTAGTGGACTCAGGTGCGTAAGACCATGGAATTTATGCAAAAACAGATGATTCAGGCTGTCTCCCAGGCTGTGTTTTCTTCCCAATTTCATCCTGTTACTGCTTGCTAGAATCCTGGCAATGCTCTGCCCAGGCAGTGGTTTTTTGGTGACACCGAAGGCTTTCAATAGTACTGCTTCAGTCCACAAAATGCCAGTTCCCTCTTTAGCCCATGCATTCCCATGTTCCTTTGAAACCACTCCTATCCCAGACCATGAAAACATACTGCTCCTGGAGAGAGGCTTTCCTCCTCACTCCTCAAAGATGTCAGCTTTGGATGCCTGTTCATGTCCAGGGGAGGGCACCTGGTGGGGAGCCGCAATATCCACCGGGGTATACCATTGGACCTCAAGACCTTCCACCAGCAGAAGTGCAGTTGGCTTTGTGCACGAACCCAACACACCTGTTGGAGTGTTCTTGGGGGTCAGAGACTACTCTTTGTTGCTAAGAGTTGACCTGAGTCCACATCCTGACCCTTGCTCTCTGCTATCTGATTGTCTCACTTACTCTGACGGCGAGAGATGATTTGGCCCAGCTCATAATCCTCTGGATTCTCCTCAGTAAGGAAGTGTAGGTCGAGGGCGCTGCGGATGACGACAGGAGCCCTATCGTGGCAGGTCACCTGGAGCAGCATGGGAGACAGGCCTTCAGGAAATGGGCCTTGAAGTGACTACTCAAGGACAGTGGGCAGGGGCATTCTGGAGGCACCTCCACTCTAAATACAAGGGCAACATCCATGACCCTACTACCCGAGGCTGACCTCCTGCTCATCGTGTGGGCTCTTCCCACAGGCTACTAGCCCAATCCTTGTACATAGGACTTCCTGGGCCTGCCATTGCTCTTTGTGGAGCTGCACTCCTCTCGGAGTGAAAGGACCCCACTACCTGCATACAGATGCAATCTCATCCCACAAGTTGGGAGGAATGGGACAATAGCCTCCAAGATCCCAGGTCTGCCCGAGGATGCAGGCGGCATTGGGAATGGCCTAGGCACAAAACCTAGAGGCTTTGGTCTGGATTGCCAGGGCCAAAAACAGACCCAGGAACATGACCACACACAGGAGAGCTGAAAGATAGCCACGAGAGCTCCTGGCCTCCAGAGGCTCAGTGCTGGCTGGGATGTAGGAGGGCACCTCATCCGGCAAGGGTGGTCATTGGGTTACCTGGACATTTAGTGTGCTTGCTCCACATCCATATCGACTCTGCAGAGAGACTCTCTCAGCTCCTTGTTCAAGGAACATGGAGAACCTCACACTGCTGTCCTCCTCCATAGACGTCAGCATCCCATACAAGGGAACCTGCAACCTAGTTCCTGTCCTATTCTCATCTGTCACCCATACCTGTCCCTGCCCTTCTGGACTGCATGCTGCCACCTGACACACAGACTCCCTCAGACATGGCAGTGGACAAGCTGCTGCACTCGCTCATCTCAGCTCCAGCCCTTCACACTGACCTCTCCCTTCTTGATTCCCATCTATCCTCCTGATCATCCAGAAGCTCCAAATTCAAGAGGGCATGAGTAGTCCATGGTATTGGACCAGTGTCTGCTCCCCACCCAGGTGTAAGCACCACGGGACACCCCTGCTCCCAGGCTTACCAGAACACTCTTGGCCATCTCTGGACTTTGTGTTTCTAAGTGGACACGAATTAAGCAGGTGTCTCCCACCTGCTTGTGGGAAAGCGGCCTGGAGGACTTGCAGGTTGATTCTGAGAACTGTGGGGGATGGAACATCAGCAAACCCAGAAACAGAAAGCCACCCCAGACTGTCAGTTGGCTCTATGGGCTTCCAGCAAATATGTCCAGGTGCTGAGGCTTCTTATTTCCTCAGGTCGGAGTGGAATGGCAGCACATGCACAGCTTGAATAAGGTAGGTGTTTACCTCCTTTCCCTTGACCTGGGGGCGTTTCCTCACCATGAAATATTGTATTCCCAGATTCATGGACAGACACACGAGTGAGTGGTCAGAGACCTTGATTTCTGCAGTGCGAAGTGGAGAGAATTGTTAGGTGGCACTCAAGGACTATACCACAAAACACCCACAACCCCTGAGAGTCTCCGCCAGGCCCATCACACTTTGGTATTTTGGGGCCAAGGCCCACTTTCTCTTGGCTGTCAGTTATCCTGAGCCCACTGTGGATCATGTCTCCCCACTGTCTGATTGTCCTACTTACTCTCATCCTCAGACATCATATACAGCAGCTCAAAGTTGTCCACATCCTCATGCTGCAACAAATTTTGGTCCAAGGCCCTGTGGATGAGGCTTGTCACCGTCTCCTGAAAGGTCACCTGGATCAGGGTGGGACAAATGTCATCAGAGAATGGCTTTTAGAAGAGCTACCCAGAAGACTGTGGTCAAACATTCAGGAGAAATCTCAGCTACATATACAAGGGCACAATCTTGTTATCCTGCTACCTGAGTGTGTCCTCCATATACCACCTGGGTTCTTGCAATGTGCTACTAGAACAATCCTGGTACAAATATCTGCCTGTACCTGCCATCTCCCCTCCCCCTGGGGAGCCACATTCCACTCATGTCAAAGGACCAAACTGCCTATGCACAGACACACTCTCATCTCACTGAGATGAGAGCAATGGGCCAGGGATCTGGGAAGTGTGATCTGGGATGCAGGCTGCCTTTGTGGGTGGAAGAGGCAGATGCACTGAAAACTTGGGTCCTGACTGCCACGACACAAAACAGACTCAGATACAAGAGTGTGCACTTGAGTGCTTCATGA
The DNA here is from genome assembly GCF_045843805.1 of Urocitellus parryii. Lineage (NCBI taxonomy): Eukaryota > Metazoa > Chordata > Mammalia > Rodentia > Sciuridae > Urocitellus > Urocitellus parryii. The sequence continues at coordinate 67,849,783 of NC_135548.1, forward strand.
TAGCTTTGAGAGGCCCTGGCCTCTGGAAGCTCGGTGCGGGTCTGGTTGTAATGATGTACTTGACTCAGCACTGGCAGTCACTGAACATGTCTCCTCTGCAGCTGGACACCTGCAGCATTAGCGTGTCTACTGCACATCCATAGAAATTCTGCCAAGAACCCCTTTAGCTCCGTATTTACATACATGCAAAGCCTAACATTCCGAAGCTTTGGCATGACCCCCCAGGTGATCCCGACCCCAAATTCCTACACCTAGTCATGCTAAGGAGGTTCTCTTCCCTGCCACCAGGAACACATCCCCTCCTACACATGTGACAAGTCACTGCCACCTCCTCTGCTCCAACTTCACTCATTGAGAATACCAAGTTCTAGGCACTGCAGCCTGCACCCTGGACATATCTCTGCCTTCATCTGTCCACAGCACTTCCGTCTGCACTTCTGGCCTGCAAAACCCACAATACACAGGCCCACTCACCACTGAAGCTGGGCATGCTGATGCTCTCCCTCCTCAGGTCAAGCCCTTAAGACGGACCTCTCTCTTCTTTATTTCCCACCATAGCCCTGGGGTTGGCTGTGTCTCCTGCCTTCCACTGTGTGGACACCCAGGAGGCAGCCCTGCTGTCGGGCTTACCGGGATGCGCTTTGTCTCCCTCAGGCTCTGTCCCTCTAGGAGGACGTGAACAACGCGGCTGTCTTCCACCTGCTCGCTGGAGTGAAGCAGTGAGGAGCTGCTACTCACAGCTGCTGGGGTCCTGGATGCCACTGCCACAGAAGGTTCCAAGAACTGTGGGGGATGACAACATCAGCAAAGCCCAGCAACTGCACCCCACCCAGCCTGGCAGTTGGCTCTGTGGGCATTCTACAACATCCATCCAGAACCTGAGGTTCTTGTCCCCTTGGAGGATGTGGAGTGGCACCAGGAGTAAAGACTGAAGAAGGTGGCTGTTTTGGGAACAAGAGATCCAGCACCTGGTGGGTGGGGATGAAATCCCAGGAGATTAACCCCATGTTGCTGCTGAAATGTAGGTTCCTCCCACAAATGACAGGCAGGAGCTCATTCCTAAGCTGGTCCTGCCTGTAAGGTTCAAGGCTCTGAACCCTGAAGGGCTCCTCCGTGTTCTGATCATTTTCACCCTGGGTTGGGACCAAGAATGGTGGGTTCAAAATGGAAATGGTGACAAACAGAAAAATGACTTGTGCCAATACACTAGAGTCAAAGCACAATGGGACAGTTCCCATCAGTACAAACACACACACACACACACACACACACACACACACACACACACAGAGTCAGAATAGGAGTCCTGGGCCATTCATCAGGGATCAGACTAGAGGGCCTGCTGGGCTCACCTGCCCTGTGCTACTCACTGTTACTCTTGAGCTCCTCTGCGACAATCGCCAGAGGCTCTGGCGTCTAAGATGAAGCCTCACCCAGTGTATCCACAAAAGGGCTAGTTGGCCCCCCTGAGATTCCTGGGAGCCTGAGGCTCGGCATTGTCTGCAACCACAGGAGAACATCCTTCTCCCTCCAGTGGCTCCAACCAAGTGAGCTCGGATGGCTTGGTCAGTGAAGTGGGTGCCTGGATACCAGGGTTCCATGTTCTGTTTGATCCATTGTCAAGGCAATGATGTCATTTCCTGTGCCCATACCTGAGCCTCTTTTCACATAAGACCACTTTCAACAGCCCTATGGGCTGCCGATTTCTCCTCCATGCCTACCCATCTCAGGTGCGCAGGTGTTCACCAACAACTACCCAAACATCCCCACCAGCATCTGCCCTGCTTGGTGCCACTAGAGTTCCAGCTTGGAGCCTTCAAAAATGCATTCACAACCAGTCCTTCCCTCTCAGCAGCTTTTGGACCCTGGTCCCATCATTGTGCAACTCATGGTGTGCCCAGTCTTTTCTGGAAAGTAGGGTAGCATCTAATCTCTAGGGTTTATTGTGTCTATTGGCCCATAACACCCTCTGTTCTCTCTGAAACCAGAGATGGGACTCACAGGTGGCTAAAGCACAAATGTAGAGATGGGATAATCACAAGAAAGGGAGAGACAAAGAATGCACCCTAACTCAATCAGGCCTGTGTCCCACACAGGGACATGGCCAATGTCCGTCCCATCGTGGCTGCAGTTCCCTCTCTACACCATGGCAAGTTGGAGGGGACTGAGATGCAGAGGCTGCTCCCCTCTGCCATACAACTTCCCAAGGCTTCTCCTAAGATTTCAAAAGGGCCAAGTGTGTCTAGTGTTGGGGTCTCACAGAGACTCCGAGGTACCACAGCATCCTGCTGCCCAGAACCGGTTCACCCCTCACCTCAAGGGGGCTCAGCCTCTGGATTCATGGGAATTGAAGTGGGTACAGGTGATGGGATATCACCTCCAAGACTGAGTTATGCCAAGTCCATGACCCCTGTCTGCATCCCTGTCTCCAGCACCACTCCCCCCTCTCTCTTTCCTCCTCAGAGCAAACAAATCCATTTAGCAAGTGTGTCCTGTGATAAAGACATGACGGTCACCCATCCTCTCATTACAAAAACACTGAGGCTCAGCCAACATGGATCCTACAGGGAACACAGGCATAAACTCAGACTCCGATCCTCCCAGCCGAGCCTCAGTGGAGCCTGGACTCCCAGCCTCCTGAGTCAAGGAAACAGAGGTTCCTAGCCGAGCCACCTTGGATGCAGCCGCACACAAACTGAACTCATCAATGCCCCTTGCTCTCAGTTGTGAGTAAGAGGGGAAGTGGTGTTTCACAACCCTGGACATCAAGTGCAGTCTCCAGGCTTTGGGGTGTGCCCTGGCCTCTGTCTATCTGCCCAGGCTCTCCTACCCACACTGGCCTCTTACCCAACCTCCTCCTAGGGCCAAACTCAATCCTGCCTCTCAATTTCTTCTGCCTTCCCCAACACACTGCTCCCCAAAATGAGCAGGGCTGGCTCTCGGTTATCATGCTGGTGCCAGCAGCAATGCCACCCCACTGACATAATTCTGAGTCCCAACCTAGGCACTCCAGCTGTCTTTACCACACCTGGCCTGTTTGGGCTCTGGCTCTTGCTCTTTTCTTTCATGTGCATGTGTTTTGAGGTTTTGAGTTTCTCCCACTGCAGAACTGCAGCTGTGGCAGGGTAGAGCTCATGAGGGTGACATTCTGAGCCACATCCAATCCCATCAGGACTGTTCACTGGGGTGACTGCTGGAACACAGTGATGAGTGAACACATGGGAGGTGGTTGGACCCACCTTGCCTCTGAGTGGCTTCCTTTCAGGACAGGAATGTAGGCATGGGAGCCCCTGGCGTGGGATGCTTTGCACAAGGCGTGACCATGGGCTCTCTTTCCTGGCAAAAATGGCTCCACTCAGCATGGAGAGCACTGTCATTCCTGGTGGCTAACAACAGCCCTGGACCCCAGAAAGGAACCCACACTCAAGATTAACGTCTGAGTGTGCGTGTCCTCGAGGAAATGAGGTCTCCTGATCCCAGGTGCAAAGGGGTAAGTCCTCTAACTCCAGGGGCCATGAAGGGACATCTGAGTTTCCCTCGTCCTTCTTTCCCTCTCTAACTAACCACAGTTAGGACCCTGGCCTCATTCCCCAGTGAGGATCATTAGGCTCCATAAATGACAGTCTCTAAGATGCTCAGTGGACCAACACCCTCTGCACAACCCATAACCCTATTCACCCAAGAGGCAAGAGGATTTCTATTCAGGAAAACCAGGAAAGGGAGAGCCTTTCTCAAGGACACAAGGACATTAGTGAGTGAGGGAGTGATTAATGGATGGAGAACTATTTCCAACACCAACTTCCAGGAGCATATATGGCCCCCTGGAGAATTCTGCAGTGTGTTGGTGATTAAGGAGAACGTGTGAATTCAGGGGTCACTAGGTCCTCTCAGCCATAAGGAGGGAAACTGCCATAAAGGAACTAGGACAAGGGTGCGAGGAATGCTCACTGGTGGGAGATCGGAAGGAAGGAAAGTGTACTCATTAGAAAAGTGTCGCCTGAAAATTCTTAGCCAGCCAAAAGTCGTGTGAACTTGTGTGGGAAAAGAGTCTTTGCACAGTGATGAAGCTAAGAGCTCACATGATGGAACACAGCATCAACTGGGACCAAATCCAATATCTGATATTCTTGTAGGAAGAGGAGAGTCTGGACCCAGACTGGGGGATACCGGATATGTGAGGTTGGAGCCAGGGCGGGATGCCCATATGGGAACCACAGATCGTGGGCAGCAATAGGAGAGTGGGCAAGGGCTGGGAGAGTTGGGGAGACAGTCCCCTTGAAACCTGGGAGGGGTTATGGCACTGGGACAGCCCAACACCTACTGTGTTGAGCCTCTGGAGCTCAACGGAAGACACTTCCTCTGTTGTCGGCCACCCAGTTAACAGAGTTTGGTTGCAGCAGCCTAGGACCCAGCTGAAGGTCTGAGCATGTTGGCCATGCAGGTTGGATCTGGACCACAGACACCCTCATCAGAGATTGTAGGGTCTCAGCCCTGAGGCAAGACAGGCACTAAGTCAGGCCAGGTGGGGAAACGGATAGGCACACACTCTGGGGGCTGGTGCCTGTGTTACTGGGAGCACTTCTGATCGCAATTCCCTGATCTGCTCCCAACACAGGCTACAGAGGAGGGTACAGAAACACAGACCACGGATCTGCCCCACTCAGTGGGCCCAGGCCAACACCACACCCAGCAGCCTCGTGCCATACCCAATGAGTCTCGAAGCGGCCCCCTCTTCCCATCCTGAGAGCTCTTCCCTTCCTCATGTGCCAATAGCTCCCTACTGTCACTGGCAATATCTACTCTGTGAGATGTCAACATCCGTGGGTACTGTTCTCTCATCCCAGGACAGTGTGGTCCCACACACCCTGGTGAAATGGGCCACCTGGAGGCTGGACCTGGAGGTTGTTGAGGCTGAATGGCAGCGGTGGTCCTCTGGCACTTAATATTATTTAAGTTAAAAAAACAAAACAAAAACAAAAACAAAAAACGGGTCTTGGTGCTCAAAAATGTTTGATTTGCATATTCTCATCCCCTAACCCCAATATTTTCATTATTTCCTCACATATGAAATCTTACTAGCATAAAGGTAATTTCGTATTAAACAAAGTGGATTGAAATAACATTGGTAAAAATAATCAATCACCATACTTTCAATTTTTGCTCTGCTTTCCTATTAGAAACCACTTGGATACAAGAGAACAGAGGACAGACTCATGGAAATGCTTGAAATGACAAGAAGCTCCCACTCAAGCTCAGCATTCAGTCCTGGACAGGGTAAGACCAGGCCACTTTGACATCTGTGCCAAAGAGTCTACCAGACAGAATCCTCTGACTGATCCCTGACTGAGCCATAGGAACTGGCTAGAAAAGCCTTCACATCCTCAATACATTCTTCACGTCAGAATACTTGACAACCATTGATATCCATCTCTCGTTAACTTGCTCCCCAGCCAACCATTCTTCAACAAATTCAAAGGAGTAACTCATGCAAGCACACAGAAAGGGGTGTTCACTACACACATCCATGTGCGAAAAAGACAACTGGTATTTCTTGTTTGGGCTATTTCAAATGAAATCCCTTCTGCATGACCTCCACAAACCAAAGGAAAATATTTGTGAAATTCCCACATAGAAGACAAGATACACTTGCCAAGGAGGCAGTGGCAAGAATTTTGACACTCCAAATGTAGAGTGTGTGTTTAGGAAGCAGTCACAGTTTCCATGAGAGAGTCCCATGAAATCAATTAGGAAGATCCATGCTCTAGCCCAACCATGCAAGTGATGTGACTTGAAAGAGTCACTTAGTCTTAGTAACCATCATCACTAACAACTAAGTCAATGAATAAAGGTCCTCAGGTGCCAAGCTACAAAATGTGGGATGAGCATGGATGAGGATGGGTGGGAGAAGTCTCCAACTCTAACACAATTAGGGAAGGATGTGCTGACCTCAAGTGGCTGGGGGGCTGGGATCCTGCCACAGAGGGGGATTCCAAACCTCACATCCCCTGACCCAGGCCAGAAGACCAGGTAGAGTCCAAGGACCCTGGGGTGGCCCAATGGCAATAAAGGTCAAAAGGAACTAGGGATCTGCCTGGTCCCTCAATCCCCTACTCTGAGCAGGGCTGCATGACGAGGCCAGAGGCCATCCACAGCAATCTGCCTTTACAGGAAAACAGGGACTGCAGGCTGCCTCTGGCTCACTGAATCAGGGTGGTGTTTTCATAAAGCAAGACCACTTCCTCACATTTGACCAGCAGCTCATGTGTTGACAGCACAATGACTGACTTGACTCAGGCCCTGATGAATGAAATAGAAAATTCATAGCAAACCCATCTTTAGCTCTTCCACATCATCAGGGGCTCTGATTCAATTCCGTCCAGAAAGGTGTCTGAAATGATTTCTAAACATGCTGGGGACTCACCTCTGTGTGGAACTTTTCAGGAAAAAGGGGATCAAATCTCATGAAGCAACTCTTCTCTCTTCTAGCCCATGGGCAATGCAAGGAACCTGCATGATACCAGAGGCTCACTTCTCTCTTCTCATGTCTTCTGGAAAGGATTCGTTAATGCTTCCTGCAAGGTGAAGCAGAAGCCTGCATCCCCAGCTGCACAGAAGTGTTTTAGGGCAGTGTCTCCCTTAAAACCCAAAAATAAAAAAAACAGGTCATTCAACAGGCACATGGATTCGAGTACATGTTCAATGATCCCTCCTCCCTGGAGCCTTCCACATGCCCATCTTCCACATTCACAGAGCAATGCTTGGCCATTCTCAAGACCAGGAGACCATGATGCTCATCACCAGGAAGTCAATAAGGAACATGAAGAGAGCAGCATGGATTGCAGAAGGTGGCACATCAAGGATCTTCAGCTCTGCTGCTAGAACACAAGAGCTTAACTTCAGTATTGACTTTTTGCCAACTACCAAGTACGATAGCAGTGTCAAGCCCAATATGCAGATATGCAAGTAGTAGGTGACACCCCGCATCCATTCACAAAAGTGGGCAACATCTGCATCAGAACAAGGAAGTATCTTACCCTTACTCATAAAAATCATCAGAAACAAAATAAAATGGATGCAAGACTTCTCATTTCACTATTAGGTAGCTGTTGGAATTCCCTATTAAATAATACCTCCTCCAAAATAAAAAGTATCTCAGACATGTGTCAACTATTCAATGGATGACATTTTAAAAACTATGGACTTTACTTAATATTTATGTATGCTATATCCCTGCCTAAGGCTCTAATAGAAAGGAGCACATAGAATTGGATCTTTGAAAATCTCACATTTGCTGATAAATATTACTGCTGATCTCAGGCATGGCGAAGTGAAAAGTGGGACTTTGGATATTCCAAGAATGCTATGTTGTGGGATTGGTGTCCCTGATTCATACATAGCATATGGTTTCTATGAAATCCAGTGAGGGAGCAGGAGTAACGAAGCTGATTGCACAGATGACCTCAGGGAATACTGACAGATAGGCCAAATGAAAAATATGCTCCAGCTAACCATTGATATTTGGGCTTCTGATCCCAGTCCTGTTTTTAAAAAAGGTGCAGACAGGCAGTGTTCATTAAAAACTGTCTACCATGTAAAAGTGGGTAATTTAAATGGCATCTAGTTACACATCTGATAGAATGGTCTGGCAACATATGAATTTCATTCTAACAACAACAACAACAACAAAACATAGAAAATGAGACATAAAGATAAAACCTTGTCTTCACCAGGATGCCTAAAAATAGGTTTTATTTGGCTCATGCAAATAAATATCTTTCAATAGAATTTCTGATTTCTGAATGAATCCATTCAACTTCATACTGCACAGATCACAAGGTTTTCTTTACAGAATATTCTCTTCTTCTTCTTAAAGCCTCACATAGAAAATGTCTCACAGGACATAGGAGGGGAATGACCCAAAGGATGAGAGAATGGCTGGAACCGTTCTCAAATGTGCCCATGTAGCCTAAAGTTTGAAGGCATCTAATTGTACTCTAAAACAATTATGAACCTATTCGATCCATTATTAATAAATATCACCACTTTACCACTTGAACCAAATCACAGAAAATTGGAAACAGATGATCATTGGCTTTGATACCTTTACTTCTGTTTCATTACTCAGAGTCGATCAACTCTATACTTCAAGTGACACAGATTTATTACAGAATGCCTAAGATCCTAAGGATCTATTTTAGCTCAGCCCATGGTATTGCTTCATTATTTTATTATTTTGTAAGTAATAAAATATAACTTCATGTTGGATGATATATTCAAGCCATGAATATATCATCCAACATTGTTCTTCCCAAAATATTAGCCCAATTTCTGCGCGCGCTCACTTACTGTTCAGGAATTTTACTAATTGTTTGAAGGTTCTAGAGGACCTGTTAGACTCCTAATGGACAAACCATACAACATACTCCAGAGAACGGACGAGTGCCATAAGAAGAAAATAAGGTCAGCCTACAGCAATGGGCAGCTGCCTGCCCTCGGCTGGGAGGAGCCCTGGCCATGGCACCAGGGCTGCTGGGCAGCAGAAGCCTCCACAGCCCTGCAGGGAGCCTGGAGCACAGCTCTGCCTAACCATGCTCAGCCCTGGACAGATGCACATGAGTTCCCATCACAGGCTCGAGTGTGACAGTCCCAGGTGCATGCGTGTCATGCCAGCCACCAGGGAGGCTGAGGCAAGAGGAACGTTTGAGGTCAGCCTTGGCAACTTAGACCCCGAGGCAAAGGGGAAATACTTTTACAGGGGTCTCTGAGGGTGTAGCTCAGGTAGGTCACTTGCCTCACAGGCTCAAGGCCCTGGGTTCAATCCCCAGAACCCACGTACACACAAAAATGAACTTGGAATATTGTTTAAAATGATGGGTCAGGTACACACAAGGACTTCAATATGACCTCTCAGAGGAGCTCAATTTGAGATCAGACTGAACAAAAGACCACCTGGACCATTGACTCAGTGTCTGAAACCCTCTGTGAGCATGAGAAGCACTGCTGGCAAGACACCAGAGGGCCAAAGCACTTGTGCCCCCTGCAGGGGCGTCTCTTGTCTACCGCCAAAGACTGTTCCCCTCCTGGGGCAGCTGAGAGCAAGCTGGGCCTTGGAGCAAGGACTAGTGCTTTAGATATAGACTATGCAAGCAAGGGGCAATGTCTTTAATAAAACTAAAATTAAAAAGTCACATTGAAAAAATTTTAAAAAGAAGAAAATAAGGTCAAGTAGAGAAAGCCCATTTTCACAGGAAAAAATCCCCCACTGAAAAGCATCAGAATAGATACCAAGAAAAATACCAACAAAAACAGTGTGCTCCCACTATGTATCTACTCAACCTGCAAAAGTTAGAAAGCTAGATAATACAATCCTGGCCACAGGTAGAGCTATGCAGAAGAGCCACCTGGCAGTGCTTAGTCAAAGAAGTAAACATGCACACTTTGACCTAGAAATTCCACCTGTGTGTAAACCAGGCGGTGCTTAAGCAGTTTCACAAGGGGACATGCACAGGGAAATTTATCCTCAGGTTCTTATAGAGTTGTCTGTGCTTACAGGGAGTTGATGGTTGTCAAGATGCCCACAGCTGCGAAAGTCAAAAGCTAAAAAAATAGTAGATGCCAATCTGGATATATTAATAATCCCGTATCTATGATCACCTTCATAAGGTAGCTTCCCAACTTCTGTGTGGAAGTGTGTTTCTCCTTGGCCCTTACACTGTTGTGGAGACCACTAGGAGTTCAGCTTTGTGCAGGATCATCTGACCTGGACTTTTGGCAAGACCTGTACAGCCCTCACACATGCTCAGATGCTACAGGACTTTTCAGACCAGTCCAGACAACAGTAGGCATCCATTCATTGTCTGCACTCTACAGATTCCTAGATGCACGACATTCATTACCATCAAATGCAGAATTTTCATCAAAAACTAATATATATATCATTCCAATCTGAATCAAGAAAATCGGAAATATCCCCAAATCCAAAGAGTGGATCCCCATTGTGATGCTACAAGTTGAAAATTCCACAGCTGACCTCATGGGATGGTTCACAGTCAAAAGACAGCTGCATGAAAAATATTACATGACCTTCCTGCTATGTGAAAAGTGGCATGTGAAGTACACATGCATGTCTTCCTCAGACATGGGTTCATTTGCAAGACACCTTGTGCAATTGAAAATACTCCAAAAGGGGAGAAATCAGAACCATGTCTCCAAAGTATTTCAGCAGAGACCAACTCCATCTGTCTATCTATCTCTCAGTGAGTGTGTGTGCTCTTGTGTGTGTTTGTGTGTCTTTGTTTGTGTTTGTACCATCACAGCTGATACTTCTTTGCCCCCATTGGAAAACTGACTCAGATAATGCCATCTGCCAAACTCCTAAAAACCAAAGTTCTTGCTGATAGAATGAAACATTCCTTCCTGTTGGTTTGGATGTGTCCTTTAGGAATCACTGCTACATTTAGTATACTCAAATCATCACAGTAGATCAGGTAACAAAAACATATATATTTTAAAATAATAATATATTAATGGAAACAACAAATACAGGATAGAGTAACAACTGTGTTGCTAAACAAGGTCAAGGACAATGGCAAACTATAGATTCAAACTTTGAAGAAAATAGTAATCAATGTAAATATTCCTGGGCTGCCTCAGCCCCGCCCAGGCACACAGCAACAGAATGGTTTTGCAAGCATCCTCAGGAGGGCAGGAGCCTTCTTTGCAGGACGAGAGGGAGGTTGAGGCTCGATCCACCCATCATTCTTTTGGGAGAGGCTCCTTTTCCTCAGCACAAAGTTGGATTTTTTTGTGAGGATTCTTGGCATAAAATACGTTGGCCTCTGCTGGAATCCTCAGCTCTGGGGAGAGAGGGGTGTACAAAAAGAAGGTGGCACTCAGGAGGTGCTCCCTAGGACACGCCAACATCTGAGAGCCTGTGGCAGAAAAGGCCAGAGCCACAAACCTGAGAGCTCTCCAATTCAGCACCAATACCAACAAAGACAGCCTCCACAGTCCTCCCTGAGGAAGAACTAGGCAGAGCACTTCAACAGACCTAATGTCTGTTCCTACCGAAGGCTTTGGACTCCAGAATATCTCAGGTCCTCTTGCATCTGCCAAAGCACACCACTAGGGTTTGCATCTGAAATCTCCCACAAAAGGCTCCTGTGCCGAAGATTCAGTCCCCACATGAGCCATCTTCATAGGTGGGTTTGGAGGGAAGCATTGGATGGTGAGTGCTCTGATGTCAACATGAAATTCTCATTCAAGATGAATACACTACTGGGGGGTGGGAGGGATTGGAAGAAAGGTTGAGCATGATTGGAGTAAGACCTAAACAGGGTTGTGCCCTGGGCAACAGTACCTTGTTCCTGTTGGCTCCACTGAATCCTCATTCTCCAAGGAGAGGTCCTCCCTCTCCATCTTTCTCTCTCTCCCTCTCTGCCAGCCTCGTTCTCTCTCTCCCAGTCTATGCCTTTGTGGCAAGGGCTGAGGAGCTCTCCACTGCCACACACTAGAGCTTTATGGACAGCCTCAGTGCACAACCAAAGAGAAAGCTATGAAACCCAGAGAAAAAAGGCCTAGGATTCCTCCTCTGAGTTATTTTCCTCAAGTATGGCCACAGTGAGGACAGGCTGACCAGCACGGATACCACGTTAGAGCCATGCTTCTGCGTTGGTGGAGCCCGCCTCCATGTGAACCAGGCTTCTGAGAATGGAGGCCACATTCCAAATACTGCCCTACTGAGAACAATGGTTCCAAAGACCAGCAAAGGGACTGCTTCCCTCCAACATGGTGTATGGCCCAGTGGTGCCATGACCCCGAGTGGGGGAATACAACAGCCGCTTCTCCTTCCTCTGAACATGTGTTTCCTGTCGCCCTCCTCTAACCTAGAGCCTGTTCTCCATCCCTTCTGGGTTGGATGTGGAGATCTCTGCTATGAATTTCTTAGGCTACCAAGGCCCCAGACAGACTTCCTCTTCCATAGACTCTACTAACCTAACAGTAGGTTAAGATAGGAGACAAGTGATCCTAGAACTCATAGGGATGGTGGTCTTCAGGGTACATAGGCTGGGATAATGGCTGCTGTGGTGTTTGGCTCACAAAAACCAACCAACCAACCAACGAAAAAGCGCTGGCATTATTATCAGATGAGCTCTGTGGCTACGTGCTCAGGAAGCCCTCATCTGACTTTAGTTAGGGATCACAACCTGGCTATTGTGATCACTCCTTGCCTAGTGGACTCAGGTGCGTAAGACCATGGAATTTATGCAAAAACAGATGATTCAGGCTGTCTCCCAGGCTGTGTTTTCTTCCCAATTTCATCCTGTTACTGCTTGCTAGAATCCTGGCAATGCTCTGCCCAGGCAGTGGTTTTTTGGTCACACAGAAGGCTTTCAATAGTACTGCTTCAGTCCACAAAATGCCAGTTCCCTCTTTAGCCCATGCATTCCCATGTTCCTTTGAAACCACTCCTATCCCAGACCATGAAAACATACTGCTCCTGGAGAGAGGCATTCCTCCTCACTCCTCAAAGATGTCAGCTTTGGATGCCTGTTCATGTCCAGGGGAGGGCACCTGGTGGGGAGCCGCAATATCCACCGGGGTATACCATTGGACCTCAAGACCTTCCACCAGCAGAAGTGCAGTTGGCTTTGTGCACGAACCCAACACACCTGTTGGAGTGTTCTTTGGGGGTCAGAGACTACTCTTTGTTGCTAAGAGTTGACCTGAGTCCACATCCTGACCCTTGCTCTCTGCTATCTGATTGTCTCACTTACTCTGACGGCGAGAGATGATTTGGCCCAGCTCATAATCCTCTGGATTCTCCTCAGTAAGGAAGTGTAGGTCGAGGGCGCTGCGGATGACGACAGGAGCCCTATCGTGGCAGGTCACCTGGAGCAGCATGGGAGACAGGCCTTCAGGAAATGGGCCTTGAAGTGACTACTCAAGGACAGTGGGCAGGGGCATTCTGGAGGCACCTCCATTCTAAATACAAGGGCAACATCCATGACCCTACTACCCGAGGCTGACCTCCTGCTCATCGTGTGGGCTCTTCCCACAGGCTACTAGCCCAATCCTTGTACATAGGACTTCCTGGGCCTGCCATTGCTCTTTGTGGAGCTGCACTCCTCTCGGAGTGAAAGGACCCCACTACCTGCATACAGATGCAATCTCATCCCACAAGTTGGGAGGAATGGGACAATAGCCTCCAAGATCCCAGGTCTGCCCGAGGATGCAGGCGGCATTGGGAATGGCCTAGGCACAAAACCTAGAGGCTTTGGTCTGGATTGCCAGGGCCAAAAACAGACCCAGGAACATGACCACACACAGGAGAGCTGAAAGATAGCCACGAGAGCTCCTGGCCTCCAGAGGCTCAGTGCTGGCTGGGATGTAGGAGGCCACCTCATCCGGCAAGGGTGGTCATTGGGTTACCTGGACATTTAGTGTGCTTGCTCCACATCCATATCGACTCTGCAGAGAGACTCTCTCAGCTCCTTGTTCAAGGAACATGGAGAACCTCACACTGCTGTCCTCCTCCATAGACGTCAGCATCCCATACAAGGGAACCTGCAACCTAGTTCCTGTCCTATTCTCATCTGTCACCCATACCTGTCCCTGCCCTTCTGGACTGCATACTGCCACCTGACACACAGACTCCCTCAGACATGGCAGTGGACAAGCTGCTGCACTCGCTCATCTCAGCTCCAGCCCTTCACACTGGCCTCTCCCTTCTTGATTCCCATCTATCCTCCTGATCATCCAGAAGCTCCAAATTCAAGAGGGCATGAGTAGTCCATGGTATTGGACCAGTGTCTGCTCCCCACCCAGGTGTAAGCACCACGGGACACCCCTGCTCCCAGGCTTACCAGAACACTCTTGGCCATCTTTGGACTTTGTGTTTCTAAGTGGACACGAATTAAGCAGGTGTCTCCCACCTGCTTGTGGGAAAGCCTCCTGGAGGACTTGCAGGTTGATTCTGAGAACTGTGGGGGATGGAACATCAGCAAACCCAGAAACAGAAAGCCACCCCAGACTGTCAGTTGGCTCTATGGGCTTCCAGCAAATATGTCCAGGTGCTGAGGCTTCTTATTTCCTCAGGTCGGAGTGGAATGGCAGCACATGCACAGCTTGAATAAGGTAGGTGTTTACCTCCTTTCCCTTGACCTGGGGGCGTTTCCTCACGATGAAATATTGTATTCCCAGATTCATGGACAGACACACGAGTGAGTGGTCAGAGACCTTGATTTCTGCAGAGCGAAGTGGAGAGAATTGTTAGGTGGCACTCAAGGATTATACCACAAAACACCCACAACCCCTGAGAGTCTCCGCCAGGCCCATCACACTTTGGTATTTTGGGGCCAAGGCCCACTTTCTCTTGGCTGTCAGTTATCCTGAGCCCACTGTGGATCATGTCTCCCCACTGTCTGATTGTCCTCCTTACTCTCATCCTCAGACATCATATACAGCAGCTCAAAGTTGTCCACATCCTCATGCTGCAACAAATTTTGGTCCAAGGCCCTGCGGATGAGGCTTGTCACCGTCTCCTGAAAGGTCACCTGGATCAGGGTGGGACAAATGTCATCAGAGAATGGCTTTTAGAAGAGCTACCCAGAAGACTGTGGTCAAACATTCAGGAGAAATCTCAGCTACATATACAAGGGCACAATCTTGTTATCCTGCTACCTGAGTGTGTCCTCCATATACCACCTGGGTTCTTGCAATGTGCTACTAGAACAATCCTGGTACAAATATCTGCCTGTACCTGCCATCTCCCCTCCCCCTGGGGAGCCACATTCCACTCATGTCAAAGGACCAAACTGCCTATGCACAGACACACTCTCATCTCACTGAGATGAGAGCAATGGGCCAGGGATCTGCGCACCAAGTGTGATCTGGGATGCAGGCTGCCTTTGTGGGTGGAAGAGGCAGATGCACTGAAAATTTGGGTCCTGACTGCCACGACACAAAACAGACTCAGATACAAGAGTGTGCACTTGAGTGCTTCATGATAGCTTTGAGAGGCCCTGGCCTCTGGAAGCTCGGTGCGGGTCTGGTTGTCATGATGTACTTGACTCAGCACTGGCAGTCACTGAACATGTCTCCTCTGCAGCTGGACACCTGCAGCATTAGCGTGTCTACTGCACATCCATAGAAATTCTGCCAAGAACCCCTTTAGCTCCGTATTTACATACATGCAAAGCCTAACATTCCGAAGCTTTGGCATGACCCCCCAGGTGATCCCGACCCCAAATTCCTACACCTAGTCATGCTAAGGAGGTTCTCTTCCCTGCCACCAGGAACACATCCCCTCCTACACATGTGACAAGTCACTGCCACCTCCTCTGCTCCAACTTCACTCATTGAGAATACCAAGTTCTAGGCACTGCAGCCTGCACCCTGGACATATCTCTGCCTTCATCTGTCCACAGCACTTCCGTCTGCACTTCTGGCCTGCAAAACCCACAATACACAGGCCCACTCACCACTGAAGCTGGGCATGCTGATGCTCTCCCTCCTCAGGTCAAGCCCTTAAGACGGACCTCTCTCTTCTTTATTTCCCACCATAGCCCTGGGGTTGGCTGTGTCTCCTGCCTTCCACTGTGTGGACACCCAGGAGGCAGCCCTGCTGTCGGGCTTACCGGGATGCGCTTTGTCTCCCTCAGGCTCTGTCCCTCTAGGAGGACGTGAACAACGCGGCTGTCTTCCACCTGCTCGCTGGAGTGAAGCAGTGAGGAGCTGCTACTCACAGCTGCTGGGGTCCTGGATGCCACTGCCACAGAAGGTTCCAAGAACTGTGGGGGATGACAACATCAGCAAAGCCCAGCAACTGCACCCCACCCAGCCTGGCAGTTGGCTCTGTGGGCATTCTACAACATCCATCCAGAACCTGAGGTTCTTGTCCCCTTGGAGGATGTGGAGTGGCACCAGGAGTAAAGACTGAAGAAGGTGGCTGTTTTGGGAACAAGAGATCCAGCACCTGCTGGGTGGGGATGAAATCCCAGGAGATTAACCCCATGTTGCTGCTGAAATGTAGGTTCCTCCCACAAATGACAGGCAGGAGCTCATTCCTAAGCTGGTCCTGCCTGTAAGGTTCAAGGCTCTGAACCCTGAAGGGCTCCTCCGTGTTCTGATCATTTTCACCCTGGGTTGGGACCAAGAATGGTGGGTTCAAAATGGAATTGGTGACAAACAGAAAAATGACTTGTGCCAATACACTAGAGTCAAAGCACAATGGGACAGTTCCCATCAGTACAAACACACACACACACACACACACACACACACACACACACACACACAGAGTCAGAATAGGAGTCCTGGGCCATTCATCAGGGATCAGACTAGAGGGCCTGCTGGGCTCACCTGCCCTGTGCTACTCACTGTTACTCTTGAGCTCCTCTGCGACAATCGCCAGAGGCTCTGGCGTCTAAGATGAAGCCTCACCCAGTGTATCCACAAAAGGGCTAGTTGGCCCCCCTGAGATTCCTGGGAGCCTGAGGCTCGGCATTGTCTGCAACCACAGGAGAACATCCTTCTCCCTCCAGTGGCTCCAACCAAGTGAGCTCGGATGGCTTGGTCAGTGAAGTGGGTGCCTGGATACCAGGGTTCCATGTTCTGTTTGATCCATTGTCAAGGCAATGATGTCATTTCCTGTGCCCATACCTGAGCCTCTTTTCACATAAGACCACTTTCAACAGCCCTATGGGCTGCCGATTTCTCCTCCATGCCTACCCATCTCAGGTGCGCAGGTGTTCACCAACAACTACCCAAACATCCCCACCAGCATCTGCCCTGCTTGGTGCCACTAGAGTTCCAGCTTGGAGCCTTCAAAAATGCATTCACAACCAGTCCTTCCCTCTCAGCAGCTTTTGGACCCTGGTCCCATCATTGTGCAACTCACGGTGTGCCCAGTCTTTTCTGGAAAGTAGGGTAGCATCTAATCTCTAGGGTTTATTGTGTCTATTGGCCCATAACACCCTCTGTTCTCTCTGAAACCAGAGATGGGACTCACAGGTGGCTAAAGCACAAATGTAGAGATGGGATAATCACAAGAAAGGGAGAGACAAAGAATGCACCCTAACTCAATCAGGCCTGTGTCCCACACAGGGACATGGCCAATGTCCGTCCCATCGTGGCTGCAGTTCCCTCTCTACACCATGGCAAGTTGGAGGGGACTGAGATGCAGAGGCTGCTCCCCTCTGCCATACAACTTCCCAAGGCTTCTCCTAAGATTTCAAAAGGGCCAAGTGTGTCTAGTGTTGGGGTCTCACAGAGACTCCGAGGTACCACAGCATCCTGCTGCCCAGAACCGGTTCACCCCTCACCTCAAGGGGGCTCAGCCTCTGGATTCATGGGAATTGAAGTGGGTACAGGTAATGGGATATCACCTCCAAGACTGAGTTATGCCAAGTCCATGACCCCTGTCTGCATCCCTGTCTCCAGCACCACTCCCCCCTCTCTCTTTCCTCCTCAGAGCAAACAAATCCATTTAGCAAGTGTGTCCTGTGATAAAGACATGACGGTCACCCATCCTCTCATTACAAAAACACTGAGGCTCAGCCAACATGGATCCTACAGGGAACACAGGCATAAACTCAGACTCCGATCCTCCCAGCCGAGCCTCAGTGGAGCCTGGACTCCCAGCCTCCTGAGTCAAGGAAACAGAGGTTCCTAGCCGAGCCACCTTGGATGCAGCCGCACACAAACTGAACTCATCAATGCCCCTTGCTCTCAGTTGTGAGTAAGAGGGGAAGTGGTGTTTCACAACCCTGGACATCAAGTGCAGTCTCCAGGCTTTGGGGTGTGCCCTGGCCTCTGTCTATCTGCCCAGGCTCTCCAACCCACACTGGCCTCTTACCCAACCTCCTCCTAGGGCCAAACTCAATCCTGCCTCTCAATTTCTGCTGCCTTCCCCAACACACTGCTCCCCAAAATGAGCAGGGCTGGCTCTCGGTTATCATGCTGGTGCCAGCAGCAATGCCACCCCACTGACATAATTCTGAGTCCCAACCTAGGCACTCCAGCTGTCTTTGCCACACCTGGCCTGTTTGGGCTCTGGCTCTTGCTCTTTTCTTTCATGTGCATGTGTTTTGAGGTTTTGAGTTTCTCCCACTGCAGAACTGCAGCTGTGGCAGGGTAGAGCTCATGAGGGTGACATTCTGAGCCACATCCAATCCCATCAGGACTGTTCACTGGGGTGACTGCTGGAACACAGTGATGAGTGAACACATGGGAGGTGGTTGGACCCACCTTGCCTCTGAGTGGCTTCCTTTCAGGACAGGAATGTAGGCATGGGAGCCCCTGGCGTGGGATGCTTTGCACAAGGCGTGACCATGGGCTCTCTTTCCTGGCAAAAATGGCTCCACGCAGCATGGAGAGCACTGTCATTCCTGGTGGCTAACAACAGCCCTGGACCCCAGAAAGGAACCCACACTCAAGATTAACGTCTGAGTGTGCGTGTCCTCGAGGAAATGAGGTCTCCTGATCCCAGGTGCAAAGGGGTAAGTCCTCTAACTCCAGGGGCCATGAAGGGACATCTGAGTTTCCCTTGTCCTTCTTTCCCTCTCTAACTAACCACAGTTAGGACCCTGGCCTCATTCCCCAGTGAGGATCATTAGGCTCCATAAAGGACAGTCTCTAAGATGCTCAGTGGACCAACACCCTCTGCACAACCCATAACCCTATTCACCCAAGAGGCAAGAGGATTTCTATTCAGGAAAACCAGGAAAGGGAGAGCCTTTCTCAAGGACACAAGGACATTAGTGAGTGAGGGAGTGATTAATGGATGGAGAACTATTTCCAACACCAACTTCCAGGAGCATATATGGCCCCCTGGAGAATTCTGCAGTGTGTTGGTGATTTAGGAGAACGTGTGAATTCAGGGGTCACTAGGTCCTCTCAGCCATAAGGAGGGAAACTGCCATAAAGGAACTAGGACAAGGGTGCGAGGAATGCTCACTGGTGGGAGATCGGAAGGAAGGAAAGTGTACTCATTAGAAAAGTGTCGCCTGAAAATTCTTAGCCAGCCAAAAGTCGTGCGAACTTGTGTGGGAAAAGAGTCTTTGCACAGTGATGAAGCTAAGAGCTCACATGATGGAACACAGCATCAACTGGGACCAAATCCAATATCTGATATTCTTGTAGGAAGAGGAGAGTCTGGACCCAGATACCAGGGAGACTGGGGGATACCGGATATGTGAGGTTGGAGCCAGGGCGGGATGCCCATATGGGAACCACAGATCGTGGGCAGCAATAGGAGAGTGGGCAAGGGCTGGGAGAGTTGGGGAGACAGTCCCCTTGAAACCTGGGAGGGGTTATGGCACTGGGACAGCCCAACACCTACTGTGTTGAGCCTCTGGAGCTCAACGGAAGACACTTCCTCTGTTGTCGGCCACCCAGTTAACAGAGTTTGCTTGCAGCAGCCTAGGACCCAGCTGAAGGTCTGAGCATGTTGGCCATGCAGGTTGGATCTGGACCACAGACACCCTCATCAGAGATTGTAGGGTCTCAGCCCTGAGGCAAGACAGGCACTAAGTCAGGCCAGGTGGGGAAACGGATAGGCACACACTCTGGGGGCTGGTGCCTGTGTTACTGGGAGCACTTCTGATCGCAATTCCCTGATCTGCTGCCAACACAGGCTACAGAGGAGGGTACAGAAACACAGACCACGGATCTGCCCCACTCAGTGGGCCCAGGCCAACACCACACCCAGCAGCCTCGTGCCATACCCAATGAGTCTCGAAGCGGCCCCCTCTTCCCATCCTGAGAGCTCTTCCCTTCCTCATGTGCCAATAGCTCCCTACTGTCACTGGCAATATCTACTCTGTGAGATGTCAACATCCGTGGGTACTGTTCTCTCATCCCAGGACAGTGTGGTCCCACACACCCTGGTGAAATGGGCCACCTGGAGGCTGGACCTGGAGGTTGTTGAGGCTGAATGGCAGCGGTGGTCCTCTGGCACTTAATATTATTTAAGTTAAAAAAAAAAAAACAAAAACAAAAACAAAAAACGGGTCTTGGTGCTCAAAAATGTTTGATTTGCATATTCTCATCCCCTAACCCCAATATTTTCATTATTTCCTCACATATGAAATCTTACTAGCATAAAGGTAATTTCGTATTAAACAAAGTGGATTGAAATAACATTGGTAAAAATAATCAATCACCATACTTTCAATTTTTGTTCTGCTTTCCTATTAGAAACCACTTGGATACAAGAGAACAGAGGACAGACTCATGGAAATGCTTGAAATGACAAGAAGCTCCCACTCAAGCTCAGCATTCAGTCCTGGACAGGGTAAGACCAGGCCACTTTGACATCTGTGCCAAAGAGTCTACCAGACAGAATCCTCTGACTGATCCCTGACTGAGCCATAGGAACTGGCTAGAAAAGCCTTCACATCCTCAATACATTCTTCACGTCAGAATACTTGACAACCATTGATATCCATCTCTCGTTAACTTGCTCCCCAGCCAACCATTCTTCAACAAATTCAAAGGAGTAACTCATGCAAGCACACAGAAAGGGGTGTTCACTACACACATCCATGTGCGAAAAAGACAACTGGTATTTCTTGTTTGGGCTATTTCAAATGAAATCCCTTCTGCATGACCTCCACAAACCAAAGGAAAATATTTGTGAAATTCCCACGTAGAAGACAAGATACACTTGCCAAGGAGGCAGTGGCAAGAATTTTGACACTCCAAATGTAGAGTGTGTGTTTAGGAAGCAGTCACAGTTTCCATGAGAGAGTCCCATGAAATCAATTAGGAAGATCCATGCTCTAGCCCTACCATGCAAGTGATGTGACTTGAAAGAGTCACTTAGTCTTAGTAACCATCATCACTAACAACTAAGTCAATGAATAAAGGTCCTCAGGTGCCAAGCTACAAAATGTGGGATGAGCATGGATGAGGATGGGTGGGAGAAGTCTCCAACTCTAACACAATTAGGGAAGGATGTGCTGACCTCAAGTGGCTGGGGGGCTGGGATCCTGCCACAGAGGGGGATTCCAAACCTCACATCCCCTGACCCAGGCCAGAAGACCAGGTAGAGTCCAAGGACCCTGGGGTGGCCCAATGGCAATAAAGGTCAAAAGGAACTAGGGATCTGCCTGGTCCCTCAATCCCCTACTCTGAGCAGGGCTGCATGACGAGGCCAGAGGCCATCCACAGCAATCTGCCTTTACAGGAAAACAGGGACTGCAGGCTGCCTCTGGCTCACTGAATCAGGGTGGTGTTTTCATAAAGCAAGACCACTTCCTCACATTTGACCAGCAGCTCATGTGTTGACAGCACAATGACTGACTTGACTCAGGCCCTGATGAATGAAATAGAAAATTCATAGCAAACCCATCTTTAGCTCTTCCACATCATCAGGGGCTCTGATTCAATTCCGTCCAGAAAGGTGTCTGAAATGATTTCTAAACATGCTGGGGACTCACCTCTGTGTGGAACTTTTCAGGAAAAAGGGGATCAAATCTCATGAAGCAACTCTTCTCTCTTCTAGCCCATGGGCAATGCAAGGAACCTGCATGATACCAGAGGCTCACTTCTCTCTTCTCATGTCTTCTGGAAAGGATTCGTTAATGCTTCCTGCAAGGTGAAGCAGAAGCCTGCATCCCCAGCTGCACAGAAGTGTTTTAGGGCAGTGTCTCCCTTAAAACCCAAAAATAAAAAAACAGGTCTTTCAACAGGCACATGGATTCGAGTACATGTTCAATGATCCCTCCTCCCTGGAGCCTTCCACATGCCCATCTTCCACATTCACAGAGCAATGCTTGGCCATTCTCAAGACCAGGAGACCATGATGCTCATCACCAGGAAGTCAATAAGGAACATGAAGAGAGCAGCATGGATTGCAGAAGGTGGCACATCAAGGATCTTCAGCTCTGCTGCTAGAACACAAGAGCTTAACTTCAGTATTGACTTTTTGCCAACTACCAAGTACGATAGCAGTGTCAAGCCCAATATGCAGATATGCAAGTAGTAGGTGACACCCCGCATCCATTCACAAAAGTGGGCAACATCTGCATCAGAACAAGGAAGTATCTTACCCTTACTCATAAAAATCATCAGAAACAAAATAAAATGGATGCAAGACTTCTCATTTCACTATTAGGTAGCTGTTGGAATTCCCTATTAAATAATACCTCCTCCAAAATGAAAAGTATCTCAGACATGTGTCAACTATTCAATGGATGACATTTTAAAAACTATGGACTTTACTTAATATTTATGTATGCTATATCCCTGCCTAAGGCTCTATGAGAAAGGAGCACATAGAATTGGATCTTTGAAAATCTCACATTTGCTGATAAATATTACTGCTGATCTCAGGCATGGCGAAGTGAAAAGTGGGACTTTGGATATTCCAAGAATGCTATGTTGTGGGATTGGTGTCCCTGATTCATACATAGCATATGGTTTCTATGAAATCCAGTGAGGGAGCAGGAGTAACGAAGCTGATTGCACAGATGACCTCAGGGAATACTGACAGATAGGCCAAATGAAAAATATGCTCCAGCTAACCATTGGTATTTGGGCTTCTGATCCCAGTCCTGTTTTTAAAAAAGGTGCAGACAGGCAGTGTTCATTAAAAACTGTCTACCATGTAAAAGTGGGTAATTTAAATGGCATCTAGTTACACATCTGATAGAATGGTCTGGCAACATATGAATTTCATTCTAACAACAACAACAACAACAAAACATAGAAAATGAGACATAAAGATAAAACCTTGTCTTCACCAGGATGCCTAAAAATAGGTTTTATTTGGCTCATGCCAATAAATATCTTTCAATAGAATTTCTGATTTCTGAATGAATCCATTCAACTTCATACTGCACAGATCACAAGGTTTTCTTTACAGAATATTCTCTTCTTCTTAAAGCCTCACATAGAAAATGTCTCACAGGACATAGGAGGGGAATGACCCAAAGGATGAGAGAATGGCTGGAACCGTTCTCAAATGTGCCCATGTAGCCTAAAGTTTGAAGGCATCTAATTGTACTCTAAAACAATTATGAACCTATTCGATCCATTATTAATAAATATCACCACTTTACCACTTGAACCAAATCACAGAAAATTGGAAACAGATGATCATTGGCTTTGATACCTTTACTTCTGTTTCATTACTCAGAGTCGATCAACTCTATATTTCAAGTGACACAGATTTATTACAGAATGCCTAAGATCCTAAGGATCTATTTTAGCTCAGCCCATGGTATTGCTTCATTATTTTATTATTTTTTAAGTAATAAAATATAACTTCATGTTGGATGATATATTCAAGCCATGAATGTATCATCCAACATTGTTCTTCCCAAAATATTAGCCCAATTTCTGCGCGCGCTCACTTACTGTTCAGGAATTTTACTAATTGTTTGAAGGTTCTAGAGGACCTGTTAGACTCCTAATGGACAAACCATACAACATACTCCAGAGAACGGACGAGTGCCATAAGAAGAAAATAAGGTCAGCCTACAGCAATGGGCAGCTGCCTGCCCTCGGCTGGGAGGAGCCCTGGCCATGGCACCAGGGCTGCTGGGCAGCAGAAGCCTCCACAGCCCTGCAGGGAGCCTGGAGCACAGCTCTGCCTAACCATGCTCAGCCCTGGACAGATGCACATGAGTTCCCATCACAGGCTCGAGTGTGACAGTCCCAGGTGCATGCCTGTCATGCCAGCCACCAGGGAGGCTGAGGCAAGAGGAACGTTTGAGGTCAGCCTTGGCAACTTAGACCCCGAGGCAAAGGGGAAATACTTTTACAGGGGTCTCTGAGGGTGTAGCTCAGGTAGGTCACTTGCCTCACAGGCTCAAGGCCCTGGGTTCAATCCCCAGAACCCACGTACACACAAAAAGTGAACTTGGAATATTGTTTAAAATGATGGGTCAGGTACACACAAGGACTTCAATATGACCTCTCAGAGGAGCTCAATTTGAGATCAGACTGAACAAAAGACCACCTGGACCATTGACTCAGTGTCTGAAACCCTCTGTGAGCATGGGAAGCACTGCTGGCAAGACACCAGAGGGCCAAAGCACTTGTGCCCCCTGCAGGGGCGTCTCTTGTCTACCGCCAAAGACTGTTCCCCTCCTGGGGCAGCTGAGAGCAAGCTGGGCCTTGGAGCAAGGACTAGTGCTTTAGATATAGACTATGCAAGCAAGGGGCAATGTCTTTAATAAAACTAAAATTAAAAAGTCACATTGAAAAAATTTTAAAAAGAAGAAAATAAGGTCAAGTAGAGGAAGCCCATTTTCACAGGAAAAAATCCCCCAGTGAAAAGCATCAGAATAGATACCAAGAAAAATACCAACAAAAACAGTGTGCTCCCACTATGTATCTACTCAACATGCAAAAGTTAGAAAGCTAGATGATACAATCCTGGCCACAGGTAGAGCTATGCAGAAGAGCCACCTGGCAGTGCTTAGTCAAAGAAGTAAACATGCACACTTTGACCTAGAAATTCCACCTGTGTGTAAACCAGGCGGTGCTTAAGCAGTTTCACAAGGGGACATGCACAGGGAAATTTATCCTCAGGTTCTTATAGAGTTGTCTGTGCTTACAGGGAGTTGATGGTTGTCAAGATGCCCACAGCTGCGAAAGTCAAAAGCT
The DNA here is from genome assembly GCF_045843805.1 of Urocitellus parryii. Taxonomy (NCBI): domain Eukaryota; kingdom Metazoa; phylum Chordata; class Mammalia; order Rodentia; family Sciuridae; genus Urocitellus; species Urocitellus parryii. The sequence goes on from NC_135548.1 coordinate 67,874,401, forward strand.
AAAAAAATAATAGATGCCAACCTGGATATATTAATAATCCCGTATCTATGATCACCTTCATAAGGTAGCTTCCCAACTTCTGTGTGGAAGTGTGTTTCTCCTTGGCCCTTACACTGTTGTGGAGACCACTAGGAGTTCAGCTTTGTGCAGGATCATCTGACCTGGACTTTTGGCAAGACCTGTACAGCCCTCACACATGCTCAGATGCTACAGGACTTTTCAGACCAGTCCAGACAACAGTAGGCATCCATTCATTGTCTGCACTCTACAGATTCCTAGATGCACGACATTCATTACCATCAAATGCAGAATTTTCATCAAAAACTAATATATATATCATTCCAATCTGAATCAAGAAAATCGGAAATATCCCCAAATCCAAAGAGTGGATCCCCATTGTGATGCTACAAGTTGAAAATTCCACAGCTGACCTCATGGGATGGTTCACAGTCAAAAGACAGCTGCATGAAAAATATTACATGACCTTCCTGCTATGTGAAAAGTGGCATGTGAAGTACACATGCATGTCTTCCTCAGACATGGGTTCATTTGCAAGACACCTTGTGCAATTGAAAATACTCCAAAAGGGGAGAAATCAGAACCATGTCTCCAAAGTATTTCAGCAGAGACCAACTCCATCTGTCTATCTATCTCTCAGTGAGTGTGTGTGCTCTTGTGTGTGTTTGTGTGTCTTTGTTTGTGTTTGTACCATCACAGCTGATACTTCATTGCCCCCATTGGAAAACTGACTCAGATAATGCCATCTGCCAAACTCCTAAAAACCAAAGTTCTTGCTGATAGAATGAAACATTCCTTCCTGTTGGTTTGGATGTGTCCTTTAGGAATCACTGCTACATTTAGTATACTCAAATCATCACAGTAGATCAGGTAACAAAAACATATATATTTTAAAATAATAATAATATATTAATGGAAACAACAAATACAGGATAGAGTAACAACTGTGTTACTAAACAAGGTCAAGGACAATGGCAAACTATAGATTCAAACTTTGAAGAAAATAGTAATCAATGTAAATATTCCTGGGCTGCCTCAGCCCCGCCCAGGCACACAGCAACAGAATGGTTTTGCAAGCATCCTCAGGAGGGCAGGAGCCTTCTTTGCAGGACGAGAGGGAGGTTGAGGCTCGATCCACCCATCATTCTTTTGGGAGAGGCTCCTTTTCCTCAGCACAAAGTTGGATTTTTTGTGAGGATTCTTGGCATCAAATACGTTGGCCTCTGCTGGAATCCTCAGCTCTGGGGAGAGAGGGGTGTACAAAAAGAAGGTGGCACTCAGGAGGTGCTCCCTAGGACACGCCAACATCTGAGAGCCTGTGCCAGAAAAGGCCAGAGCCACACACCTGAGAGCTCTCCAATTCAGCACCAATACCAACAAAGACAGCCTCCACAGTCCTCCCTGAGGAAGAACTAGGCAGAGCACTTCAACAGACCTAATGTCTGTTCCTACCGAAGGCTTTGGACTCCAGAATATCTCAGGTCCTCTTGCATCTGCCAAAGCACACCACTAGGGTTTGCATCTGAAATCTCCCACAAAAGGCTCCTGTGCCGAAGATTCAGTCCCCACATGAGCCATCTTCATAGGTGGGTTTGGAGGGAAGCATTGGATGGTGAGTGCTCTGATGTCAACATGAAATTCTCATTCAAGATGAATACACTACTGGGGGGTGGGAGGGACTGGAAGAAAGGTTGAGCATGGTTGGAGTAAGACCTAAACAGGGTTGTGCCCTGGGCAACAGTACCTTGTTCCTGTTGGCTCCACTGAATCCTCATTCTCCAAGGAGAGGTCCTCCCTCTCCATCTTTCTCTCTCTCCCTCTCTGCCAGCCTCGTTCTCTCTCTCCCAGTCTATGCCTTTGTGGCAAGGGCTGAGGAGCTCTCCACTGCCACACACTAGAGCTTTATGGACAGCCTCAGTGCACAACCAAAGAGAAAGCTATGAAACCCAGAGAAAAAAGGCCTAGGATTCCTCCTCTGAGTTATTTTCCTCAAGTATGGCCACAGTGAGGACAGGCTGACCAGCGCGGATACCACGTTAGAGCCATGCTTCTGCGTTGGTGGAGCCCGCCTCCATGTGAACCAGGCTTCTGAGAATGGAGGCCACATTCCAAATACTGCCCTACTGAGAACAATGGTTCCAAAGACCAGCAAAGGGACTGCTTCCCTCCAACATGGCGTATGGCCCAGTGGTGCCATGACCCCGAGTGGGGGAATACAACAGCCGCTTCTCCTTCCTCTGAACATGTGTTTCCTGTCGCCCTCCTCTAAACTAGAGCCTGTTCTCCATTCCTTCTAGGTTGGATGTGGAGATCTCTGCTATGAATTTCTTAGGCTACCAAGGCCCCAGACAGACTTCCTCTTCCATAGACTCTACTAACCTAACAGTAGGTTAAGATAGGAGACAAGTGATCCTAGAACTCATAGGGATGGTGGTCTTCAGGGTACATAGGCTGGGATAATGGCTGCTGTGGTGTTTGGCTCACAAAAACCAACCAACCAACCAACGAAAAACCGCTGGCATTATTATCAGATGAGCTCTGTGGCTACGTGCTCAGGAAGCCCTCATCTGACTTTAGTTAGGGATCACAACCTGGCTATTGTGATCACTCCTTGCCTAGTGGACTCAGGTGCGTAAGACCATGGAATTTATGCAAAAACAGATGATTCAGGCTGTCTCCCAGGCTGTGTTTTCTTCCCAATTTCATCCTGTTACTGCTTGCTAGAATCCTGGCAATGCTCTGCCCAGGCAGTGGTTTTTTGGTCACACAGAAGGCTTTCAATAGTACTGCTTCAGTCCACAAAATGCCAGTTCCCTCTTTAGCCCATGCATTCCCATGTTCCTTTGAAACCACTCCTATCCCAGACCATGAAAACATACTGCTCCTGGAGAGAGGCTTTCCTCCTCACTCCTCAAAGATGTCAGCTTTGGATGCCTGTTCATGTCCAGGGGAGGGCACCTGGTGGGGAGCCGCAATATCCACCGGGGTATACCATTGGACCTCAAGACCTTCCACCAGCAGAAGTGCAGTTGGCTTTGTGCACGAACCCAACACACCTGTTGGAGTGTTCTTGGGGGTCAGAGACTACTCTTTGTTGCTAAGAGTTGACCTGAGTCCACATCCTGACCCTTGCTCTCTGCTATCTGATTGTCTCACTTACTCTGACGGCGAGAGATGATTTGGCCCAGCTCATAATCCTCTGGATTCTCCTCAGTAAGGAAGTGTAGGTCGAGGGCGCTGCGGATGACGACAGGAGCCCTATCGTGGCAGGTCACCTGGAGCAGCATGGGAGACAGGCCTTCAGGAAATGGGCCTTGAAGTGACTACTCAAGGACAGTGGGCAGGGGCATTCTGGAGGCACCTCCACTCTAAATGCAAGGGCAACATCCATGACCCTACTACCCGAGGCTGACCTCCTGCTCATCGTGTGGGCTCTTCCCACAGGCTACTAGCCCAATCCTTGTACATAGGACTTCCTGGGCCTGCCATTGCTCTTTGTGGAGCTGCACTCCTCTCGGAGTGAAAGGACCCCACTACCTGCATACAGATGCAATCTCATCCCACAAGTTGGGAGGAATGGGACAATAGCCTCCAAGATCCCAGGTCTGCCCGAGGATGCAGGCGGCATTAGGAATGGCCTAGGCACAAAACCTAGAGGCTTTGGTCTGGATTGCCAGGGCCAAAAACAGACCCAGGAACATGACCACACACAGGAGAGCTGAAAGATAGCCACGAGAGCTCCTGGCCTCCAGAGGCTCAGTGCTGGCTGGGATGTAGGAGGCCACCTCATCCGGCAAGGGTGGTCATTGGGTTACCTGGACATTTAGTGTGCTTGCTCCACATCCATATCGACTCTGCAGAGAGACTCTCTCAGCTCCTTGTTCAAGGAACATGGAGAACCTCACACTGCTGTCCTCCTCCATAGACGTCAGCATCCCATACAAGGGAACCTGCAACCTAGTTCCTGTCCTATTCTCATCTGTCACCCATACCTGTCCCTGCCCTTCTGGACTGCATGCTGCCACCTGACACACAGACTCCCTCAGACATGGCAGTGGACAAGCTGCTGCACTCGCTCATCTCAGCTCCAGCCCTTCACACTGACCTCTCCCTTCTTGATTCCCATCTATCCTCCTGATCATCCAGAAGCTCCAAATTCAAGAGGGCATGAGTAGTCCATGGTATTGGACCAGTGTCTGCTCCCCACCCAGGTGTAAGCACCACGGGACACCCCTTCTCCCAGGCTTACCAGAACACTCTTGGCCATCTCTGGACTTTGTGTTTCTAAGTGGACACGAATTAAGCAGGTGTCTCCCACCTGCTTGTGGGAAAGCGGCCTGGAGGACTTGCAGGTTGATTCTGAGAACTGTGGGGGATGGAACATCAGCAAACCCAGAAACAGAAAGCCACCCCAGACTGTCAGTTGGCTCTATGGGCTTCCAGCAAATATGTCCAGGTGCTGAGGCTTCTTATTTCCTCAGGTCGGAGTGGAATGGCAGCACATGCACAGCTTGAATAAGGTAGGTGTTTACCACCTTTCCCTTGACCTGGGGGCCTTTCCTCACCATGAAATATTGTATTCCCAGATTCATGGACAGACACACGAGTGAGTGGTCAGAGACCTTGATTTCTGCAGAGCGAAGTGGAGAGAATTGTTAGGTGGCACTCAAGAATTATACCACAAAACACCCACAACCCCTGAGAGTCTCCGCCAGGCCCCTCACACTTTGGTATTTTTGGGCCAAGGCCCACTTTCTCTTGGCTGTCAGTTATCCTGAGCCCACTGTGGATCATGTCTCCCCACTGTCTGATTGTCCTACTTACTCTCATCCTCAGACATCATATACAGCAGCTCAAAGTTGTCCACATCCTCATGCTGCAACAAATTTTGGTCCAAGGCCCTGTGGATGAGGCTTGTCACCGTCTCCTGAAAGGTCACCTGGATCAGGGTGGGACAAATGTCATCAGAGAATGGCTTTTAGAAGAGCTACCCAGAAGACTGTGGTCAAACATTCAGGAGAAATCTCAGCTACATATACAAGGGCACAATCTTGTTATCCTGCTACCTGAGTGTGTCCTCCATATACCACCTGGGTTCTTGCAATGTGCTACTAGAACAATCCTGGTACAAATATCTGCCTGTACCTGCCATCTCCCCTCCCCCTGGGGAGCCACATTCCACTCATGTCAAAGGACCAAACTGCCTATGCACAGACACACTCTCATCTCACTGAGATGAGAGCAATGGGCCAGGGATCTGCGCACCAAGTGTGATCTGGGATGCAGGCTGCCTTTGTGGGTGGAAGAGGCAGATGCACTGAAAATTTGGGTCCTGACTGCCACGACACAAAACAGACTCAGATACAAGAGTGTGCACTTGAGTGCTTCATGATAGCTTTGAGAGGCCCTGGCCTCTGGAAGCTCGGTGCGGGTCTGGTTGTAATGATGTACTTGACTCAGCACTGGCAGTCACTGAACATGTCTCCTCTGCAGCTGGACACCTGCAGCATTAGCGTGTCTACTGCACATCCATAGAAATTCTGCCAAGAACCCCTTTAGCTCCGTATTTACATACATGCAAAGCCTAACATTCCGAAGCTTTGGCATGACCCCCCAGGTGATCCCGACCCCAAATTCCTACACCTAGTCATGCTAAGGAGGTTCTCTTCCCTGCCACCAGGAACACATCCCCTCCTACACATGTGACAAGTCACTGCCACCTCCTCTGCTCCAACTTCACTCATTGAGAATACCAAGTTCTAGGCACTGCAGCCTGCACCCTGGACATATCTCTGCCTTCATCTGTCCACAGCACTTCCGTCTGCACTTCTGGCCTGCAAAACCCACAATACACAGGCCCACTCACCACTGAAGCTGGGCATGCTGATGCTCTCCCTCCTCAGGTCAAGCCCTTAAGACGGACCTCTCTCTTCTTTATTTCCCACCATAGCCCTGGGGTTGGCTGTGTCTCCTGCCTTCCACTGTGTGGACACCCAGGAGGCAGCCCTGCTGTCGGGCTTACCGGGATGCGCTTTGTCTCCCTCAGGCTCTGTCCCTCTAGGAGGACGTGAACAACGCGGCTGTCTTCCACCTGCTCGCTGGAGTGAAGCAGTGAGGAGCTGCTACTCACAGCTGCTGGGGTCCTGGATGCCACTGCCACAGAAGGTTCCAAGAACTGTGGGGGATGACAACATCAGCAAAGCCCAGCAACTGCACCCCACCCAGCCTGGCAGTTGGCTCTGTGGGCATTCTACAACATCCATCCAGAACCTGAGGTTCTTGTCCCCTTGGAGGATGTGGAGTGGCACCAGGAGTAAAGACTGAAGAAGGTGGCTGTTTTGGGAACAAGAGATCCAGCACCTGCTGGGTGGGGATGAAATCCCAGGAGATTAACCCCATGTTGCTGCTGAAATGTAGGTTCCTCCCACAAATGACAGGCAGGAGCTCATTCCTAAGCTGGTCCTGCCTGTAAGGTTCAAGGCTCTGAACCCTGAAGGGCTCCTCCGTGTTCTGATCATTTTCACCCTGGGTTGGGACCAAGAATGGTGGGTTCAAAATGGAAATGGTGACAAACAGAAAAATGACTTGTGCCAATACACTAGAGTCAAAGCACAATGGGACAGTTCCCATCAGTACAAACACTCACACACACACACACACACACACACACACACACACACACACAGAGTCAGAATAGGAGTCCTGGGCCATTCATCAGGGATCAGACTAGAGGGCCTGCTGGGCTCACCTGCCCTGTGCTACTCACTGTTACTCTTGAGCTCCTCTGCGACAATCGCCAGAGGCTCTGGCGTCGAAGATGAAGCCTCACACAGTGTATCCACAAAAGGGCTAGTTGGCCCCCCTGAGATTCCTGGGAGCCTGAGGCTCGGCATTGTCTGCAACCACAGGAGAACATCCTTCTCCCTCCAGTGGCTCCAACCAAGTGAGCTCGGATGGCTTGGTCAGTGAAGTGGGTGCCTGGATACCAGGGTTCCATGTTCTGTTTGATCCATTGTCAAGGCAATGATGTCATTTCCTGTGCCCATACCTGAGCCTCTTTTCACATAAGACCACTTTCAACAGCCCTATGGGCTGCCGATTTCTCCTCCATGCCTACCCATCTCAGGTGCGCAGGTGTTCACCAACAACTACCCAAACATCCCCACCAGCATCTGCCCTGCTTGGTGCCACTAGAGTTCCAGCTTGGAGCCTTCAAAAATGCATTCACAACCAGTCCTTCCCTCTCAGCAGCTTTTGGACCCTGGTCCCATCATTGTGCAACTCATGGTGTGCCCAGTCTTTTCTGGAAAGTAGGGTAGCATCTAATCTCTAGGGTTTATTGTGTCTATTGGCCCATAACACCCTCTGTTCTCTCTGAAACCAGAGATGGGACTCACAGGTGGCTAAAGCACAAATGTAGAGATGGGATAATCACAAGAAAGGGAGAGACAAAGAATGCACCCTAACTCAATCAGGCCTGTGTCCCACACAGGGACATGGCCAATGTCCGTCCCATCGTGGCTGCAGTTCCCTCTCTACACCATGGCAAGTTGGAGGGGACTGAGATGCAGAGGCTGCTCCCCTCTGCCATACAACTTCCCAAGGCTTCTCCTAAGATTTCAAAAGGGCCAAGTGTGTCTAGTGTTGGGGTCTCACAGAGACTCCGAGGTACCACAGCATCCTGCTGCCCAGAACCGGTTCACCCCTCACCTCAAGGGGGCTCAGCCTCTGGATTCATGGGAATTGAAGTGGGTACAGGTGATGGGATATCACCTCCAAGACTGAGTTATGCCAAGTCCATGACCCCTGTCTGCATCCCTGTCTCCAGCACCACTCCCCCCTCTCTCTTTCCTCTTCAGAGCAAACAAATCCATTTAGCAAGTGTGTCCTGTGATAAAGACATGACGGTCACCCATCCTCTCATTACAAAAACACTGAGGCTCAGCCAACATGGATCCTACAGGGAACACAGGCATAAACTCAGACTCCGATCCTCCCAGCCGAGCCTCAGTGGAGCCTGGACTCCCAGCCTCCTGAGTCAAGGAAACAGAGGTTCCTAGCCGAGCCACCTTGGATGCAGCCGCACACAAACTGAACTCATCAATGCCCCTTGCTCTCAGTTGTGAGTAAGAGGGGAAGTGGTGTTTCACAACCCTGGACATCAAGTGCAGTCTCCAGGCTTTGGGGTGTGCCCTGGCCTATGTCTATCTGCCCAGGCTCTCCTACCCACACTGGCCTCTTACCCAACCTCCTCCTAGGGCCAAACTCAGTCCTGCCTCTCAATTTCTGCTGCCTTCCCCAACACACTGCTCCCCAAAATGAGCAGGGCTGGCTCTCGGTTATCATGCTGGTGCCAGCAGCAATGCCACCCCACTGACATAATTCTGAGTCCCAACCTAGGCACTCCAGCTGTCTTTGCCACACCTGGCCTGTTTGGGCTCTGGCTCTTGCTCTTTTCTTTCATGTGCATGTGTTTTGAGGTTTTGAGTTTCTCCCACTGCAGAACTGCAGCTGTGGCAGGGTAGAGCTCATGAGGGTGACATTCTGAGCCACATCCAATCCCATCAGGACTGTTCACTGGGGTGACTGCTGGAACACAGTGATGAGTGAACACATGGGAGGTGGTTGGACCCACCTTGCCTCTGAGTGGCTTCCTTTCAGGACAGGAATTTAGGCATCGGAGCCCCTGGCGTGGGATGCTTTGCACAAGGCGTGACCATGGGCTCTCTTTCCTGGCAAAAATGGCTCCACTCAGCATGGAGAGCACTGTCATTCCTGGTGGCTAACAACAGCCCTGGACCCCAGAAAGGAACCCACACTCAAGATTAATGTCTGAGTGTGCGTGTCCTCGAGGAAATGAGGTCTCCTGATCCCAGGTGCAAAGGGGTAAGTCCTCTAACTCCAGGGGCCATGAAGGGACATCTGAGTTTCCCTTGTCCTTCTTTCCCTCTCTAACTAACCACAGTTAGGACCCTGGCCTCATTCCCCAGTGAGGATCATTAGGCTCCATAAAGGACAGTCTCTAAGATGCTCAGTGGACCAACACCCTCTGCACAACCCATAACCCTATTCACCCAAGAGGCAAGAGGATTTCTATTCAGGAAAACCAGGAAAGGGAGAGCCTTTCTCAAGGACACAAGGACATTAGTGAGTGAGGGAGTGATTAATGGATGGAGAACTATTTCCAACACCAACTTCCAGGAGCATATATGGCCCCCTGGAGAATTCTGCAGTGTGTTGGTGATTAAGGAGAACGTGTGAATTCAGGGGTCACTAGGTCCTCTCAGCCATAAGGAGGGAAACTACCATAAAGGAACTAGGACAAGGGTGTGAGGAATGCTCACTGGTGGGAGATCGGAAGGAAGGAAAGTGTACTCATTAGAAAAGTGTCGCCTGAAAATTCTTAGCCAGCCAAAAGTCGTGCGAACTTGTGTGGGAAAAGAGTCTTTGCACAGTGATGAAGCTAAGAGCTCACATGATGGAACACAGCATCAACTGGGACCAAATCCAATATCTGATATTCTTGTAGGAAGAGGAGAGTCTGGACCCAGATACCAGGGAGACTGGGGGATACCGGATATGTGAGGTTGGAGCCAGGGCGGGATGCCCATATGGGAACCACAGATCGTGTGCAGCAATCGGAGAGTGGGCAAGGGCTGGGAGAGTTGGGGAGACAGTCCCCTTGAAACCTGGGAGGGGTTATGGCACTGGGACAGCCCAACACCTACTGTGTTGAGCCTCTGGAGCTCAACGGAAGACACTTCCTCTGTTGTCGGCCACCCAGTTAACAGACTTTGGTTGCAGCAGCCTAGGACCCAGCTGAAGGTCTGAGCATGTTGGCCATGCAGGTTGGATCTGGACCACAGACACCCTCATCAGAGATTGTAGGGTCTCAGCCCTGAGGCAAGACAGGCACTAAGTCAGGCCAGGTGGGGAAACGGATAGGCACACACTCTGGGGGCTGGTGCCTGTGTTACTGGGAGCACTTCTGATCGCAATTCCCTGATCTGCTGCCAACACAGGCTACAGAGGAGGGTACAGAAACACAGACCACGGATCTGCCCCACTCAGTGGGCCCAGGCCAACACCACACCCAGCAGCCTCGTGCCATACCCAATGAGTCTCGAAGCGGCCCCCTCTTCCCATCCTGAGAGCTCTTCCCTTCCTCATGTGCCAATAGCTCCCTACTGTCACTGGCAATATCTACTCTGTGAGATGTCAACATCCGTGGGTACTGTTCTCTCATCCCAGGACAGTGTGGTCCCACACACCCTGGTGAAATGGGCCACCTGGAGGCTGGACCTGGAGGTTGTTGAGGCTGAATGGCAGCGGTGGTCCTCTGGCACTTAATATTATTTAAGTTAAAAACAAAAACAAAAACAAAAACAAAAAACGGGTCTTGATGCTCAAAAATATTTGATTTGCATATTCTCATCCCCTAACCCCAATATTTTCATTATTTCCTCACATATGAAATCTTACTAGCATAAAGGTAATTTCGTATTAAACAAAGTGGATTGAAATAACATTGGTAAAAATAATCAATCACCATACTTTCAATTTTTGTTCTGCTTTCCTATTAGAAACCACTTGGATACAAGAGAACAGAGGACAGACTCATGGAAATGCTTGAAATGACAAGAAGCTCCCACTCAAGCTCAGCATTCAGTCCTGGACAGGGTAAGACCAGGCCACTTTGACATCTGTGCCAAAGAGTCTACCAGACAGAATCCTCTGACTGATCCCTGACTGAGCCATAGGAACTGGCTAGAAAAGCCTTCACATCCTCAATACATTCTTCACGTCAGAATACTTGACAACCATTGATATCCATCTCTCGTTAACTTGCTCCCCAGCCAACCATTCTTCAACAAATTCAAAGGAGTAACTCATGCAAGCACACAGAAAGGGGTGTTCACTACACACATCCATGTGCGAAAAAGACAACTGGTATTTCTTGTTTGGGCTATTTCAAATGAAATCCCTTCTGCATGACCTCCACAAACCAAAGGAAAATATTTGTGAAATTCCCACGTAGAAGACAAGATACACTTGCCAAGGAGGCAGTGGCAAGAATTTTGACACTCCAAATGTAGAGTGTGTGTTTAGGAAGCAGTCACAGTTTCCATGAGAGAGTCCCATGAAATCAATTAGGAAGATCCATGCTCTAGCCCTACCATGCAAGTGATGTGACTTGAAAGAGTCACTTAGTCTTAGTAACCATCATCACTAACAAGTAAGTCAATGAATAAAGGTCCTCAGGTGCCAAGCTACAAAATGTGGGATGAGCATGGATGAGGATGGGTGGGAGAAGTCTCCAACTCTAACACAATTAGGGAAGGATGTGCTGACCTCAAGTGGCTGGGGGGCTGGGATCCTGCCACAGAGGGGGATTCCAAACCTCACATCCCCTGACCCAGGCCAGAAGACCAGGTAGAGTCCAAGGACCCTGGGGTGGCCCAATGGCAATAAAGGTCAAAAGGAACTAGGGATCTGCCTGGTCCCTCAATCCCCTACTCTGAGCAGGGCTGCATGACGAGGCCAGAGGCCATCCACAGCAATCTGCCTTTACAGGAAAACAGGGACTGCAGGCTGCCTCTGGCTCACTGAATCAGGGTGGTGTTTTCATAAAGCAAGACCACTTCCTCACATTTGACCAGCAGCTCATGTGTTGACAGCACAATGACTGACTTGACTCAGGCCCTGATGAATGAAATAGAAAATTCATAGCAAACCCATCTTTAGCTCTTCCACATCATCAGGGGCTCTGATTCAATTCCGTCCAGAAAGGTGTCTGAAATGATTTCTAAACATGCTGGGGACTCACCTCTGTGTGGAACTTTTCAGGAAAAAGGGGATCAAATCTCATGAAGCAACTCTTCTCTCTTCTAGCCCATGGGCAATGCAAGGAACCTGCATGATACCAGAGGCTCACTTCTCTCTTCTCATGTCTTCTGGAAAGGATTCGTTAATGCTTCCTGCAAGGTGAAGCAGAAGCCTGCATCCCCAGCTGCACAGAAGTGTTTTAGGGCAGTGTCTCCCTTAAAACCCAAAAATAAAAAAAACAGGTCATTCAACAGGCACATGGATTCGAGTACATGTTCAATGATCCCTCCTCCCTGGAGCCTTCCACATGCCCATCTTCCACATTCACAGAGCAATGCTTGGCCATTCTCAAGACCAGGAGACCATGATGCTCATCACCAGGAAGTCAATAAGGAACATGAAGAGAGCAGCATGGATTGCAGAAGGTGGCACATCAAGGATCTTCAGCTCTGCTGCTAGAACACAAGAGCTTAACTTCAGTATTGACTTTTTGCCAACTACCAAGTACGATAGCAGTGTCAAGCCCAATATGCAGATATGCAAGTAGTAGGTGACACCCCGCATCCATTCACAAAAGTGGGCAACATCTGCATCAGAACAAGGAAGTATCTTACCCTTACTCATAAAAATCATCAGAAACAAAATAAAATGGATGCAAGACTTCTCATTTCACTATTAGGTAGCTGTTGGAATTCCCTATTAAATAATACCTCCTCCAAAATAAAAAGTATCTCAGACATGTGTCAACTATTCAATGGATGACATTTTAAAAACTATGGACTTTACTTAATATTTATGTATGCTATATCCCTGCCTAAGGCTCTATGAGAAAGGAGCACATAGAATTGGATCTTTGAAAATCTCACATTTGCTGATAAATATTACTGCTGATCTCAGGCATGGCGAAGTGAAAAGTGGGACTTTGGATATTCCAAGAATGCTATGTTGTGGGATCGGTGTCCCTGATTCATACATAGCATATGGTTTCTATGAAATCCAGTGAGGGAGCAGGAGTAACGAAGCTGATTGCACAGATGACCTCAGGGAATACTGACAGATAGGCCAAATGAAAAATATGTTCCAGCTAACCATTGGTATTTGGGCTTCTGATCCCAGTCCTGTTTTTAAAAAAGGTGCAGACAGGCAGTGTTCATTAAAAACTGTCTACCATGTAAAAGTGGGTAATTTAAATGGCATCTAGTTACACATCTGATAGAATGGTCTGGCAACATATGAATTTCATTCTAACAACAACAACAACAACAAAACATAGAAAATGAGACATAAAGATAAAACCTTGTCTTCACCAGGATGCCTAAAAATAGGTTTTATTTGGCTCATGCCAATAAATATCTTTCAATAGAATTTCTGATTTCTGAATGAATCCATTCAACTTCATACTGCACAGATCACAAGGTTTTCTTTACAGAATATTCTCTTCTTCTTCTTAAAGCCTCACATAGAAAATGTCTCACAGGACATAGGAGGGGAATGACCCAAAGGATGAGAGAATGGCTGGAACCGTTCTCAAATGTGCCCATGTAGCCTAAAGTTTGAAGGCATCTAATTGTACTCTAAAACAATTATGAACCTATTCGATCCATTATTAATAAATATCACCACTTTACCACTTGAACCAAATCACAGAAAATTGGAAACAGATGATCATTGGCTTTGATACCTTTACTTCTGTTTCATTACTCAGAGTCGATCAACTCTATACTTCAAGTGACACAGATTTATTACAGAATGCCTAAGATCCTAAGGATCTATTTTAGCTCAGCCCATGGTATTGCTTCAATATTTTATTATTTTGTAAGTAATAAAATGTAACTTCATGTTGGATGATATATTCAAGCCATGAATATATCATCCAACATTGTTCTTCCCAAAATATTAGCCCAATTTCTGCGCGTGCTCACTTACTGTTCAGGAATTTTACTAATTGTTTGAAGGTTCTAGAGGACCTGTTAGACTCCTAATGGACAAACCATACAACATACTCCAGAGAACGGACGAGTGCCATAAGAAGAAAATAAGGTCAGCCTACAGCAATGGGCAGCTGCCTGCCCTCGGCTGGGAGGAGCCCTGGCCATGGCACCAGGTCTGCTGGGCAGCAGAAGCCTCCACAGCCCTGCAGGGAGCCTGGAGCACAGCTCTGCCTAACCATGCTCAGCCCTGGACAGATGCACATGAGTTCCCATCACAGGCTCGAGTGTGACAGTCCCAGGTGCATGCCTGTCATGCCAGCCACCAGGGAGGCTGAGGCAAGAGGAACGTTTGAGGTCAGCCTTGGCAACTTAGACCCCGAGGCAAAGGGGAAATACTTTTACAGGGGTCTCTGAGGGTGTAGCTCAGGTAGGTCACTTGCCTCACAGGCTCAAGGCCCTGGGTTCAATCCCCAGAACCCACGTACACACAAAAAGTGAACTTGGAATATTGTTTAAAATGATGGGTCAGGTACACACAAGGACTTCAATATGACCTCTCAGAGGAGCTCAATTTGAGATCAGACTGAACAAAAGACCACCTGGACCATTGACTCAGTGTCTGAAACCCTCTGTGAGCATGAGAAGCACTGCTGGCAAGACACCAGAGGGCCAAAGCACTTGTGCCCCCTGCAGGGGCGTCTCTTGTCTACCGCCAAAGACTGTTCCCCTCCTGGGGCAGCTGAGAGCAAGCTGGGCCTTGGAGCAAGGACTAGTGCTTTAGATATAGACTATGCAAGCAAGGGGCAATGTCTTTAATAAAACTAAAATTAAAAAGTCACATTGAAAAAATTTTAAAAAGAAGAAAATAAGGTCAAGTAGAGGAAGCCCATTTTCACAGGAAAAAATCCCCCAGTGAAAAGCATCAGAATAGATACCAAGAAAAATACCAACAAAAACAGTGTGCTCCCACTATGTATCTACTCAACCTGCAAAAGTTAGAAAGCTAGATAATACAATCCTGGCCACAGGTAGAGCTATGCAGAAGAGCCACATGGCAGTGCTTAGTCAAAGAAGTAAACATGCACACTTTGACCTAGAAATTCCACCTGTGTGTAAACCAGGCGGTGCTTAAGCAGTTTCACAAGGGGACATGCACAGGGAAATTTATCCTCAGGTTCTTATAGAGTTGTCTGTGCTTACAGGGAGTTCATGGTTGTCAAGATGCCCACAGCTGCGAAAGTCAAAAGCTAAAAAAATAATAGATGCCAACCTGGATATATTAATAATCCCGTATCTATGATCACCTTCATAAGGTAGCTTCCCAACTTCTGTGTGGAAGTGAGTTTCTCCTTGGCCCTTACACTGTTGTGGAGACCACTAGGAGTTCAGCTTTGTGCAGGATCATCTGACCTGGACTTTTGGCAAGACCTGTACAGCCCTCACACATGCTCAGATGCTACAGGACTTTTCAGACCAGTCCAGACAACAGTAGGCATCCATTCATTGTCTGCACTCTACAGATTCCTAGATGCACGACATTCATTACCATCAAATGCAGAATTTTCATCAAAAACTAATATATATATATCATTCCAATCTGAATCAAGAAAATCGGAAATATCCCCAAATCCAAAGAGTGGATCCCCATTGTGATGCTACAAGTTGAAAATTCCACAGCTGACCTCATGTGATGGTTCACAGTCAAAAGACAGCTGCATGAAAAATATTGCATGACCTTCCTGCTATTTGAAAAGTGGCATGTGAAGTACACATGCATGTCTTCCTCAGACATGGGTTCATTTGCAAGACACCTTGTGCAATTGAAAATACTCCAAAAGGGGAGATATCAGAACCATGTCTCCAAAGTATTTCAGCAGAGACCAACTCCATCTGTCTATCTATCTCTCAGTGAGTGTGTGTGCTCTTGTGTGTGTTTGTGTGTCTTTGTTTGTGTTTGTACCATCACAGCTGATACTTCATTGCCCCCATTGGAAAACTGACTCAGATAATGCCATCTGCCAAACTCCTAAAAACCAAAGTTCTTGCTGATAGAATGAAACATTCCTTCCTGTTGGTTTGGATGTGTCCTTTAGGAATCACTGCTACATTTAGTATACTCAAATCATCACAGTAGATCAGGTAACAAAAACATATATATTTTAAAATAATAATAATATATTAATGGAAACAACAAATACAGGATAGAGTAACAACTGTGTTACTAAACAAGGTCAAGGACAATGGCAAACTATAGATTCAAACTTTGAAGAAAATAGTAATCAATGTAAATATTCCTGGGCTGCCTCAGCCCCGCCCAGGCACACAGCAACAGAATGGTTTTGCAAGCATCCTCAGGAGGGCAGGAGCCTTCTTTGCAGGACGAGAGGGAGGTTGAGGCTCGATCCACCCATCATTCTTTTGGGAGAGGCTCCTTTTCCTCAGCACAAAGTTGGATTTTTTGTGAGGATTCTTGGCATCAAATACGTTGGCCTCTGCTGGAATCCTCAGCTCTGGGGAGAGAGGGGTGTACAAAAAGAAGGTGGCACTCAGGAGGTGCTCCCTAGGACACGCCAACATCTGAGAGCCTGTGCCAGAAAAGGCCAGAGCCACACACCTGAGAGCTCTCCAATTCAGCACCAATACCAACAAAGACAGCCTCCACAGTCCTCCCTGAGGAAGAACTAGGCAGAGCACTTCAACAGACCTAATGTCTGTTCCTACCGAAGGCTTTGGACTCCAGAATATCTCAGGTCCTCTTGCATCTGCCAAAGCACACCACTAGGGTTTGCATCTGAAATCTCCCACAAAAGGCTCCTGTGCCGAAGATTCAGTCCCCACATGAGCCATCTTCATAGGTGGGTTTGGAGGGAAGCATTGGATGGTGAGTGCTCTGATGTCAACATGAAATTCTCATTCAAGATGAATACACTACTGGGGGGTGGGAGGGACTGGAAGAAAGGTTGAGCATGGTTGGAGTAAGACCTAAACAGGGTTGTGCCCTGGGCAACAGTACCTTGTTCCTGTTGGCTCCACTGAATCCTCATTCTCCAAGGAGAGGTCCTCCCTCTCCATCTTTCTCTCTCTCCCTCTCTGCCAGCCTCGTTCTCTCTCTCCCAGTCTATGCCTTTGTGGCAAGGGCTGAGGAGCTCTCCACTGCCACACACTAGAGCTTTATGGACAGCCTCAGTGCACAACCAAAGAGAAAGCTATGAAACCCAGAGAAAAAAGGCCTAGGATTCCTCCTCTGAGTTATTTTCCTCAAGTATGGCCACAGTGAGGACAGGCTGACCAGCACGGATACCACGTTAGAGCCATGCTTCTGCGTTGGTGGAGCCCGCCTCCATGTGAACCAGGCTTCTGAGAATGGAGGCCACATTCCAAATACTGCCCTACTGAGAACAATGGTTCCAAAGACCAGCAAAGGGACTGCTTCCCTCCAACATGGTGTATGGCCCAGTGGTGCCATGACCCCGAGTGGGGGAATACAACAGCCGCTTCTCCTTCCTCTGAACATGTGTTTCCTGTCGCCCTCCTCTAACCTAGAGCCTGTTCTCCATCCATTATGGGTTGGATGTGGAGATCTCTGCTATGAATTTCTTAGGCTACCAAGGCCCCAGACAGACTTCCTCTTCCATAGACTCTACTAACCTAACAGTAGGTTAAGATAGGAGACAAGTAATCCTAGAACTCATAGGGATGGTGGTCTTCAGGGTACATAGGCTGGGATAATGGCTGCTGTGGTGTTTGGCTCACAAAAACCAACCAACCAACCAACGAAAAAGCGCTGGCATTATTATCAGATGAGCTCTGTGGCTACGTGCTCAGGAAGCCCTCATCTGACTTTAGTTAGGGATCACAACCTGGCTATTGTGATCACTCCTTGCCTAGTGGACTCAGGTGCGTAAGACCATGGAATTTATGCAAAAACAGATGATTCAGGCTGTCTCCCAGGCTGTGTTTTCTTCCCAATTTCATCCTGTTACTGCTTGCTAGAATCCTGGCAATGCTCTGCCCAGGCAGTGGTTTTTTGGTCACACAGAAGGCTTTCAATAGTACTGCTTCAGTCCACAAAATGCCAGTTCCCTCTTTAGCCCATGCATTCCCATGTTCCTTTGAAACCACTCCTATCCCAGACCATGAAAACATACTGCTCCTGGAGAGAGGCTTTCCTCCTCACTCCTCAAAGATGTCAGCTTTGGATGCCTGTTCATGTCCAGGGGAGGGCACCTGGTGGGGAGCCGCAATATCCACCGGGGTATACCATTGGACCTCAAGACCTTCCACCAGCAGAAGTGCAGTTGGCTTTGTGCACGAACCCAACACACCTGTTGGAGTGTTCTTGGGGGTCAGAGACTACTCTTTGTTGCTAAGAGTTGACCTGAGTCCACATCCTGACCCTTGCTCTCTGCTATCTGATTGTCTCACTTACTCTGACGGCGAGAGATGATTTGGCCCAGCTCATAATCCTCTGGATTCTCCTCAGTAAGGAAGTGTAGGTCGAGGGCGCTGCGGATGACGACAGGAGCCCTATCGTGGCAGGTCACCTGGAGCAGCATGGGAGACAGGCCTTCAGGAAATGGGCCTTGAAGTGACTACTCAAGGACAGTGGGCAGGGGCATTCTGGAGGCACCTCCACTCTAAATGCAAGGGCAACATCCATGACCTCCTGCTCATCGTGTGGGCTCTTCCCACAGGCTACTAGCCCAATCCTTGTACATAGGACTTCCTGGGCCTGCCATTGCTCTTTGTGGAGCTGCACTCCTCTCGGAGTGAAAGGACCCCACTACCTGCATACAGATGCAATCTCATCCCACAAGTTGGGAGGAATGGGACAATAGCCTCCAAGATCCCAGGTCTGCCCGAGGATGCAGGCGGCATTGGGAATGGCCTAGGCACAAAACCTAGAGGCTTTGGTCTGGATTGCCAGGGCCAAAAACAGACCCAGGAACATGACCACACACAGGAGAGCTGAAAGATAGCCACGAGAGCTCCTGGCCTCCAGAGGCTCAGTGCTGGCTGGGATGTAGGAGGGCACCTCATCCGGCAAGGGTGGTCATTGGGTTACCTGGACATTTAGTGTGCTTGCTCCACATCCATATCGACTCTGCAGAGAGACTCTCTCAGCTCCTTGTTCAAGGAACATGGAGAACCTCACACTGCTGTCCTCCTCCATAGACGTCAGCATCCCATACAAGGGAACCTGCAACCTAGTTCCTGTCCTATTCTCATCTGTCACCCATACCTGTCCCTGCCCTTCTGGACTGCATGCTGCCACCTGACACACAGACTCCCTCAGACATGGCAGTGGACAAGCTGCTGCACTCGCTCATCTCAGCTCCAGCCCTTCACACTGACCTCTCCCTTCTTGATTCCCATCTATCCTCCTGATCATCCAGAAGCTCCAAATTCAAGAGGGCATGAGTAGTCCATGGTATTGGACAAGTGTCTGCTCCCCACCCAGGTGTCAGCACCACGGGACACCCCTGCTCCCAGGCTTACCAGAACACTCTTGGCCATCTCTGGACTTTGTGTTTCTAAGTGGACACGAATTAAGCAGGTGTCTCCCACCTGCTTGTGGGAAAGCGGCCTGGAGGACTTGCAGGTTGATTCTGAGAACTGTGGGGGATGGAACATCAGCAAACCCAGAAACAGAAAGCCACCCCAGACTGTCAGTTGGCTCTATGGGCTTCCAGCAAATATGTCCAGGTGCTGAGGCTTCTTATTTCCTCAGGTCGGAGTGGAATGGCAGCACATGCACAGCTTGAATAAGGTAGGTGTTTACCTCCTTTCCCTTGACCTGGGGGCGTTTCCTCACCATGAAATATTGTATTCCCAGATTCATGGACAGACACACGAGTGAGTGGTCAGAGACCTTGATTTCTGCAGAGCGAAGTGGAGAGAATTGTTAGGTGGCACTCAAGGATTATACCACAAAACACCCACAACCCCTGAGAGTCTCCGCCAGGCCCATCACACTTTGGTATTTTGGGGCCAAGGCCCACTTTCTCTTGGCTGTCAGTTATCCTGAGCCCACTGTGGATCATGTCTCCCCACTGTCTGATTGTCCTACTTACTCTCATCCTCAGACATCATATACAGCAGCTCAAAGTTGTCCACATCCTCATGCTGCAACAAATTTTGGTCCAAGGCCCTGCGGATGAGGCTTGTCACCGTCTCCTGAAAGGTCACCTGGATCAGGGTGGGACAAATGTCATCAGAGAATGGCTTTTAGAAGAGCTACCCAGAAGACTGTGGTCAAACATTCAGGAGAAATCTCAGCTACATATACAAGGGCACAATCTTGTTATCCTGCTACCTGAGTGTGTCCTCCATATACCACCTGGGTTCTTGCAATGTGCTACTAGAACAATCCTGGTACAAATATCTGCCTGTACCTGCCATCTCCCCTCCCCCTGGGGAGCCACATTCCACTCATGTCAAAGGACCAAACTGCCTATGCACAGACACACTCTCATCTCACTGAGATGAGAGCAATGGGCCAGGGATCTGCGCACCAAGTGTGATCTGGGATGCAGGCTGCCTTTGTGGGTGGAAGAGGCAGATGCACTGAAAATTTGGGTCCTGACTGCCACGACACAAAACAGACTCAGATACAAGAGTGTGCACTTGAGTGCTTCATGATAGCTTTGAGAGGCCCTGGCCTCTGGAAGCTCGGTGCGGGTCTGTTTGTAATGATGTACTTGACTCAGCACTGGCAGTCACTGAACATGTCTGCTCTGCAGCTGGACACCTGCAGCATTAGCGTGTCTACTGCACATCCATAGAAATTCTGCCAAGAACCCCTTTAGCTCCGTATTTACATACATGCAAAGCCTAACATTCCGAAGCTTTGGCATGACCCCCCAGGTGATCCCGACCCCAAATTCCTACACCTAGTCATGCTAAGGAGGTTCTCTTCCCTGCCACCAGGAACACATCCCCTCCTACACATGTGACAAGTCACTGCCACCTCCTCTGCTCCAACTTCACTCATTGAGAATACCAAGTTCTAGGCCCTGCAGCCTGCACCCTGGACATATCTCTGCCTTCATCTGTCCACAGCACTTCCGTCTGCACTTCTGGCCTGCAAAACCCACAATACACAGGCCCACTCACCACTGAAGCTGGGCATGCTGATGCTCTCCCTCCTCAGGTCAAGCCCTTAAGACGGACCTCTCTCTTCTTTATTTCCCACCATAGCCCTGGGGTTGGCTGTGTCTCCTGCCTTCCACTGTGTGGACACCCAGGAGGCAGCCCTGCTGTCGGGCTTACTGGGATGCGCTTTGTCTCCCTCAGGCTCTGTCCCTCTAGGAGGACGTGAACAACGCGGCTGTCTTCCACCTGCTCGCTGGAGTGAAGCAGTGAGGAGCTGCTACTCACAGCTGCTGGGGTCCTGGATGCCACTGCCACAGAAGGTTCCAAGAACTGTGGGGGATGACAACATCAGCAAAGCCCAGCAACTGCACCCCACCCAGCCTGGCAGTTGGCTCTGTGGGCATTCTACAACATCCATCCAGAACCTGAGGTTCTTGTCCCCTTGGAGGATGTGGAGTGGCACCAGGAGTAAAGACTGAAGAAGGTGGCTGTTTTGGGAACAAGAGATCCAGCACCTGCTGGGTGGGGATGAAATCCCAGGAGATTAACCCCATGTTGCTGCTGAAATGTAGGTTCCTCCCACAAATGACAGGCAGGAGCTCATTCCTAAGCTGGTCCTGCCTGTAAGGTTCAAGGCTCTGAACCCTGAAGGGCTCCTCCGTGTTCTGATCATTTTCACCCTGGGTTGGGACCAAGAATGGTGGGTTCAAAATGGAAATGGTGACAAACAGAAAAATGACTTGTGCCAATACACTAGAGTCAAAGCACAATGGGACAGTTCCCATCAGTACAAACACACACACACACACACACACACACACACACAGAGTCAGAATAGGAGTCCTGGGCCATTCATCAGGGATCAGACTAGAGGGCCTGCTGGGCTCACCTGCCCTGTGCTACTCACTGTTACTCTTGAGCTCCTCTGCGACAATCGCCAGAGGCTCTGGCGTCTAAGATGAAGCCTCACCCAGTGTATCCACAAAAGGGCTAGTTGGCCCCCCTGAGATTCCTGGGAGCCTGAGGCTCGGCATTGTCTGCAACCACAGGAGAACATCCTTCTCCCTCCAGTGGCTCCAACCAAGTGAGCTCGGATGGCTTGGTCAGTGAAGTGGGTGCCTGGATACCAGGGTTCCATGTTCTGTTTGATCCATTGTCAAGGCAATGATGTCATTTCCTGTGCCCATACCTGAGCCTCTTTTCACATAAGACCACTTTCAACAGCCCTATGGGCTGCCGATTTCTCCTCCATGCCTACCCATCTCAGGTGCGCAGGTGTTCACCAACAACTACCCAAACATCCCCACCGGCATCTGCCCTGCTTGGTGCCACTAGAGTTCCAGCTTGGAGCCTTCAAAAATGCATTCACAACCAGTCCTTCCCTCTCAGCAGCTTTTGGACCCTGGTCCCATCATTGTGCAACTCATGGTGTGCCCAGTCTTTTCTGGAAAGTAGGGTAGCATCTAATCTCTAGGGTTTATTGTGTCTATTGGCCCATAACACCCTCTGTTCTCTCTGAAACCAGAGATGGGTCTCACAGGTGGCTAAAGCACAAATGTAGAGATGGGATAATCACAAGAAAGGGAGAGACAAAGAATGCACCCTAACTCCATCAGGCCTGTGTCCCACACAGGGACATGGCCAATGTCCGTCCCATCGTGGCTGCAGTTCCCTCTCTACACCATGGCAAGTTGGAGGGGACTGAGATGCAGAGGCTGCTCCCCTCTGCCATACAACTTCCCAAGGCTTCTCCTAAGATTTCAAAAGGGCCAAGTGTGTCTAGTGTTGGGGTCTCACAGAGACTCCGAGGTACCACAGCATCCTGCTGCCCAGAACCGGTTCACCCCTCACCTCAAGGGGGCTCAGCCTCTGGATTCATGGGAATTGAAGTGGGTACAGGTGATGGGATATCACCTCCAAGACTGAGTTATGCCAAGTCCATGACCCCTGTCTGCATCCCTGTCTCCAGCACCACTCCCCCCTCTCTCTTTCCTCCTCAGAGCAAACAAATCCATTTAGCAAGTGTGTCCTGTGATAAAGACATGATGGTCACCCATCCTCTCATTACAAAAACACTGAGGCTCAGCCAACATGGATCCTACAGGGAACACAGGCATAAACTCAGACTCCGATCCTCCCAGCCGAGCCTCAGTGGAGCCTGGACTCCCAGCCTCCTGAGTCAAGGAAACAGAGGTTCCTAGCCGAGCCACCTTGGATGCAGCGGCACACAAACTGAACTCATCAATGCTCTCAGTTGTGAGTAAGAGGGGAAGTGGTGTTTCACAACCCTGGACATCAAGGGCAGTCTCCAGGCTTTGCGGTGTGCCCTGGCCTCTGTCTATCTGCCCAGGCTCTCCAACCCACACTGGCCTCTTACCCAACCTCCTCCTAGGGCCAAACTCAATCCTGCCTCTCAATTTCTGCTGCCTTCCCCAACACACTGCTCCCCAAAATGAGCAGGGCTGGCTCTCGGTTATCATGCTGGTGCCAGCAGCAATGCCACCCCACTGACATAATTCTGAGTCCCAACCTAGGCACTCCAGCTGTCTTTGCCACACCTGGCCTGTTTGGGCTCTGGCTCTTGCTCTTTTCTTTCATGTGCATGTGTTTTGAGGTTTTGAGTTTCTCCCACTGCAGAACTGCAGCTGTGGCAGGGTAGAGCTCATGAGGGTGACATTCTGAGCCACATCCAATCCCATCAGGACTGTTCACTGGGGTGACTGCTGGAACACAGTGATGAGTGAACACATGGGAGGTGGTTGGACCCACCTTGCCTCTGGGTGGCTTCCTTTCAGGACAGGAATGTAGGCATGGGAGCCCCTGGCGTGGGATGCTTTGCACAAGGCGTGACCATGGGCTCTCTTTCCTGGCAAAAATGGCTCCACTCAGCATGGAGAGCACTGTCATTCCTGGTGGCTAACAACAGCCCTGGACCCCAGAAAGGAACCCACACTCAAGATTAACGTCTGAGTGTGCGTGTCCTCGAGGAAATGAGGTCTCCTGATCCCAGGTGCAAAGGGGTAAGTCCTCTAACTCCAGGGGCCATGAAGGGACATCTGAGTTTCCCTTGTCCTTCTTTCCCTCTCTAGCTAACCACAGTTAGGACCCTGGCCTCATTCCCCAGTGAGGATCATTAGGCTCCATAAAGGACAGTCTCTAAGATGCTCAGTGGACCAACACCCTCTGCACAACCCATAACCCTATTCACCCAAGAGGCAAGAGGATTTCTATTCAGGAAAACCAGGAAAGGGAGAGCCTTTCTCAAGGACACAAGGACATTAGTGAGTGAGGGAGTGATTAATGGATGGAGAACTATTTCCAACACCAACTTCCAGGAGCATATATGGCCCCCTGGAGAATTCTGCAGTGTGTTGGTGATTAAGGAGAACGTGTGAATTCAGGGGTCACTAGGTCCTCTCAGCCATAAGGAGGGAAACTGCCATAAAGGAACTAGGACAAGGGTGCGAGGAATGCTCACTGGTGGGAGATCGGAAGGAAGGAAAGTGTACTCATTAGAAAAGTGTCGCCTGAAAATTCTTAGCCAGCCAAAAGTCGTGCGAACTTGTGTGGGAAAAGAGTCTTTGCACAGTGATGAAGCTAAGAGCTCACATGATGGAACACAGCATCAACTGGGACCAAATCCAATATCTGATATTCTTGTAGGAAGAGGAGAGTCTGGACCCAGATACCAGGGAGACTGGGGGATACCGGATATGTGAGGTTGGAGCCAGGGCGGGATGCCCATATGGGAACCACAGATCGTGGGCAGCAATAGGAGAGTGGGCAAGGGCTGGGAGAGTTGGGGAGACAGTCCCCTTGAAACCTGGGAGGGGTTATGGCACTGGGACAGCCCAACACCTACTGTGTTGAGCCTCTGGAGCTCAACGGAAGACACTTCCTCTGTTGTCGGCCACCCAGTTAACAGAGTTTGGTTGCAGCAGCCTAGGACCCAGCTGAAGGTCTGAGCATGTTGGCCATGCAGGTTGGATCTGGACCACAGACACCCTCATCAGAGATTGTAGGGTCTCAGCCCTGAGGCAAGACAGGCACTAAGTCAGGCCAGGTGGGGAAACGGATAGGCACACACTCTGGGGGCTGGTGCCTGTGTTACTGGGAGCACTTCTGATCGCAATTCCCTGATCTGCTGCCAACACAGGCTACAGAGGAGGGTACAGAAACACAGACCACGGATCTGCCCCACTCAGTGGGCCCAGGCCAACACCACACCCAGCAGCCTCGTGCCATACCCAATGAGTCTCGAAGCGGCCCCCTCTTCCCATCCTGAGAGCTCTTCCCTTCCTCATGTGCCAATAGCTCCCTACTGTCACTGGCAATATCTACTCTGTGAGATGTCAACATCCGTGGGTACTGTTCTCTCATCCCAGGACAGTGTGGTCCCACAAACCCTGGTGAAATGGGCCACCTGGAGGCTGGACCTGGAGGTTGTTGAGGCTGAATGGCATCGGTGGTCCTCTGGCACTTAATATTATTTAAGTTAAAAAAAAACAAAAACAAAAACAAAAAACGGGTCTTGGTGCTCAAAAATGTTTGATTTGCATATTCTCATCCCCTAACCCCAATATTTTCATTATTTCCTCACATATGAAATCTTACTAGCATAAAGGTAATTTCGTATTAAACAAAGTGGATTGAAATAACATTGGTAAAAATAATCAATCACCATACTTTCAATTTTTGTTCTGCTTTCCTATTAGAAACCACTTGGATACAAGAGAACAGAGGACAGACTCATGGAAATGCTTGAAATGACAAGAAGCTCCCACTCAAGCTCAGCATTCAGTCCTGGACAGGGTAAGACCAGGCCACTTTGACATCTGTGCCAAAGAGTCTACCAGACAGAATCCTCTGAATAATCCCTGACTGAGCCATAGGAACTGGCTAGAAAAGCCTTCACATCCTCAATACATTCTTCACGTCAGAATACTTGACAACCATTGATATCCATCTCTCGTTAACTTGCTCCCCAGCCAACCATTCTTCAACAAATTCAAAGGAGTAACTCATGCAAGCACACAGAAAGGGGTGTTCACTACACACATCCATGTGCGAAAAAGACAACTGGTATTTCTTGTTTGGGCTATTTCAAATGAAATCCCTTCTGCATGACCTCCACAAACCAAAGGAAAATATTTGTGAAATTCCCACGTAGAAGACAAGATACACTTGCCAAGGAGGCAGTGGCAAGAATTTTGACACTCCAAATGTAGAGTGTGTGTTTAGGAAGCAGTCACAGTTTCCATGAGAGAGTCCCATGAAATCAATTAGGAAGATCCATGCTCTAGCCCTACCATGCAAGTGATGTGACTTGAAAGAGTCACTTAGTCTTAGTAACCATCATCACTAACAAGTAAGTCAATGAATAAAGGTCCTCAGGTGCCAAGCTACAAAATGTGGGATGAGCATGGATGAGGATGGGTGGGAGAAGTCTCCAACTCTAACACAATTAGGGAAGGATGTGCTGACCTCAAGTGGCTGGGGGGCTGGGATCCTGCCACAGAGGGGGATTCCAAACCTCACATCCCCTGACCCAGGCCAGAAGACCAGGTAGAGTCCAAGGACCCTGGGGTGGCCCAATGGCAATAAAGGTCAAAAGGAACTAGGGATCTGCCTGGTCCCTCAATCCCCTACTCTGAGCAGGGCTGCATGACGAGGCCAGAGGCCATCCACAGCAATCTGCCTTTACAGGAAAACAGGGACTGCAGGCTGCCTCTGGCTCACTGAATCAGGGTGGTGTTTTCATAAAGCAAGACCACTTCCTCACATTTGACCAGCAGCTCATGTGTTGACAGCACAATGACTGACTTGACTCAGGCCCTGATGAATGAAATAGAAAATTCATAGCAAACCCATCTTTAGCTCTTCCACATCATCAGGGGCTCTGATTCAATTCCGTCCAGAAAGGTGTCTCAAATGATTTCTAAACATGCTGGGGACTCACCTCTGTGTGGAACTTTTCAGGAAAAAGGGGATCAAATCTCATGAAGCAACTCTTCTCTCTTCTAGCCCATGGGCAATGCAAGGAACCTGCATGATACCAGAGACTCACTTCTCTCTTCTCATGTCTTCTGGAAAGGATTCGTTAATGCTTCCTGCAAGGTGAAGCAGAAGCCTGCATCCCCAGCTGCACAGAAGTGTTTTAGGGCAGTGTCTCCCTTAAAACCCAAAAATAAAAAAACAGGTCATTCAACAGGCACATGGATTCGAGTACATGTTCAATGATCCCTCCTCCCTGGAGCCTTCCACATGCCCATCTTCCACATTCACAGAGCAATGCTTGGCCATTCTCAAGACCAGGAGACCATGATGCTCCTCACCAGGAAGTCAATAAGGAACATGAAGAGAGCAGCATGGATTGCAGAAGGTGGCACATCAAGGATCTTCAGCTCTGCTGCTAGAACACAAGAGCTTAACTTCAGTATTGACTTTTTGCCAACTACCAAGTACGATAGCAGTGTCAAGCCCAATATGCAGATATGCAAGTAGTAGGTGACACCCCGCATCCATTCACAAAAGTGGGCAACATCTGCATCAGAACAAGGAAGTATCTTACCCTTACTCATAAAAATCATCAGAAACAAAATAAAATGGATGCAAGACTTCTCATTTCACTATTAGGTAGCTGTTGGAATTCCCTATTAAATAATACCTCCTCCAAAATAAAAAGTATCTCAGACATGTGTCAACTATTCAATGGATGACATTTTAAAAACTATGGACTTTACTTAATATTTATGTATGCTATATCCCTGCCTAAGGCTCTATGAGAAAGGAGCACATAGAATTGGATCTTTGAAAATCTCACATTTGCTGATAAATATTACTGCTGATCTCAGGCATGGCGAAGTGAAAAGTGGGACTTTGGATATTCCAAGAATGCTATGTTGTGGGATTGGTGTCCCTGATTCATACATAGCATATGGTTTCTATGAAATCCAGTGAGGGAGCAGGAGTAACGAAGCTGATTGCACAGATGACCTCAGGGAATACTGACAGATAGGCCAAATGAAAAATATGCTCCAGCTAACCATTGGTATTTGGGCTTCTGATCCCAGTCCTGTTTTTAAAAAAGGTGCAGACAGGCAGTGTTCATTAAAAACTGTCTACCATGTAAAAGTGGGTAATTTAAATGGCATCTAGTTACACATCTGATAGAATGGTCTGGCAACATATGAATTTCATTCTAACAACAACAACAACAACAAAACATAGAAAATGAGACATAAAGATAAAACCTTGTCTTCACCAGGATGCCTAAAAATAGGTTTTATTTGGCTCATGCCAATAAATATCTTTCAATAGAATTTCTGATTTCTGAATGAATCCATTCAACTTCATACTGCACAGATCACAAGGTTTTCTTTACAGAATATTCTCTTCTTCTTCTTAAAGCCTCACATAGAAAATGTCTCACAGGACATAGGAGGGGAATGACCCAAAGGATGAGAGAATGGCTGGAACCGTTCTCAAATGTGCCCATGTAGCCTAAAGTTTGAAGGCATCTAATTGTACTCTAAAACAATTATGAACCTATTCGATCCATTATTAATAAATATCACCACTTTACCACTTGAACCAAATCACAGAAAATTGGAAACAGATGATCATTGGCTTTGATACCTTTACTTCTGTTTCATTACTCAGAGTCGATCACCTCTATACTTCAAGTGACACAGATTTATTACAGAATGCCTAAGATCCTAAGGATCTATTTTAGCTCAGCCCATGGTATTGCTTCAATATTTTATTATTTTGTAAGTAATAAAATATAACTTCATGTTGGATGATATATTCAAGCCATGAATATATCATCCAACATTGTTCTTCCCAAAATATTAGCCCAATTTCTGCGCGCGCTCACTTACTGTTCAGGAATTTTACTAATTGTTTGAAGCTTCTAGAGGACCTGTTAGACTCCTAATGGACAAACCATACAACATACTCCAGAGAACGGACGAGTGCCATAAGAAGAAAATAAGGTCAGCCTACAGCAATGGGCAGCTGCCTGCCCTCGGCTGGGAGGAGCCCTGGCCATGGCACCAGGCTGCTGAGCAGCAGAAGCCTCCACAGCCCTGCAGGGAGCCTGGAGCACAGCTCTGCCTAACCATGCTCAGCCCTGGACAGATGCACATGAGTTCCCATCACAGGCTTGAGTGTGACAGTCCCAGGTGCATGCCTGTCATGCCAGCCACCAGGGAGGCTGAGGCAAGAGGAACGTTTGAGGTCAGCCTTGGCAACTTAGACCCCGAGGCAAAGGGGAAATACTTTTACAGGGGTCTCTGAGGGTGTAGCTCAGGTAGGTCACTTGCCTCACAGGCTCAAGGCCCTGGGTTCAATCCCCAGAACCCACGTACACACAAAAAGTGAACTTGGAATATTGTTTGAAATGATGGGTCAGGTACACACAAGGACTTCAATATGACCTCTCAGAGGAGCTCAATTTGAGATCAGACTGAACAAAAGACCACCTGGACCATTGACTCAGTGTCTGAAACCCTCTGTGAGCATGGGAAGCACTGCTGGCAAGACACCAGAGGGCCAAAGCACTTGTGCCCCCTGCAGGGGCGTCTCTTGTCTACCGCCAAAGACTGTTCCCCTCCTGGGGCAGCTGAGAGCAAGCTGGGCCTTGGAGCAAGGACTAGTGCTTTAGATATAGACTATGCAAGCAAGGGGCAATGTCTTTAATAAAACTAAAATTAAAAAGTCACATTGAAAAAATTTTAAAAAGAAGAAAATAAGGTCAAGTAGAGGAAGCCCATTTTCACAGGAAAAAATCCCCCAGTGAAAAGCATCAGAATAGATACCAAGAAAAATACCAACAAAAACAGTGTGCTCCCACTATGTATCTACTCAACATGCAAAAGTTAGAAAGCTAGATAATACAATCCTGGCCACAGGTAGAGCTATGCAGAAGAGCCACCTGGCAGTGCTTAGTCAAAGAAGTAAACATGCACACTTTGACCTAGAAATTCCACCTGTGTGTAAACCAGGCGGTGCTTAAGCAGTTTCACAAGGGGACATGCACAGGGAAATTTATCCTCAGGTTCTTATAGAGTTGTCTGTGCTTACAGGGAGTTGATGGTTGTCAAGATGCCCACAGCTGCGAAAGTCAAAAGCTAAAAAAATAATAGATGCCAACCTGGATATATTAATAA
This sequence comes from Urocitellus parryii, assembly GCF_045843805.1. Classification (NCBI taxonomy): domain Eukaryota; kingdom Metazoa; phylum Chordata; class Mammalia; order Rodentia; family Sciuridae; genus Urocitellus; species Urocitellus parryii. The sequence goes on from NC_135548.1 coordinate 67,904,444, forward strand.
TCCCGTATCTATGATCACCTTCATAAGGGAGCTTCCCAACTTCTGTGTGGAAGTGTGTTTCTCCTTGGCCCTTACACTGTTGTGGAGACCACTAGGAGTTCAGCTTTGTGCAGGATCATCTGACCTGGACTTTTGGCAAGACCTGTACAGCCCTCACACATGCTCAGATGCTACAGGACTTTTCAGACCAGTCCAGACAACAGTAGGCATCCATTCATTGTCTCCACTCTACAGATTCCTAGATGCACGACATTCATTACCATCAAATGCAGAATTTTCATCAAAAACTAATATATATATATCATTCCAATCTGAATCAAGAAAATCGGAAATATCCCCAAATCCAAAGAGTGGATCCCCATTGTGATGCTACAAGTTGAAAATTCCACAGCTGACCTCATGGGATGGTTCACAGTCAAAAGACAGCTGCATGAAAAATATTACATGACCTTCCTGCTATGTGAAAAGTGGCATGTGAAGTACACATGCATGTCTTCCTCAGACATGGGTTCATTTGCAAGACACCTTGTGCAATTGAAAATACTCCAAAAGGGGAGAAATCAGAACCATGTCTCCAAAGTATTTCAGCAGAGACCAACTCCATCTGTCTATCTATCTCTCAGTGAGTGTGTGTGCTCTTGTGTGTGTTTGTGTGTCTTTGTTTGTGTTTGTACCATCACAGCTGATACTTCATTGCCCCCATTGGAAAACTGACTCAGATAATGCCATCTGCCAAACTCCTAAAAACCAAAGTTCTTGCTGATAGAATGAAACATTCCTTCCTGTTGGTTTGGATGTGTCCTTTAGGAATCACTGCTACATTTAGTATACTCAAATCATCACAGTAGATCAGGTAACAAAAACATATATATTTTAAAATAATAATAATATATTAATGGAAACAACAAATACAGGATAGAGTAACAACTGTGTTACTAAACAAGGTCAAGGACAATGGCAAACTATAGATTCAAACTTTGAAGAAAATAGTAATCAATGTAAATATTCCTGGGCTGCCTCAGCCCCGCCCAGGCACACAGCAACAGAATGGTTTTGCAAGCATCCTCAGGAGGGCAGGAGCCTTCTTTGCAGGACGAGAGGGAGGTTGAGGCTCGATCCACCCATCATTCTTTTGGGAGAGGCTCCTTTTCCTCAGCACAAAGTTGGATTTTTTGTGAGGATTCTTGGCATCAAATACGTTGGCCTCTGCTGGAATCCTCAGCTCTGGGGAGAGAGGGGTGTACAAAAAGAAGGTGGCACTCAGGAGGTGCTCCCTAGGACACGCCAACATCTCAGAGCCTGTGCCAGAAAAGGCCAGAGCCACACACCTGAGAGCTCTCCAATTCAGCACCAATACCAACAAAGACAGCCTCCACAGTCCTCCCTGAGGAAGAACTAGGCAGAGCACTTCAACAGACCTAATGTCTGTTCCTACCGAAGGCTTTGGACTCCAGAATATCTCAGGTCCTCTTGCATCTGCCAAAGCACACCACTAGGGTTTGCATCTGAAATCTCCCACAAAAGGCTCCTGCGCCGAAGATTCAGTCCCCACATGAGCCATCTTCATAGGTGGGTTTGGAGGGAAGCATTGGATGGTGAGTGCTCTGATGTCAACATGAAATTCTCATTCAAGATGAATACACTACTGGGGGGTGGGAGGGACTGGAAGAAAGGTTGAGCATGGTTGGAGTAAGACCTAAACAGGGTTGTGCCCTGGGCAACAGTACCTTGTTCCTGTTGGCTCCACTGAATCCTCATTCTCCAAGGAGAGGTCCTCCCTCTCCATCTTTCTCTCTCTCCCTCTCTGCCAGCCTCGTTCTCTCTCTCCCAGTCTATGCCTTTGTGGCAAGGGCTGAGGAGCTCTCCACTGCCACACACTAGAGCTTTATGGACAGCCTCAGTGCACAACCAAAGAGAAAGCTATGGAACCCAGAGAAAAAAGGCCTAGGATTCCTCCTCTGAGTTATTTTCCTCAAGTATGGCCACAGTGAGGACAGGCTGACCAGCACGGATACCACGTTAGAGCCATGCTTCTGCGTTGGTGGAGCCCGCCTCCATGTGAACCAGGCTTCTGAGAATGGAGGCCACATTCCAAATACTGCCCTACTGAGAACAATGGTTCCAAAGACCAGCAAAGGGACTGCTTCCCTCCAACATGGTGTATGGCCCAGTGGTGCCATGACCCCGAGTGGGGGAATACAACAGCCGCTTCTCCTTCCTCTGAACATGTGTTTCCTGTCGCCCTCCTCTAACCTAGAGCCTGTTCTCCATCCCTTCTGGGTTGGATGTGGAGATCTCTGCTATGAATTTCTTAGGCTACCAAGGCCCCAGACAGACTTCCTCTTCCATAGACTCTACTAACCTAACAGTAGGTTAAGATAGGAGACAAGTGATCCTAGAACTCATAGGGATGGTGGTCTTCAGGGTACATAGGCTGGGATAATGGCTGCTGTGGTGTTTGGCTCACAAAAACCAACCAACCAACCAACGAAAAAGCGCTGGCATTATTATCAGATGAGCTCTGTGGCTACGTGCTCAGGAAGCCCTCATCTGACTTTAGTTAGGGATCACAACCTGGCTATTGTGATCACTCCTTGCCTAGTGGACTCAGGTGCGTAAGACCATGGAATTTATGCAAAAACAGATGATTCAGGCTGTCTCCCAGGCTGTGTTTTCTTCCCAATTTCATCCTGTTACTGCTTGCTAGAATCCTGGCAATGCTCTGCCCAGGCAGTGGTTTTTTGGTCACACAGAAGGCTTTCAATAGTACTGCTTCAGTCCACAAAATGCCAGTTCCCTCTTTAGCCCATGCATTCCCATGTTCCTTTGAAACCACTCCTATCCCAGACCATGAAAACATACTGCTCCTGGAGAGAGGCTTTCCTCCTCACTCCTCAAAGATGTCAGCTTTGGATGCCTGTTCATGTCCAGGGGAGGGCACCTGGTGGGGAGCCGCAATATCCACCTGGGTATACCATTGGACCTCAAGACCTTCCACCAGCAGAAGTGCAGTTGGCTTTGTGCACGAACCCAACACACCTGTTGGAGTGTTCTTGGGGGTCAGAGACTACTCTTTGTTGCTAAGAGTTGACCTGAGTCCACATCCTGACCCTTGCTCTCTGCTATCTGATTGTCTCACTTACTCTGACAGCGAGAGATGATTTGGCCCAGCTCATAATCCTCTGGATTCTCCTCAGTAAGGAAGTGTAGGTCGAGGGCGCTGCAGATGACGACAGGAGCCCTATCGTGGCAGGTCACCTGGAGCAGCATGGGAGACAGGCCTTCAGGAAATGGGCCTTGAAGTGACTACTCAAGGACAGTGGGCAGGGGCATTCTGGAGGCACCTCCACTCTAAATACAAGGGCAACATCCATGACCCTACTAAACGAGGCTGACCTCCTGCTCATCGTGTGGGCTCTTCCCACAGGCTACTAGCCCAATCCTTGTACATAGGACTTCCTGGGCCTGCCATTGCTCTTTGTGGAGCTGCACTCCTCTCGGAGTGAAAGGACCCCACTACCTGCATACAGATGCAATCTCATCCCACAAGTTGGGAGGAATGGGACAATAGCCTCCAAGATCCCAGGTCTGCCCGAGGATGCAGGCGGCATTGGGAATGGCCTAGGCACAAAACCTAGAGGCTTTGGTCTGGATTGCCAGGGCCAAAAACAGACCCAGGAACATGACCACACACAGGAGAGCTGAAAGATAGCCACGAGAGCTCCTGGCCCCCAGAGGCTCAGTGCTGGCTGGGATGTAGGAGGGCACCTCATCCGGCAAGGGTGGTCATTGGGTTACCTGGACATTTAGTGTGCTTGCTCCACATCCATATCGACTCTGCAGAGAGACTCTCTCAGCTCCTTGTTCAAGGAACATGGAGAACCTCACACTGCTGTCCTCCTCCATAGACGTCAGCATCCCATACAAGGGAACCTGCAACCTAGTACCTGTCCTATTCTCATCTGTCACCCATACCTGTCCCTGCCCTTCTGGACTGCATGCTGCCACCTGACACACAGACTCCCTCAGACATGGCAGTGGACAAGCTGCTGCACTCGCTCATCTCAGCTCCAGCCCTTCACACTGACCTCTCCCTTCTTGATTCCCATCTATCCTCCTGATCATCCAGAAGCTCCAAATTCAAGAGGGCATGAGTAGTCCATGGTATTGGACCAGTGTCTGCTCCCCACCCAGGTGTCAGCACCACGGGACACCCCTGCTCCCAGGCTTACCAGAACACTCTTGGCCATCTCTGGGCTTTGTGTTTCTAAGTGGACACGAATTAAGCAGGTGTCTCCCACCTGCTTGTGGGAAAGCGGCCTGGAGGACTTGCAGGTTGATTCTGAGAACTGTGGGGGATGGAACATCAGCAAACCCAGAAACAGAAAGCCACCCCAGACTGTCAGTTGGCTCTATGGGCTTCCAGCAAATATGTCCAGGTGCTGAGGCTTCTTATTTCCTCAGGTCGGAGTGGAATGGCAGCACATGCACAGCTTGAATAAGGTAGGTGTTTACCTCCTTTCCCTTGACCTGGGGGCGTTTCCTCACGATGAAATATTGTATTCCCAGATTCATGGACAGACACACGAGTGAGTGGTCAGAGACCTTGATTTCTGCAGAGCGAAGTGGAGAGAATTGTTAGGTGGCACTCAAGGATTATACCACAAAACACCCACAACCCCTGAGAGTCTCCGCCAGGCCCATCACACTTTGGTATTTTGGGGCCAAGGCCCACTTTCTCTTGGCTGTCAGTTATCCTGAGCCCACTGTGGATCATGTCTCCCCACTGTCTGATTGTCCTACTTACTCTCATCCTCAGACATCATATACAGCAGCTCAAAGTTGTCCACATCCTCATGCTGCAACAAATTTTGGTCCAAGGCCCTGCGGATGAGGCTTGTCACCGTCTCCTGAAAGGTCACCTGGGTCAGGGTGGGACAAATGTCATCAGAGAATGGCTTTTAGAAGAGCTACCCAGAAGACTGTGGTCAAACATTCAGGAGAAATCTCAGCTACATATACAAGGGCACAATCTTGTTATCCTGCTACCTGAGTGTGTCCTCCATATACCACCTGGGTTCTTGCAATGTGCTACTAGAACAATCCTGGTACAAATATCTGCCTGTACCTGCCATCTCCCCTCCCCCTGGGGAGCCACATTCCACTCATGTCAAAGGACCAAACTGCCTATGCACAGACACACTCTCATCTCACTGAGATGAGAGCAATGGGCCAGGGATCTGCGCACCAAGTGTGATCTGGGATGCAGGCTGCCTTTGTGGGTGCAAGAGGCAGATGCACTGAAAATTTGGGTCCTGACTGCCACGACACAAAACAGACTCAGATACAAGAGTGTGCACTTGAGTGCTTCATGATAGCTTTGAGAGGCCCTGGCCTCTGGAAGCTCGGTGCGGGTCTGGTTGTAATGATGTACTTGACTCAGCACTGGCAGTCACTGAACATGTCTCCTCTGCAGCTGGACACCTGCAGCATTAGCGTGTCTACTGCACATCCATAGAAATTCTGCCAAGAACCCCTTTAGCTCCGTATTTACATACATGCAAAGCCTAACATTCCGAAGCTTTGGCATGACCCCCCAGGTGATCCCGACCCCAAATTCCTACACCTAGTCATGCTAAGGAGGTTCTCTTCCCTGCCACCAGGAACACATCCCCTCCTACACATGTGACAAGTCACTGCCACCTCCTCTGCTCCAACTTCACTCATTGAGAATACCAAGTTCTAGGCCCTGCAGCCTGCACCCTGGACATATCTCTGCCTTCATCTGTCCACAGCACTTCCGTCTGCACTTCTGGCCTGCAAAACCCACAATACACAGGCCCACTCACCACTGAAGCTGGGCATGCTGATGCTCTCCCTCCTCAGGTCAAGCCCTTAAGACGGACCTCTCTCTTCTTTATTTCCCACCATAGCCCTGGGGTTGGCTGTGTCTCCTGCCTTCCACTGTGTGGACACCCAGGAGGCAGCCCTGCTGTCGGGCTTACTGGGATGCGCTTTGTCTCCCTCAGGCTCTGTCCCTCTAGGAGGACGTGAACAACGCGGCTGTCTTCCACCTGCTCGCTGGAGTGAAGCAGTGAGGAGCTGCTACTCACAGCTGCTGGGGTCCTGGATGCCACTGCCACAGAAGGTTCCAAGAACTGTGGGGGATGACAACATCAGCAAAGCCCAGCAACTGCACCCCACCCAGCCTGGCAGTTGGCTCTGTGGGCATTCTACAACATCCATCCAGAACCTGGGGTTCTTGTCCCCTTGGAGGATGTGGAGTGGCACCAGGAGTAAAGACTGAAGAAGGTGGCTGTTTTGGGAACAAGAGATCCAGCACCTGCTGGGTGGGGATGAAATCCCAGGAGATTAACCCCATGTTGCTGCTGAAATGTAGGTTCCTCCCACAAATGACAGGCAGGAGCTCATTCCTAAGCTGGTCCTGCCTGTAAGGTTCAAGGCTCTGAACCCTGAAGGGCTCCTCCGTGTTCTGATCATTTTCACCCTGGGTTGGGACCAAGAATGGTGGGTTCAAAATGGAAATGGTGACAAACAGAAAAATGACTTGTGCCAATACACTAGAGTCAAAGCACAATGGGACAGTTCCCATCAGTACAAACACACACACACACACACACACACACACACACACACACACACACACAGAGTCAGAATAGGAGTCCTGGGCCATTCATCAGGGATCAGACTAGAGGGCCTGCTGGGCTCACCTGCCCTGTGCTACTCACTGTTACTCTTGAGCTCCTCTGCGACAATCGCCAGAGGCTGTGGCGTCTAAGATGAAGCCTTACCCAGTGTATCCACAAAAGGGCTAGTTGGCCCCCCTGAGATTCCTGGGAGCCTGAGGCTCGGCATTGTCTGCAACCACAGGAGAACATCCTTCTCCCTCCAGTGGCTCCAACCAAGTGAGCTCGGATGGCTTGGTCAGTGAAGTGGGTGCCTGGATACCAGGGTTCCATGTTCTGTTTGATCCATTGTCAAGGCAATGATGTCATTTCCTGTGCCCATACCTGAGCCTCTTTTCACATAAGACCACTTTCAACAGCCCTATGGGCTGCCGATTTCTCCTCCATGCCTACCCATCTCAGGTGCGCAGGTGTTCACCAACAACTACCCAAACATCCCCACCGGCATCTGCCCTGCTTGGTGCCACTAGAGTTCCAGCTTGGAGCCTTCAAAAATGCATTCACAACCAGTCCTTCCCTCTCAGCAGCTTTTGGACCCTGGTCCCATCATTGTGCAACTCATGGTGTGCCCAGTCTTTTCTGGAAAGTAGGGTAGCATCTAATCTCTAGGGTTTATTGTGTCTATTGGCCCATAACACCCTCTGTTCTCTCTGAAACCAGAGATGGGACTCACAGGTGGCTAAAGCACAAATGTAGAGATGGGATAATCACAAGAAAGGGAGAGACAAAGAATGCACCCTAACTCCATCAGGCCTGTGTCCCACACAGGGACATGGCCAATGTCCGTCCCATCGTGGCTGCAGTTCCCTCTCTACACCATGGCAAGTTGGAGGGGACTGAGATGCAGAGGCTGCTCCCCTCTGCCATACAACTTCCCAAGGCTTCTCCTAAGATTTCAAAAGGGCCAAGTGTGTCTAGTGTTGGGGTCTCACAGAGACTCCGAGGTACCACAGCATCCTGCTGCCCAGAACCGGTTCACCCCTCAC